>NW_024412470.1:6660414-6812593 GCF_014898765.1 Herpailurus yagouaroundi
TGTTCTGCCTTCTGGCCACAGTTCTTTTTGTCTTTAAGATTTCTCAGTGTGGCGGATTAATATTGCTTTAAAGTTGTATACATTCTAATAAATCCATGGGAGTCGCATTTGCACACCTGGGGAGTTTGGGGAAAGATCCCTGCGTAAAGCAGACATCTTTGAGTCTGGGTCACATGGCTGTCCCCTGCTGGCAGAATATACAAATTGCAGGTTCTTTTGTTTCTTTTAAGATATTCTGCTAAGTGAGATAAGTCAGAGAAGGACAGAGGTCATAGGATTTCACTCATACGTGGAATTTGAGAAACTTAACAGAAGACCATAGGGGAAGGGAAAGAAAAATAAGAAACAGAGAGGGAGGCAAACCATAAGAGACTCTTAAATACAGAGAACACGCCGAGGGTTGACGGGGGTGGGGAAGATGGGTGATGAGCAGTGAGGAGGGCACTTGTGGGGATGAGCACTGGGCGTTGTACGTAAGTGATGAATCACAGGAATCCACTCCTGAAGCCAAGACTACGCTGTATGTTAGGCAACTTGACAAAAAAAGAGAAAAGAAAAAGGTATCGCACCTCTAACGTGCATCTTTGGGAAAGTTTGAGTCTATATACAATGACAAGCACCTTCTCCTAGAATTCTCATAACCTGCCTTTGAGGCAGATGAAAGGGGTCTTAGGAGGAGTTGCCAGCCCGGCGCGCAGCTGCTGGGTCAGGACGGGCAGCTCTACAAAGCTCAGCCCTTGTTCCCCACGCCGTGGTGCCAAGGGAAGAGGAGAGGTGCAGACTCCAGCAGGCACCCTGTTGTCAAAGAGGAGACGGCCGCTTCGCCACCCCCAGAGCCGGCGAAGCCTCTCGTCCTGCCAAGATCCACCCCTTCCAAATAATCCACACCTCCCCTCGATGTCGGGAGTGCAAGTCCTCCAGCCAATTCCCAGCACTGCTGGTGACCTGAGGTTGGCCCCAGGGGTTGTTTCCATATCCCAGAAGGCCTGAGTAGCACTGTGGACACCCCTACAAACTGCCCTTACGGCTTTCATCACGGTTCACGTCGGAAAGCCAGCGGACGCCATGGTGCTTTGTTTGATCACGTGGCTGAGCTGGCATTGTCAGTCAAGCCTCTACTTACCTCATAATACTTCCAGGCAGTTAGCAACAAAGCTGACCTTACTGGTGCACATAGTTGATGCCATGTATATACACGTATGTGTATATGTATATATGATACATATGATACAGATTTTACATATATATGTATATACATATATATGTAGTGTAGTGGCTCCTTTATAGAAACTGTAGTATAGCATAGTATAGTGGTTCCTGTATAGAAAACAAGTCGAAGCAAGAACTTGGTGCCCTCATCCTAACATGAGAGTCTTTGTCTAATTAGGTAGAACAATTTGGCAAGTGTGAGCAACCATTAGGTGGGGGAATCTCCTACTGCTGCACCTTATGGTGGTAAAAGGGGAGAGAGAGGACATACGCGAAAGCCCTTTGCCTTGATGGCTGACGTGCACCAGTCACTTACTGGCGCATGCACGTTACAAACGCCTCATTTCGTGCACTTTACCAACGCCTCATTTAATCCTCAACTATTACCCTGTAAAGGTAAGTAGTAGCAGTCTCCCCGTTTGACATATGAGGGAACTACAACGTGAAAATTGAGTGACTTGTCCAAGGTCACACTGTTCAGTTGCAGTGCCCGATTTTGAATATCTGTCAACGCCAGTGTCCTATTCCAACACCCTGAGTGTTGGGGGAGAGGAGAGGTTTGGAACTACCCCTCTAAGCAACCAAGTGAGCACCGAAAAGCCACTTTGCAGTCATTTGTGTGAACTGCTTACTGAACCCCCAGGTAACCCAATAGTAATGATATCACTGAGCATGTTATATTCACTTTGTTAGAAGTTTTATTTCATGGTGACAGCTAATACGTGCCCAGTCTTCACAGCCCGTTGCTTTTACTATAGACACACCTGCTCACAAATTCTCAAAATTGGAGAAAACTGTGCTTAGAGGAGGTTTTATGGCCTTCTTGACTTTCAGCCTCGGAGTGAAGGAGTCTTTCTCAGCTGAAGTCGGTAGCTTTGATCAGAGCGAAAGCAATGCCTGTCTGTCCCTGTCACTGTGAGACCCAGGCCTTCTGCATTCCGCTGAACATCTGCTATGTGGAGCTGGGCTTTTTCAAGTGACACCTCCTGTCCCGAGCAGCCATGCTGCTGAGGTCATCAGCTCATGCCCCACCGTTAGCACATAGCCTCACACCCTTGCATTTCCCTTCATAAAACTGAACTTTGGAGCTTTCCAGGTAGGAACCTCTTCAGTATCCGTTAGAGATCATGCCACTTACCCTGGATCTCAGTGACGTGGAACTGCATGTGATTTTATACAGCTGTCCCTATCCTTCCTCACATGGAGCCCAAATCTGCCAAGTGTGGTCTTCTCCAGGAATCTCACTTCTGCCCACTAGAGCCCCCAAGACCATCTTCTCGCGTAGCAGCCCTGCAGACACTTGAGGAAGCGCTCATGTCCCTAAGTCTCCTCTGCCCCATCAGTCTTGCACAGCCCTTTTCCATCTCACTGCTCTCCTGCGGATGGCAGGTTCTGGGACACGGGCCCAAATACGCAGAAAAAGTGGCATCTGTGTCTCTCGGGCCCCTCCTGCTCCGTGCCAGCCTGTCACCCTTCTGCTGTCTTGAGTCAAGGAATCCAGTAAGCAAGGCACAGTGTCGGGTTTCCCAGCATGGTCCCCTGGAGTCGCTTCAACCCCAGAGCAGTCTGGCCCTGCCTACTGGGATGAGGGTTCACTGCCCGCTGGACTTCTGGTATTGCCTCCCACTGTCTTCATTGGGAGAGCTAGCGAAAAGCATCCTGGCTTGGGAGAGTGGGTGGTGCGCTGAGTTATTTTGCCTCAGCCCACGCCCTTGCGGTCACTTTGACATCTACCAGGCTTAACAACAGCACTCTCGGTCGAGTCTGGTGCCTCTGAATTCCTGCCATGTTGTCTGGCTCTGCAGATAGGCACATAACCTAGAAGAAAGGACGCAGGGCTGGGAATCCGGGAACCTGAGGGTCAGCCTCGTTCTGCCACTTAAACAGCTGTGTTATGGTGGGAAAATCACCCGACTCGTTTGCGCCTCAGTTTCCTTCATGGGGTTAAGAAGGCCTGTTTTACACTATATCAGGGTTTCTCAACAGGAACATTTTTGACCCTTTGGCTTGAATGATTCTTTGTTGTGGGGACTGTCTTGTGAATTGTAGGATGTTTATTTAGAGCATCCCAGGGTCTCTCCCTAGTAGACGCAGGTAGCACCTCCCCATTGTGACAACCCAAAGTGTCTCCAGACACTGCCAAGTGTCCCCTGGGGGGCGAAATCGCCCCCAAGCTGAGAACCACTGCATTAACTCCTGGGATTACCAGGATACACAGTGTGTGCACATGCGGGGCCACCCTCAGCACCCTTTAGCACTTTGATCCTCTCTGATCTGACCATAATTATGCAGAAGCAGAGAGAAGACGCCACGTAGCCCACACGAGACTCTTATGGGATCCACCGGGGAGCTTGATAGGTCTGTGCTTCAACTTCATGCAATTCAAGTAAGTTTCCTTCTTTTAAAGTGTTTAATATCTACCGTGTTGTGAAGTGAAGAGCCAGAAAAGATGAGGAGCCACTTTTCACGGACGATACATTCTAGTGGGAGGAATTTCTCTGCCCAGAAATGACTGGACTGCAGAACGCGCATACCTGAGACCCGACAGAGGTGCAGAAGGCAGAGAGGAAAGGCTCTGTGCAAGAGGTGATTTGGGGGATCGGCCCTGGGGGTTGAACGGGGTGGCGGCGGGCAGACAGCACAGTCGACAGGTGGTCTGAGCAACGGGAACGGTGTGATGGAGGCCGAGGGGCACGGAGCATGACAGCACGAGGCAGCAGGAGATACGAGCCGGCGGCCAGTTTCTGAAGGTCAGCTGTGTTGTCCTTGATGTGGTTGGCAGTGGAGAGCCCCGGGGGGTGTCTGAGCCCTGGGGCGGCGTGGCCAGAGCCGGGTTTAAAGGGCTGTTTGGTGGCAGTGTCTGGAGTGGATTGGGGGGAGGGGAGGCCAAGTACAAGGTGATTGAGGGCCCGAACGAGAGTAATGTCCGTGGGAGTGGGGAGCACGGGCCGAACGGGGGAGGAGGTGCCAAGAGAGAAGGCAGCAGGACCTGTAAGGGGGGGAAGCGGAGGGGGAGGCGATGGAGGACCGAAATGTGGAATCTGGATCCCTGAGAAGGAGGTGGCCGTCCATAGGCCAGGAGAGGCAGAGGAAGGACCGGGAATCAGGAGCTATGGGCGCTGGGGAGGGGCCGCGGCAAAGCATTAAACATGCGGGTTTCCCAGAAGCTTCCACGTCTGCACCTGAACCTGTCCCACACACTTCCTGTTTGCTCTCACACACATGCTTGTGTGCTCAGTGCTTTGTTTCTTTCCAGTGCGGCCGGGCTTCTCAAATCTATTCAGAATTTCTTCGGGACTAAATAACATTCAGTGAAAAAAAAAAAAAAAAAAGAGAGAGAGAGAAGCGAAGCTCAGTCTGGGGCCTTAGTCCCTGTGCAAAGCACCTTTTTATTATAAGCAGAGAGAATCGGCGTTTGGAATTAAGTTAGTTAACAGCGGGAGCAGAATTGCATGCGGAGCATATGCCATATGCTGTTGTTTCCGAATTTTCTAACGATACACCGGGACGCTCCGGGTCTGTATACGGTGCCCACAGCAGGGGCTCGGGGCCCGGACGGGCACCGCTGGGCGTCCCGCCACTGCTCACACACCCTGGCACGCAAACAGAGCCGGGACTCTCGGTGTGTGAGCGGGTATCCCCACCGAAGGCTTCTGCCCTCCCAGGGCCACCTCAGTCACGGTTTCTTTTGTCCTCTCAGCAGGTGTCCCGACTGGCTTCTTCTTTTCTCCCCTAGACCTTGCTTTACCTCCCCCTACGCTTTTTACTATTCATTCCAGCTCCCTACAATTATCACGTTGAGATCCTTAAATGCATCTAAGAAGGGACAATCAAAGCGATGGCTCCCAGGACACCCATCCATCTTCCGTCCTACGTACATATTTAGTCATTAATATTTATCTGCTAACCAGCCAGAGGGCTGCTCCATGCATCTGTGGGTCCACCACAGGAAAGAAGGAGGTCCTGCCTTGGCCACCCTGGCTGACAGCCCCCTGCCAGCTTTGCCCCCCGTGGGGAAGCTGGAGGAAAAGCCTCAGATCCCGCAGGCTCTGGCTTGTGGACGTGGGCAGTGGGATCCAGCTTGAAATCTCCTCCCCTCTGTTCTCCAGCCGATACCTGAAAACACTGGCTTCCATGTGGATGGCTTTTCACAAGTGATCTGGCATTGAGCCCTGGCAGTTGCCGTGATGGAAAGTAGCGTGGGTGTTAACCCCAAACTTCGGGGAGCAGTGGGGTGCAGAGGGGTGTGTGTGACTTGTCCCAGACATTCCTGGTGGCAGCAGATCCCATGGTACTTTTAGTAATAACAGTGGCAACCACTTCCGGAGCACCTCGTGTATGTGTGTGTGTGGTACTGTGAGCGGAGCTCTGAGCACATCCCGTAGGGCCCCAGCTGATGAAAGGGGAACAGTAGAGACTCAAGGTTGGGGACACCGGGGGCACCAGATCCCGGCCGTCTGGGAAGAAAGGGCCGTGTGTGGGGACAGATGAGAGGGCGGTCCCAGGAGAATCCCAAGCTCCCCACTGGATTGGTGGTGATCGACTGGAGGCTACTGGTACCTGTCCTGTGTCCGACTGGGGCAGGATTGAGCTCGGGGATGGACGGGCAGTGACTGCAGCTCCAAGAAGCTGGGGAAGGAGGTAGGAAAGGAAAGAGGAACTGTTGGCACTTGTCAGAGCCCTTGTACATGCATCATTTCATTTAATCCCCACGACTCGATGAGGAGGGATGGCATCCACCGTGTGGGTGAGGAATCCTGTCCTGTGTCGGAGGTCCCGCCACCCAGCAGGGGACAAGACCCAGGCCTCTGTCGTTCCACCCATGGCACCAGAATTGTATGAGATCTCGGGGATTCCTTCCAGATCGGAAATTTCTGAGTCTCGGGTCCCACCAGGCCTAACTTGGTTGACATGGGAGGACGTCCAGAAGCTTTGCTCTGCCGAGTGTGGGGAGAAGGTATCTAGCATTGGGATGTAGGCCTGGACTCTGATGTAGACGACCTGGAGGGGGGGGGGGGGGGGGGGTCAGTCCCAGCTCTGACACTCAATACTTACAGGTCACATTACCTTGGGCATAACCTTTCTCTGCCTCAGTTTCCTCACGTGTAAAGTGGCTCATATCGTGACTCACAAGGGCCTGCATTGATATGGCCTCTCCTCCCACCTTCCCAGCCTCTCTCGCCCCCTCACTGTTCCTTGAGCACCCTGAGAGCAGGCCCGCCTTGAGGTCTTCCCGTTGGCCATCCCCTTTGCTCAGAATGAGCTTCACCCAGTTATCCACAAGGCCAACTGGCTCACTCCCAATAAATTTTCGCTCAAATATCTTCTCAGTGCGGCCCACCGAGGCCATTTCCCTAGCACTCCCAGCCGCTCACCTGCCCTACTATTCGGTCCATATTCTTTCTAACCTACCACATGGCTTGCCTTGTAGTTTACTTGGGTGTGATGTCCATTGCTTGCTGTCTGTATACAAGTCGCAGGTCTCTGTCTGCTTTGTTCACTGCTGTGACCCAGGTACCCAGTACTGACTCTGGCATAAATGGGTACTCGTCATACCATTGAAAGGATTGACTTTCAGGTTTGTGAGGATTAAATTAGATAGTATTTGGCAATAGCTTAGCTCAAAGCCTGGCCCATAGGAAGGACTTAATAAAACGCTGCTGTCGTTGTGCCTGTCTTTAATTGATTGATTTGCCGCTGGGTTATAGTTTGGGTTCAGGTCCTACCGAACACGGGCCATATGTAATGACCCGTCCATTATGGCTACAGTCCCTCCTTGCCACCCTTCCTAGTAGAAACAGGCCCTTTCATTGAGCTCCATGGCCTACCGAGGCAGAGTATTAGAGCCAGCTTCAATACGAAACTGGAGAAATCAAGTCAGGGAACGTTTGATAGCGTATTTAGCAAAGGCCGTGAGTCAGAGACCTGCTTGCCTCCTGGGCCGGCAACCGAAGGAAAGTGAAACGAAATGGAGGAATGCCACAGCTCCAGGCCTCCTGGCCCCGACACTGGCCTTATCACGTTGTGTTGGAAAGAACTACAACTGGGAGAGCTCATTTTGCGCCACTGGGCAAGTCTCAGTCAACCGCAGAGAAAACCAAATCCGCTTCAAGAATGTGGAGATAAGTTGGAGAGAAAAAGCGTGGCTGAGTCAGCCAGAGGCATTTCACAGAAATGGCCCGGTGGGCAGGAGGGCTCTGGCCAGCTTGTGTGGTCTGCCAGGACACGGGCAGCTTGGGGCGGGACTCCTCGGACCCCATTCCTTCCATAGGTCTGCAAAAGGAGGTTCCAAGGGCCCCAAGTGGTCTTTTCTCCTTCCCTCTTCATCCTTCCGCCACCCAACAGAGGAAGTCCTGATCAGTTCTCAGATGGTATTGGGCGAGTACTGACTCCCTCGTCACCAGGAGTGTGAGGCTGACTGCCGCGACTGGCCCTGCCCTTAAGGGCTCACAGCCCAGCAGGGCAGACTGCGGCCCTGCAAGCCACTTCTAGATGAAGTAGTTAGGAGCACAGACTCAGAGCCATGGGGCCTGGGTTTGAGCTCAGCTCTGCAGGTTGCCAGCTTTGTGATCTTGGGGAAGTTACATAAACCTTTGAGGCCTCAGTTTCTTTGCTTCATAAAATCAGGACTGATAGGGGCACGTGGGTGGCTCAGTCGGTTAAGCGGCTGACTTCGGCTCAGGTCACGACCTCGAAGTTCGTGAGTTTAAGCCCTGCATCGGGCTCTGTGCTGACAGCTCAGAGCCTGGAGCCTGCCTCGGATTCTGTGTCTCCCTCTCTCTGTTCCTCCCCTGCTCACGCGCTCTCTCTGTCTCTCTCTCTCTCTCAAAAATAAAGATAAAAGAAAAACTTTTTTAAATGGGGACTGATAATATGCCTACCTCGTAGGGTCGTTGTGAGGAACAAATGAACGAAATGCATCGTGTACCTGGACCCGTGCACGGCACGTGGTAAACATTATGTACGTTTGTCTTTATTACTATTATTATTATGGTTTAGCATCATTCTGGGGTAAGCCCTGTGAAGATGTGCAGGGGTTCTGGGAGCTCAGGAGATGTCTGATCTAACCTAAAGCTCTAGGAAGGGTTCCTGGAAGAGGTGACAAAGAACTGAATCTAGAAGGAGGAGGAGGCATGATCCAGGCAAAGAAGGTACAGAGAGTCCAGGAAGGGGGCATTGAAAACCATGAGCAAGACATAATGGCATGTGCTAGAAAGTGCAAGGAGCCTGGTGTTGCTATAGCATAAGGTTCCAGGCTGGATACTGAGCAGCAAACAAGGTGCTGGGCTGGCCATGCGGTCAGATCATAGGGGGATTTGTCATGACCTTTCTGGCTTCTTTTAGCACAGATCCCACTCTTCTAACCGCTTTGTTAGGCCCAGGAGTGGAACCCAAGTACCAGTCACCTCCCCCGCCACTTCCACTGGCCACAGTGGGACCTCCCCCCACTTCCACTGGCCGCAGAGTGAGCGAGGGATAGGCATGTGACCCAAAGTGGCCAATCGTAATGCACCCCTGGGATTTCTGCTGGAGCCATGTCCCCCCTCTTCCCCGCCCCATGGAGAAGTCCCCAGCTTGGGCCCCTGAGATCCCAGGAAATGCCCAGATTCCTGCAAGTTCTTCCTTTTTGAAAAACTCCATGCTTTCTCAAGTTGGTTTGTGACATTTGCAAATGAAACAGGCCTGACTAATAGGCCACACTAAGAGGCTGGGATTTCATTGTCTGAGCAGTGAGGGAGCTATTGAAGGTGTTAAATTGGGGTCTGCATTTGAGAGCCATCATGCTGACAGCGCTGTTAGAACCCGACTTAGGAAGAGTGGAGCAGGGTGCCCCTTAGGCGCTGCCTCAGTCCAGGAGTGGCGTGCCAGGCCTTCCCTGATGTACCCAAAGTAGCAACAGAGAAGGCAGACTGAACCCCGAAACACTGAAGCAGTACCCTGAGCTGCTGGCGCCAGACCCTGACTGTCAGCTGTGTCTCTGCCGGTGAGGCCGGGATGAGGTCCTTGGACCTGTCACAGGTGGGGGAGAGGCCCGGCCTGGCCTTGAGAGTGAAAGCCTAGGAGTGGGCTGCTGGCAGAGGCCGTAAGAAGCGCTGTCCCCCCTCCCCATGCAACAGACCCTTTGGGCCACACTGTACTGTCACCTTGGTCCTGGGTATGGCCCCCAGTGCTCCGCTGTTACCGGGGAGGGATTTCTTGTAAATGTATTTGTCTGGGGGCACCTCAGTGGCCTAGTTAGTTAAGCATCCCCTTCGGCTCAGGTCATGATCTCAGGGTTTGTGAGTTGGAGCCCCGCATCGGGCTCTCTGCTGTCAGTGCAGTATGCTTCAGATCCCTTGTCTCCCTTTCTCTGCCTGTCCCCCCTCTCAAAAATAAATAGACATTATAGATACATAGATAGATAGATAGGTAGATAGATAGATAGATAGATAGATAGACAGATAGATGTATTTATCTGGTTTCCCACCTTCCTTTAGAGTGGCTCCAGATCAAAAACAAACCCTACCCTCTCCTGCTTTTGTACCCCCCTCCCAGCTCTTGGCTGGACCTTGGTTCCTCCACACAAGAGAGCCTCCCGTAGCTGTGACCAACCTGTGCCCGGGATCCTGCACACGGCTCCCAGGATGGCCTGAAGGGTAAAATAACGTTTTGTCCAAGTACAGTCTGTGTCCCAGAGACTTGAAAAATGTCACCTCACTGAATTCTCTCGGTAATCCTGGTGGATACATTCTGTCACCATTTTACAGGCGAGAATGCCAAGGTTCAGGAAGAGAAAATGAAATACACAACAACACACAGCCACTGAGGGAGAGAAGGAGAATTTGACCCAGATCTGAGGTGATTCTCGCCTTCAGACCGATTTTTCAAACATTTGTGAGTGGGTTCCAGATGCCTCTGTTCTGAGGTCGGTTGCTACCTAAGATACGTGTCTATTGACGTAATGTTGGACGCCACACTTTACAAGCTTGTAAATACCACGTTCGTGGGGTTTTCCCTTCACGCTTACTCATTCAGGTAGAGGTGGGGGTTTGGGCTTCTAAGAGAACCAAGATGAGGTGCAGTGGCTTCCTTTTCTCTGGCTTGGACTTTCCCCCCCATTCAAGGTCAGCCACCATGACCGGCTGCTGGAAACTTCACTCATCCAGGCTGTCGTCCATCGCTCATGCTTCAGGCAGATCCGTGCCCTGGGCAGAGCCACCTTCTCCTGGCATCAGCCGTGGCATCAACCCACAAATGCCCTCTGACCGAGCTTCTCCTTTCCCTTAGGGAAGATTCCGTTCCTCATCCTGGCCGAGGCGCACACACACATCCACGCCCTCACTGACTTCCAGCTCTTTCACAATGATGCCTCAGCAAATCTGCCTCACAGATCTGGGAGTTAATCTGTGATTCAGCAAAGCAGTCAGAGATACGGGGATGTGGAGGAGAGTTGTCACAAACATTCCAGCCACGAGAATACAACAGTGCTCCGTAGCACCTGTCTGGGAGTTGTCTGGAGGGCTCTGTGTCTCTCTGGGAGGCTGCGGTGTGAGCCTACGTGCCCTGCAGGTGAGCTCTGCCCCGTGAGGAGGGGACACGGGGTAGTCGATGGAGCAGCCCGACAACCGGGCTCCGTCGCTTGTCGCCTTGGGCGCGTTGGCTCACCTGCTGTGTGTCTGAGGTTCCCGAGCTGTGAAAATGCCGTAAGGATGGTACCTACCTCCTGGAGTCATGAGAATTAAGTGAATTAGCCCAGGGAAAATGCTGCAGACACCTGTCAGTACGGGGCACTTGGCGGGTGTCGGCAAACGTCTCTACCACTCTTACACCCTTGTCCTGGGCCCTGTGCCTTTGAGGGCCCTGCACTCCGCAGGGCATGGAGTTCTAAATGGCCAAGAAGACCATTCTTCTAGGCCTCCTCCTTCTAGGCCATTCTTCAGGTACCCCAAACCCCAGGATTCCCCACTGAGATGGCCTCCCACCTGCTTCCAGGACCCATGGGGAGCTTTTCCCCAGGGGAGCCTCCTGTGGGTGGCCTCCACTGCCTTGGGAATCCTCAGAGGCTCCAGGTGCCTGAAGGCAAGGCTGTGGGTGGAGCCTGGGCTGTGGAGTTCAGTGTCCCGCCATGTGGGTGCGGCCCCTCACCGCCCATGATGCCCTCGTCCAGGGGTGTCCCATCCCTCGCCACCTTGGTCCAACACAGACCTCTGTGGAGTCTGAAAATACTGAATGGAGATCTGATCTTCCAGATGGAAGACCTATAGTAGCTAAGGTAGGAAAATGGCACGTATTTTATCTAGCAGTTTGTAGGCTTGGTTTCTAACTTTTAAATATTTACTCGTACGGCGTGATGAGTCTGTTTTTGCCCCAGGCCCTGAAGATGTTGGCGGTGGGCCTGGTGGTGATAATCGTGGTGAGGAGCGAGATCAAGGACAGATCATCGGAGCTGAAGCTCTGAGGCTCGTCTGCACTATTGTACTGATTTGCATCCTTACCTCCTCCCTCTGCTAACTGTTGCCAAACAGATGGAAGGCAGGGGTGCCGGCAACTTAGCTGTAAAGAACGATAGATGGTGTTGGCAGACGCGGCCTGGGGTTCCGGAGCCAGGCCCACCCCTCTGTCTAGAGCCTGCATCCGCTTACCTGTGAGCTCACAATGGTGACCTCTGCTCACCACCCACCCTTTCTCTTAGAAGCAGCTTAGCGCCTCCTGTGTTCATGCGCCCACCTCCCCCCAGGATCAGCCAGAATCTTGCATCTTTGCTGTCTTGGGCAGCCCTTGCAATGGCCCTGGGGGACGCCTCTTCAGGAGCCCCTGGGGTCTGAATGAGCACCGTTGTCTGTAGCTCCAGCAACCCCACCAGCCCAGATCAATCCCAATAATTCACACTAGCATGCACAATTGTATTTCCACACAAATCGCGTCTGTTCTTCCCTCATTCTGGCCCAGATTCTTAAAAAATGTAAAGACAAGGACTCTCTCCGTCTTTGACTGCCGGCACCCTACCCGGTGCCTGACACGATGCATGTTGGTTGTCATCGTCTTTAAGCCGTGAGGAGCTGACTCCACTGAGAGGGGCAGGCTGAGTTTAGAGGGACAAGTAAGAGGGGAACCACTGGCTGAGCCCACGCAAAGCCACCTCTGTTGTCTGGTCTTCTCTCTCATCCTCGGCTTTCCTCCATTAGCAGGGAAATGTCACCCTTGAAATTCAAACTTGTATTGAGCTGGTTGGGGGCTCTATGGGCACAGGGAACAATGCACCTGTCAAATGTCTCACCTTGGCAAGGCTTTGGGGGTCTCTTGTGGCTGCTTACGGCACGCACCCTTTATTCTCTTGACCGCTTCTGTTGGGAAAGCCGATGTTCTTTAATCTCTCACATGAGTATTCATTACTGTCTGTCCAAGAGAGATGTGTAATAGACGTGGAAATGCAGACAATGTAAAGGCTTGTAAATGGCAAGAAGGAGGGAAACAGTCCTCTGAGGGGCTATAGCTGGGCAAAGAGAGAAAGCGAGGGTCACCTGTCAATGTGTACTCTCCTGGACAGATGTAGATCATTCTAATGGCCGATTGATCTCGTAGCTCTGAAAAATCTCCCCCACAGAAAACAGAGGCCCAATCTGGACCTCAGATTGGCTGTTTGTTCTTTTAAATATGATTGTGGGTAGACAGGGTAGTTTTCCCCTTTGCATTGTATCCCTTGGAATCTCTTATTTCAAAAGAAGATAAATATCAAGTACTCCTATGTTTTGCTGTTTGTAGTAGATGCCGCGGAAGGAACGGAAGGCAACAGGGTATGTGAAAATCATTTTAACCCATCAGGGCTGCTTGGAGTAATTTCCCTGGAAACCTGTGAAAAGGGTTTTCAAGTTGAACTCGAGACAGTTGTAAATGTGTCCTTTTGTTGGATAACAGAAGGTGAATGCTAATGCTGAGAGGGAATTGGGGAGCCAGATAAGTTCTAGTCTTAGAAGTTCTTAGAAGCTCTCTCTGCCCTCCAAGCCTCAGCCTTCTTGGAGCAGCAGACGAGAGCCAGCACTGGGGGCTGAGACCTGTCCTGCAGCCATGTGGTGGGAGAAGTGACCCAGGACCCATCAGTTCATCTCTGCCCACGGCCCTCGTGTCTGTAAAATGAGAACACGACATGACGTGACGAGGTGCCCCTAAACAGAAGAGCCAGCAATGGGAAGCTGGGAGCTGCAGCACAGAAATACGGGCCTGGGCAGCCAATGTCACGGTCTTGTTCCCTCTCAGCCACCAACTCACTCAACCTAAAGGAAGTCACCAAACTCTGCCAGCCTCAGTTTTCTTACGTATACAATGGGGGATTGGATAAATGGAAGAGTGGCCAACTTTTTCTCTGTAGAGTCAGATAGTAAATATATTGGGCTTCATGGGCCATATGGTCACCACTGTAACTACCCAACTCTGTCACCGTGGCAAGAAAACAGCGAAAGACAACATGTAAATGAATGGGTGTGGCTGTTCCAATAAAACTTTATTCATAAAAACAGGCAGCAGACCGTAGGTCTTGGATTAGAAGATCAGGGAGTTTCTTTTTGTGTGTTTTTTTTAATTCACAACATTTCTTTTTTTAAATTAACGTCTTTATTGAGATGTAACTGATATATCTCAACAGATATAGATAGATGTAGATGTAGATATAAACTGCGCATATTTAATATTTCAATAGAGTTTTTTCTAACTTAATAAAGTTATGTTTTATCTAATGAAGGCATAAACCCCATTAGAATATGAAATTGTTGGTTCTTTTATTTGCTGCGTGATTAACTGAAATTATACATTAGATGACTCTCTTGGGATATACTTGATAAAAATTTCACGGAATGTCAGACTCTCAGTGCAGCAAGGGATCTTCGGGATCACAGAGTGCCACAGCCCCACACGCTGGAAGCCCCCCCTCCTGCCTCGTGAGCCCCAGTTATCCGCTTATCCACAGCCTGCAAAGGACTTATCATCCCAGGCGGCAGCCCAGTCTACCCAAGCCCCTCGGTGGCAAAGGCAGATGCTGCCCCCTCGCCGCTTCCCCTGTTGGTCCTACCCATGCAGGCTCCTTCGCTCTGCCTTCTCTTTCTCCCCTCCTCCCCACAGACGGACTGCAGTTCCCCAGCAGAGCCCAGGACGCTTGCCTCAGAGGACCAGTTCAGCTCTGCCTCCTTCCCTCCAATCCATTCCTGGCCTGGCGTCCCTGGGCCCCAGGCCCCTCCCAGCTGCCTCAGTCTGGTCTGCTCGCCTTCGTGAATCAGTGCTCCCGTGGGTCTGCCTGCTCCGCTCTCCACCTCAGCTGACTCTCTCGGACCCCACTTGGCTCAATCCCTGTGCCCTTCCCAGACATCCAGGAAGCCCTGCCCAAGTCCAGCCCCCGGGCCCCCATTCATCTAGGAAGAAGGTTGAGAATGTCCGAGAATCCTTTAGGGATTTTAAATCTCTTTCCCAGACCAATCAGACCCCAGGGCCTTCGACCTACATATATACCTACGGTTCAGACGTTCCTGCCATGAGTAAAACAGCTAACGGCCATCTCGACCGAAATCTATGCTAATGAAAGCATTTATCCATAGAAAAATAAGTGCTATTAAGTCTGGAATGAAACAGAAGCCCCGGGAGCTGCACTTCTCAGGTGGGAGTAAATGGATACTTACGTTCTTAGCACATTGGAGACGCGGCCACTTGCGCTGACCAGGAAACGTGGTATTGGGCGGGGGGGGGGGGGGTGCGGTGCCAGGACAAGGGCTGATGGGCTAGAAAAAAAGACAAACTTGCGATCTGGGAGTCTCTTATTCTGCTCCTGTAATTATGGAGCTCCAATAGCAAGCCTGGGGCTTCACAAAATGCGAAATAATGCAAAATTAGGCGAGAATCCTACCCAGGGGCACAAGTCTTTCCCTAAACTGGGGAGGGAAGCAGAAGGAGACCATGGATGGGCAGAAGTCCGGGTAAAACCCAAGGGACGTGGTAGACCCTTAAGCAGTAGATATGGCAGGTGCTGCCATTAGGGAGGAAGCGTCGTGGGACCTTGGAGTCGACTGCTGTCACCCCCTCCCCTTTTCCAGATAGTCTTGAGGCTGGAGGGGTGCTCATGCTCAGGGCGATAGAACAAAGCCGTACTGGAACCCTGCCGGTGCTCCCCTGTGAGTGGGGTGTCGGCATCCCAGCTGAGGGAGGGAGCTTCCCGTAGGACAGTTCTGCAGAAGACACACACCGCAGCTGACATAAAGCCTTGGGCTTAGTGGAAGGACACTCTCCTTTTCCTACAGGGACCTAGAGATGAAGGGCTCTTTAACTCGGGAGGGTACGCGGAATGCACTTCAGTCTTGTCGGGGCCTGTTCGGTGTTCAGCTATGACCGTGCCAGCCTGCTGATGGAAATGTACTCCCAAATCCACCTTCTTTACAGAGAATGCAGGCTCCTCGCTTTCCCGGGCTGCGTGCCTCTTGCTACAGAGAAACGCCGCTCTGGACAGAGCCACGCGTGGCTTACGGGGAACAGCGTCCCCCTCCTGGATACGGACAAATGGCAGATGCGGGGTGGCCACGCTCGTCTGGAGCCTGGGGACCAGGGGTCTGCACACACGTTTGAGCAACCCCAGCTACCACTGGAGCAGATACCACAAGCTCAGGGTCTACAGCAGCCCCGCTGACGGCCGCAGGATGTGCGGGGGGCACGGGATGCAGCCGGGCCTCCGGCCGAGATGCCCAGCTCTGGATCGTCACAGCTGAGCCACCGGCTCTTGTGGCTTCCGGGAGGACGGGGAGAGGCAGGAGCCTGCGCCCTCACACGGAGCCACACAACACACAGGAGGAGAAGACAGTGTGGTGAGATCATAGCAGCGTTTTATACCTGGCTAGGGCTTTGCAGTTCTCAAAGCGCTGTTACGCCCGTGACCTTGTTTTCTCTGGAGAGAACAGGTACTGTTGTTCCCATCTTACGCACAAGGAAGCAGAAGCTCAGGGAGATCAAGGGACCTGACTGGGACAGCAAGTGGGCAGAACTGGGGCCAGGACACAAGCTGACTTCCGGCTGGTCCCATAGCCGCTCCTGGTGTCCTCCCCTCCGGAGGACCTTTCCTGAGCCCTCGGCCCCTGCACGTGCCCCACCCCTCCCCGGCCCTGACCACGGGGTCCCGGACTCAGCCCTCTGTCATCATCACTCGCTAGATCCTAAGCTGTGTGGACCCGAGGGCTGTGACTTGACCATCTTAGTATCCCCAAGTCCTAGGACCTGCTCGGCATGCAGAAGATACACAGTAAGTGCCCAGAGTTCATTCGCCGTGGCTTCCAGGGCCCATCGGAGCTGGGCCGATGCCGGGTCGACAACCTCTTTGGCCCCACCTCCACCCACCTTCCCCAAATGCAGGAAGTGCTTTCCACCCCAGGGCCTTTGCCCTCTGCCTGGAACCCTCCGCCTCCACATGTCCGTGCGTTCTTTCCCTCACTTCGTTTGGCCGTTGGCTTAAAATGACGAGGCAACATTCTCAAAGAGGCCTTCCCTGCACCTGTCTGACGAAGCAGCCGCCACCCCTCCTTACCTTTTTCCTGTCTGTTGTCTCTTTCCCCCCACCATGCAAGCTTCCTGAGGGCAGGAGCTTTGTTTTGTCCCTTGCTGTGACCCCAGAGCTTAGAACAGCCTCTAAGGAAACATGAAACCACGCTTCAAGTTAAGGCACCAAAAGCTGCTTTCTGTTACCTCCTGATCGGATGGTATCGCCACGTGCCCCTCCTAAACCTCTCACGCCTCATTCTTCCTCCCCAAAGATTACCGTCTCTGTGCTATCGAATGAGGAAGGCTGAGGGAACCATCAGTACAAGACCAGATTATCTCCAAGGGAGTCCGGAGCCCCTGGTGTAGACGTGGGTCAGACACGATCTAACCGCTAATGACACAGTCATGGTTTCTGAGTTTGGCGGGGAAAAAGCAAGGAACCTACGCTATATATTTCTTAGGAAATAAGGAACCCACATGGTCATATTCTCCAGGGCAGGGCCCGTGCCTTCCTCTTCGGTGTCCTCCGAGGTGACCAGCATAGAGCTGGAGGAAGGAGGAGTAAAGGTCGCCTCCCCACCCCCACTCTGTTATAATGCAGGACGGACGAAGTTTTTTCAAGTCCTGCTGGAAATCTCCTGGCTGGAAACCTTCCCAGATACCCAATTTTCTTGCTTGAAGCGCATTTCTTTTCTCCTTGAAAATTAGTGCAGGAGAATTTGTCTCTGTTATAAACCCCGTCCTGGTGGGAGGTGCAAAGTGTTCACACAGAACTTTGCAAATGCTTGGTGTGTGCACTGCACAGGGGCTGGGGGCTCTTGGGGTTGGAAAGTGAAGGACGAGGAACGGGGCAGTTCATACAAAGCGGTTGGAATGGACTCCTCTCCCAGAGGACGTGTAAACTGGCTCTGGACTCCTCTGTGTCAAGAGGCAGGAAGAACTGGCCGTTCGCATCTTAGCGTTCTCCGCAGGAACCGGAGGGGCGGAACTGCGTCCCATGCCTGTGACACCCCCTTCTCCCCTCGCTGACCAAACTGACAGGGGCCTTGAGCCCTCCCTACCATGAGAAAGCAGAATTGGTCTTCTCTCTGGAGATGATAACTCAGACCTCAGGAATGTAGTCATTCTTCTAATAAATTCCTCAGGCAGCCTTGTTCTGGGCCCTGGACTTGGAGAACTGAACTGGACACAGGCCCTGCCTTCGGGGTGCTTCCGTTATGGAGGAGACAGAGAGATAGAGATGATAGAGATAGAGATGACAGAGATATATAGAGATAGAGATGGAAATAGAGAGAGAGAGAGAGAGATTAGAGAGAGAGCAAGCGTGATAGAGAAATGATAGAGACATATATATATATATAGAGAGAGAGATGATAGAGATAGAGATGATAGAGATAGAGATAGAGATGGAAATAGAGAGATTATAGAGAGCAAGCTAGATAGAGAGATGATAGAGATAGAGACATAGATATATAGAGAGAGAGATAGAGAGCGAGATAGATATAGAGATGATAGAGGTAGATGGAGACATATAGAGAGAGATGATGCAGATAGAGCGAGATAGAGATAGAGATAGATGGAGAGAGAGAGAGATAGAGATAGATAGAGATGATGATGATGGAGACAGAGAGATAGAGATAGAGATAGAGATACAGATGGAAATAGAGAGAGAGAGATTATAGAGATAGAGCGAACGAGATAGAGAGATGATAGAGATAGAGATGGAGATAGCGACATAGATATAGAGATGATAGAGATAGAAATAGATGGAGCTAGAGAGGGAGAGAGAGAGAGATGATGGAGATAGAGAGCGAGATAGAGATAGAGATAGATAGAGATAGATGGAGAGAGAGAGCGAGATAGAGATAGATGGAGAGAGTGAGAGATAGAGATAGAGATGATGGAGATAGAGATAGTTGGAGACAGAGATGATGGAGACAGAGAGAGAGATAGAATGCATAGTGGGAGAGGGGGTCAGAACATAGAGGATTCACGGGCCTGCTAAGGAGCCCGTCCATCATTCTGGAGGCGATAGGGAGCTTCTGAAAGACTTCAGGAAGAGGAGTGGTTTGGTTGGATTTTCATTTTCAGAAGGGGGCCATTAGGCCGTTGGTCGGCCGGGACCCATCACGGAGGTCCCGAGCCTCCCTTGCCCCACGAACACCACGTCCCCTACATCCGCCAGCCGGACCGGGCGTGTCTCCCACGCGCTCACGCTGCAGCTGGACTTGTCCCTGCTACGACAGCGCTCACCCTGCGTGCTAGGGCTGCCCGTTCCGTCCTGCTCCTCACCAGAATGCCAGGCACTGTGGCGGGCTCGCCTCTACCCCCCGTGTCCAGCACAGGGCCTGGAATGCTGCTGGAGCTCACTCGTACATTTACGCGTACATATATATTTTTCACCAACGTCAAATGAAACTATTGAATATCGCAAGAGAGAGAAAACTGGGGTCCGGGTGAGCTGGGGCGCTGACAGCAGGAGCTGAACGGGGGTCGAGGGGAGACACGGGGGGTGGGCAGACCTCATGGCTGGTTGGGGCTCGTGGCGAAACTCCGCTCCCTGCTCCTCTGTGCTGTTCTCTTCCGTGAAGCGGAGCTTTTAACACCTGCTCACGGCGGTGTTGCAGAGAAATGAGAGTAGAAAGCGGCCCCTCACCGCCGGTGTCATTGACAGCTGCTCGGCTGCCTCGGTTTCCCCAGTGCCCAGTGTGATCAGTCCCGGACTAGTAGTGGCTGAGCAAAAGGGGGAGGCACAGTCTGAAGGAGGTAAAGTTTCCTTTTCTACCTTCTGCCACTTTCCTGGGGAGGCCACACCCACGAAACAATATCCTCGCTTCTCTCAGGGCTTTGGACCCTCTGGCCTCAATGGCAGATCTTTACCAAAATTCCGGAAACTTCCAACCACTCCATGACTGACTGACTGACTGAAGGGACAAATGGCTTTCTAACCCTAGCTCTGCCATTTACCATGACCTAGGACACCTTTCCACCCCGAACGTTAGTTTACCGACCACGAAATGGGCATCAGACTATGCTTTGCACAGGTTTGTTTCAGGAATTCAGTCCAGTCGTGCCTGTGTGAGCACTTCCCAAATTGTAACGTGTAACAGAAATGTCCTGTTATCAACATACCTGCCCCTCACCCCCCGTCCCCCCCAAAGGTGCTCAGCATGGAGCGTGCACAGAGGAGGCTGTGGCTGGAGGTTGAAAGGGTAAATGGGGTCTATATGATTTAGGGATCGCCCCACATCTTGTCATATGAAGTATTTGCGCGCCAGTAGGTACCCGCGGGGTGGTGGGCCCCACTGTGGAGACCACATCACCAGGGCTAATGCGCTGCCCCCTTTTGGCCACTCTTTGGCTTTCATGGTTTCACCCCGGTTTGGATCCTGACACCTGCTCCTGGGGGAGGTGGCCAGTTCCCCGGCTTCCCCGGCCACGTGGCAGAGCTGACGAAGGCCTGGCCTGTGGTTTCACAGCTGTGCCCACCTGTCCCCCATCCCGCAGTCCTCTGCGCCAGGAGATGCCCACTCATTCCTGTGCAGGGCCGTCGGGGGGAGAGCAACTGAGTGACCTTGCAGGGGAGGCGGGCTAGAGCGGCACAGCAGAGCTAGAGTGACGGGAAGGGGGGGATGATTCCAGCCTCCAGCAGGCTGGGAGGATTTTCTGATGCCACGTCCACAACCCACTAACCTGAGCAAGTTCCTCTTTTGAAACGTAGGAGATGGGGCACCCCGGTGGTTCAGTGCGTTAAGCGTCTGACTTCAGCTCGGGTCATGAGCTCACAGTACTTGAGTTCGAGCCCCGCATCGGGCTCTACGCCGACAATGCCAAGCTTGCTTGGAATTCTCTCCCTCTTTCTCTGCCCCCCTCTGCTCATGCTTTCTCTCTCTCTCTCTCTCTCTCAAAATAAATACACTGTAAAAAATAAAAATAAATAAATAAAATGTAGGAGGGTAAACCCTAATGGTCCTTCATACCCTGATGAAATAAACTTAGTTACATATTTAACTGCCGGTGTGTATAAAGCTTTGGCGTGTCGTTGTCATCACACTGTTAATTTCATCGTCCTGTGATGCAGCTTCCAGCCCTCTTTCACAGTTGAGGAAATCGAGGCTGGAGCAGTGAAGTCATCTGGAAACACAGGGACAAGTAAGGGAGGTGGGATTCCAGAGCCAGGAGTGTGTTCCTCCTGCCGAGCAGGTTGCCCTTCTCTGTGCCACACCATCTCCCCGGAAGCCCGTGGGGGCAGGACGCTGATGGGGGAGGGCTGTGACCTCAGGGCCCACTGCAGGGGCCTCCCGGCTGTAGACAGTGAAACAGAGGGCCACTGTGACAGCCAACCTGCTCCCCTGGCCCACACCCACCTCCCGGCCCTGGCCTGGACAAGGCCTGCAGGTCTGGACCCACTGACCGGCTAAGGACCGAAAGTCTCTGGACAGGGCACGGCCGAGCCTGGTCCACTACAGTTACTTTTCCACAGTGTTAGTTTTTAATTATAAAACAGATTTAAAAAAAAAAAAAAAAAGCTCTCATCTCCATAACTTAGCCTGTTTAACAATGCACTTACAATGGATTTTCCAGGCCGTCTGGGTGGCTCAGTTGGTTGAGCATCCAACTCTTGATTTAGCCTTAGGTCATGATCCAAGGGTCGTGGGATCGAGCCCCGCATTGGGCTCTGCGCTGAGCATGGAGACTGCTTAAGACCCTCTCTCTCCCTCTGTCCCTCTCCCCCACTTGCGCACGCTCTCCCTCTAAAATAAATTTTTTTTTAGAAAATGGATTTCCCAAGGATAGAGTCTAGTGAGTTGTGTTCATATCCCAGCTCTGGCACCTATGAGTGGTACGACTTTGGATAAACGACATAACCTCTGTGGGCCTCAGTTTCCACATCTGTGAGGTGGTCGTAGCCCTAGTTATATACTTCATGGGGTCGTTGGGAAGAGAAGTGAGGGGACTGTCCAGGGTGCTGAGTGTGGGGCCTGGAGCGTAGAAAGCATAGGTGGGCCACAGCCTTGGAGCCGCATCCCCGTCCTGCTTGGTTTGACGGCAGGAGCATGGGAACACCTGCCTCCTGGGTGACAGAGCAGCAGGTGTATTCTAACCATCGCTTGAAGAACGAGGCGTCCACAGAGGGCGGTGCAGACTGAGAGGTTAGTGTGGGCTCTACTCTGCATGGGCGAGATCCGGGACTTAGTGTCCCCCCTCCTGGTCTTGCCTCAGATAGCCCAACAGATGAGGCCTTCAAGCCGTGGCTAGAACGGTCTTGCAGCCCTTGGAGGGCTTCTAAGGGAAGAGAGCCCGTTCGGGCTCCACAGTTCCTCTCCTCGGCTAACGCAGACCGTCGGCCCCAAACACCGGATTAGTGCTTTTATATAGATGGGGCGAAGTGAGGTGAGAATGAGAAGCAGACACACAGGCTGGGCCTCGCAGAACGCTGCCCTGGGCTCACACTTGTATTTCCCTCCATCTGTCTTGTTCTTGTGTCTGTCTGGGGACCAGGGTCGCGAGTGCAATTATAACAGAAACACGATAAGTCACTAGGAAAGCTGATCTGTCGTACATACGTTCTGAAGGTGGGAACGACTAAGCCGGAAGAGAATTGCAGCGGCCGGGGGGGCGGGGGGGGGGGGCGGTATACGCCCCAAGAATTGACACAGAAGCAGAAATGCCAAAGTGGCCTGGCTGCCTCAGGAGATGAGTTGCAGAATTATGTAGCCAGGGACGTCCAGGCCGCTGAGTAATGTCTCCTGATGTGAATCAAGTCTGCGACAACCTGGATCATGCAACTTACTGAACTCAATTTATATTCTCTTAGGCAAAATCACTATGACCCGGATGGAAATGTAGCCAGAGAGCAATAAAGAATGGAAAGCCCCAGGTAATGAACTAGCCTCTGGGAAGCCAGGAGCCCTGCTCTCTGGCTGGTTATATTTTCAATATTACAGGAAATTAGAGGATACTGAACATTTACTGAGCACTTATTATGTACCAGGAGCTGTGCTGTAAACTTTAAGGACCTGCATTCATTGGGTCCCCTCAAAAGCTCTGTGCAGAAGGTATCCCAGACCAGCAGCCACGTGGTAGTTTTCTGACATACAAAGACATTTTCTTGAGTTGGACTTTCCCCCCACTTCAGGTGGCCAAAAAGAAGCGATATCCCCAGTTACCTGTAATGAACGCGAGAGACTTAGTGCATCTCCAGAACAGCAGGGACACCGTACATGAGCCACAGTCAACGTGTCCTTGCTGGGTGCTGCCTGTTCTGGCCTCTCTAACATATCTGAGATTTCTAGCCTGCTTTCTACATTGGTGAGATCGTTCACATCAACTATCTTGACTTGACCCATCACTTGAAAGCAGAGACCCACTTATTGGGGTGCAGAGAGCAAATATGAGCCCATTATAACCCTATCCTTCCTCCCCCTGCCCATCAGTCCTGGAGAGAGTCCTACCTCTAACAAACCCCATAAATGCGGGGTCTCCTTGATGCATGGAGCAGCAGGTGCACTGAGCAGGCCCCCCCCCCCCCTTGGACAGATCCTAGCCACCTGGATCCTGCGGTTGCTTGATCCAGGGGACCAATGAAAGAGAAGGGTCGAGTTCGGGCCAGTGAGGAGAAGGAGAAGTCAGAGAATGGCCCCATAACTTGCCTTCCCACCCTCCAGGCTTGGTCATCAAAGAGTTCATACTGGTCACTTTGTTTCTCTCCACTCCTGGGTCCTTCCTGTTTGCTCCACAGGGACCTTGCGGATTTTTCTGCCATCCTTCATGTTTATGGGGCACAGAACCTTCCAGAGCATGACTGTGTAGGGCTAGTATGCTTATCTTACAACTAATTCCTTCTATTATGTGCAGAGGCCCGCGGACCTTGCACTTTGCCCTAGGACCGTGTCATCCCAGTGTATCTTCTGGCTCGTTCCTCACGGTGTCCCGGAGCCCTGCTACCTGAGGTGTCAGAAGCTGTGTCTCTCCGAGTTGGGGGCCACAACTCTACTCTCCCAACCTGGGGACTCCCTGGGTTTTCTGTGTACCTCAGCTCCCGATTTCATGGAGTCCAAAGCGGCCAATGCCCACCCTGCCCCTAACCGACGTGCCTGTGACATAGGCTCGCTGTGTCGGCGACTGGCCAAGCAAGAAAGGAGCGGGGACGTTAATGATTAGCCAGGCTTGGGACAGCAGCACAGGAGAGGAAAAGCCTGTGATTGCTCACTTGCACCGGCCTCGGCCGCAGGAAGGAAACATAATGAACAATGTCCAGAGCAGCAGAAGGAGGAGAGCCGTTACAGTCTCTTGCCCTCCGACTCTTCAAAGATGCCCAGCGGCGCTGGGAGGATGTGAAGTCAGGATTTCATGACACCCAGGGCCAGGACCGGTGATAAATCCCCGCCCGTTTTCTTTTGAAGATGGTTCCTCCCCTTCTCTTGATCCTAGGACTCCAGCCTGGTTTCCCGGGCAACTAGGCTGACTTCCTGTGGCAAAGGTCAGCGTGCGGTGGGGTGCTAGCAGACCTGCCCCGGTGGTGTTTGGGGAGGAAGGACCCCCGGGCAAGGAGAGGAGCAGCAGAACACGAAAGCAGGCCAGTCAGATGTTCTTGTCCTTAGCCCCCATCTTAGCCGAGGAAACTGAGGCATAAAGCGGCTAAGTGACTTGAGATAGTACATCGTGGAACCAGGAGTTGGATCTCTTGCGGAGTGAGTCTGCCTTCCTTCCCGAGAAACTGCAGCCACTGACCAACCTTGCGGACGTGGTGCGCTTAAAGCTCCTGCTCTTGGACGGGCGCCTGGGGGGCTCAGCCGGTTAAGCGTCCGACTCCTGGTTTCGGCTCAGGCCATGATCTCACGGTTTGTGAGTGTGAGCCCCGTGTCGGGCCCTGTGCTGATAACGCAGAGCCTGCTTGCGATTCTCACTCTGTCTCTCTCTTTCTCCCCCTCCCCGACCTCTCAAAATAAATAAATAAACTTTAAAAAATAAATAAAAAGCTCTTTCTCTTGGAGAGGAGACAGGTGCACAGTGACATGCGTGGGGGCCGGTGGGCTTCCTGTCCACGGGGGGGGGGGGGGGGAGCAGGCTGAGCTCACTGCCCCTGCCAGAGCCATCAGCCCGTGTGCGACGATGGCCGCCTGTCATCCCAGCAGTGGCTCCTGGGTCACCACAGAGACTCAGAGGCCCAAAGCAAGGGGGGGGGGGGGACGGGGCTGGAAATCCAAACGCGTTCTTCCCACCAGTCAGAGCGACTCGGGATGAAAACTTGCTGAGGGCAGCAGGGGCTCCCAGGACGACTGGCAATTTGAGCTTCTCAGAGACAGACAATATGTTGGTACCAGATGTCATTTTAAGCTAAAAACCTATGGTTATGTTACTTAGATGATCTTCTTTATTTACTCTAACCCATAATCCAGAGCCGTTCTCGATTGAACGTGGGCCGTTGAGCATTCCTGTGGGAACCACAGCTCCGTATTTTTAGGTGTCGCCTGTTCCCAGCTGGGGAATTCGTTTCTGTGTGCAGCTTGCTGCGTTTAGGGTCTGATCCTCTCTGCGTTTATTCTGTCACTGGTCCTCGGGAATTAGCGCCTCACTCCTCTCTGTTGGGAGAGTATCACCCACCCCCCGCAAGATCGTTCCTAATGTCTCACCTCCTCTGGCCCCAGAGACCGTCTGCTGGGAGGCTGTGGGCATAACTCACCGTATCTGTCACTTGGGCAGTTCTCTGCTCATGCCTCCTGCCCTCTTGTCAACAGGGGTGAGGAGAGGCATGACTGAGGGGGCCTGGGGGTCCCTGGGGGCTCAGGAGTTCTGGGCCAGAGGCAGGGCGGTGGAGGTAAAGGCTGTAAAAAAGGAGGTAAAGGCCTTGGAAAACAGTGGTGGTGGCCTTCCCACTGGTGCCCTCCCTCCCCTCCCCTGGTGGCTTCGGACAGCCCACACCGCAGAATGGGGAAGCCGTGAAGAGTACCCACGCCCCCAGAAGGGCCCAAGCCTCGGGATGCCTGGGCGTGTCTCTACCCAGGTCCTTCCGGCCTGGCCACCCCAGCCGCCCTGGCCGCCACCTCTTGTGGGACTAGGAGTGTAGGAGGGCCTGTCCTTGAGTTGTTCGTGCTCAAAGGAAAGGCAGTGCCCCCCCCCCCCCAGGGCAGCCGCCCTGCCCACGGGGCCTGGGCAAGCCCTTTGGGGGTGGGGCTGGAATGTCTTTGGCCGTGTGCCCCTGCCAGCTTGCCCCTGCAGGACCCCTGCGATCGAAGGGACAGGTGGAGGGAGTACGCCGACCCGAGTGAGGATGGGAAGGGGTGTCTGGAGCGTCAGAGCGGGCTGGCAGTCTGGCCACCTCTGACTCGTCACCTTGGGCAGGCCGTTTTGGCTCTCATGTTTTTACGCAGTAAAAGGGTCTAATAATACCCACCACGCCGAAGAGTGGTTACGGGGAGTCCAGTATCAAATGCTGTCCACCCCCTGGCAGGCAATAGCGCATAAACCACAGTACTACCGTTGTCCCTGCTGTCACGACAACTGAAGGCCTCCCGCCCCTCTCTCTGCGGGCCCTGACCGGCCTCTGCAACTCTCAGGGTTCCTTCTAGACCATGTAGCCATTTCGACTCACGGCAGCATCCATACAGGGCCGGCATGTTCACTGCAGAAAAATCAAGGCACATGCTGTCCCCACACCTACAGGACACGCCTGGGCTGTCAGCCTTCTAAGGGAAGCACAGACTGGAGCAGAGGAAAGTCTGCCCCGATGGAGCAGGACGGCATGGGGCCAGACTTCTCTCAGCCCCAGCGCAGCGCGGCCGAGGGCTCTGCGGGGTCCACCCCGATTACAAAATGCCCACGGCCGCGCAGACCCTCCAGATGCACAGGTCCCAGCCCGGCAGGGGATGGGTTCCTACGGGGAGCGCAGGGCGCATCTCCCCTCCCTAGCGGGGGGGGGGGGGGGGCCTTTTGCTTCTGTCCCCCACCTCCCGGCTACAGCTTCTCGCTCCCTCCAGGGCCACTCGACCTTGATTCCCACCACCCTGTTCCTCCTTTTCACTTGCCAACATTTTTCTCTTGGCTGCGACTGCGGGTGCTTTCCTAGGCTCTGTCCCCTCCAGAAAGCTGCCTCTCTGGGGCTGCATTCGGAGCTTCCTGTGTGAGGTCAGCCCTGATCCCAACCTCCTGCTTCCTCTCCAACCTCTGGCTCTATAAAATGTGGCCTCAAGACACACACACACACACACACACACACACACTCATTCACACTCCCCGAGGACCTCTTCCTTCTTCCCATGTCCCCTCCTCTCCCCAGGGCATCATCATTATTCCCAGGACTAGGCAATTTCCCTTCCCAGCAGCCCTGTCCTTGTATCATCCCAGCCAATCAGGAGGCGTCAAATCTTCCCTAAAACCCAATGCCTGCTTTACCTCCATTGCCTCATCTGTCTGCTAATTTTGTTGCTTTCTTTAAAAAATAATAATAATAATAAAGAAAACTTTCCTTATGACCCTCTTGCCTGCCGATCGCACGATCCCACGTGGGAAGGTCCGGAAAGATATGTTACATAAAAGAAAGCAAGCCCTTTGCTTTAGCGTGGGGGTCCTACAGGGGCTAGCACGGCAGGAGAGTGACGCTGGGCCCTTCTGCATTTGGCCCAGGAGAAAAGGGAACCCAAGGAGACAGACGTCCCATCAGACCCCTTTTCTCTTGGTAGAAGTCATGGGAAGGGCAGGTATGAGGAGTAGCCGCATAAAAAATTAGAATTTATGACCCTCTGCGTGTTTCTCCTGCTGTTCACAACCGCCACGCTAAGCTAGACTTGATGGACCACTTGGCCGTGTCTCCTTACCCCTTTCCACCCAGTACCTCTCCTGGGGCTTTTCTGACGTGCCCCGCTTTAAGACACTGGGTATCTATTTTTAAAGAAACTTGTAAAATAGGGAAAATGAATGGGTTCTTGTTTATCTGTCACATCAAGATTTTTCTCCAGAACACTTCCCTGCAAGATTTCTTTAATGAATGGCTGCCTCTGTATTTTTGTTTCTTTGCTTATCCTGAACCACGACTGAAGTTTACAAGTGGACTTAATGGCACACAGGTTTGGGGCTCAGAGAGGTCCAGCTTTAATCCTAGAGTGGCTGCTTAGTAGCAGGTTGGGAGAGCCTGAGACCCAATGGGCTCACCTGTAAAATGGGCATTGTTGGAGGATTAAAGTTACTTATTCCCTTATTCAGCAAAAGTGTGGATTAGGGGGCACCCGGGTGGCTCAGTAGGTTAAGTGTCTGACTCTTGATCTCAGCTCAGGTCATGATCTCTCGGTTCATGAGATCAAGTCCCATATCCGGCTCTGTGCTTACACAGCACAGCCTGCTTGGGAGTTTCTCTCCTCTCTCTCTACCCCTGCCCTGCTCGTCCTCTCTCTCTCTCTCAAAATAAATAAATAAACTTTAAAAAACTTGTGGGGGCGCCTGAGTGGCTCAATCGGTTGGGCGTCCGACTTCAGCTCAGGTCATGATCTCGTGGTTCATGGGTTCAAGCCCCACGTCAGGCTCTGTGCCGACAGCTCAGAACCTGGAGCCTGCTTCAGTTTCTCTGTCTCCTTCTCTCTCTCTCTGCCCCTCCCCTGCTTGTGCTTGCTTGCTCTTTCTGTCTCTCCCTCTCTGTCTCAAAAAAATACATAAACTTAAAAAAAAAACGTGAATTAGAATGACATTTCTTAGGACCTCTTTGCTCTCACCTTTCATGCAAAAATAATCAGACAGGCTGCACCAAATTTAAGTATGTTTGGGATGCTTGGATCTACAACAAAAACTGTGCTGCGTACATGGAAGTCCCTTTGGGGAGCTCATTGGGGCGTCAAAGGATTTGAAGACTAGCTTTCTGGGTGGGCCAGGCTGGCTGGCAGCTGAGGAACATGGAGTAAAGGAAAATCAAGGTCTATGTCCTGGATGACAGGCTTAAGGAAGCCGGACGCTGGAAGACTAACAAGCAGCGAATAGGCAGAGAAGGAGAAGGGAATCCAGGATGGAAGGAGAGGCAGGAGAGGCAGAGCGGGACAACCGGGCGCAGGAAAAGGGGGCGGGGCGGTGGGCAGCACCAACCACCTGCAGGGGGTCCCTGCTGGAGAGGGTTGAGAACACCAGGCAGGTTTGGGAGCGCAGGCTGCACAGAGGGCAGCCAGCCCTGGATCCCCTGCGGGGCGGGGAGCAGGGCCATGTCCCGCCATCAGAGGACACTTTTCCACTGCTCTTTATTCTCCGCACCAGTGCTGCCTCCATTAGCACAGATAATTAGCATTGATGGCAGCTTATTACCTCATTATTTCTGGCTCATGTTTGCTCAGTGTATTACAGGCGGTTTGGACAGATATTCTCCCTGAGAGCCAGGTTCTGGAAAATTCTTCAGAAAAATAGAATCTTGGTCCATAAGGCTCCCCCCTTTTTGTGTTTTGGAAAAGATAATAGCTCGGCCATGTTAACCCCCGTCTCTGCGTTTTCCAGCTGTCCTGCCTCAGCGAGAGCAGGGCGAGTGTGGTAGACAAGACACAGAATGCAGATGCGAGTTCGAGACCGGTCTCCGTCACCTACTCACTGTCGGACCTTAAGAAAAATCATTTAACCTTCCTGAGCTTCGGTTTCCTTGGCTTTAAAATGGAGGACAGGGGCGCCTGGGTGGCTCAGTTGGTTAAGCTTCCGACTCTTGATTTCAGCTCAGGTCGTGATCTCGTGGTTCATGAGTTCCAGCCCACGTCGGGCTGCGCACTGTCAGTGCAGAGCCTGCTTGGGATTCTCTCTCTCCCTCTTTCTCTGCTTCTCTCTCTCTCTCAAAAATACATGAGTAAACATTTTTTAAAAATGGGGGACATACTATCAACTTCACCGGATTATTGCAAGGATTGGATCGGGTCATTGACAGGAGGAGATAAAGCCAGGATTTGGCTATGGTTATGTTCCCATTCAGTCAGTCACCAAACATTCGTGGGGTGTCTCCATGGCAGTGGTGAGTGGCAGGGCAGGACCCATGAAGAATTATGCTTGAGAACCCACCTGCTTGCACCAACCTGCCGTGGGGGCGTGGTCAAAGCCCCTCCGCCCCCCGCCGGGTCCCCGGCCTCATCTCCCCTCATTTTTTAAAAAAATTCATTCAGGGATTTTATTGTATTTTATTTTATTTATCAATTTCTTATTTGAATTCTAGTTAACATACACAATATCGGTTTCAGGAGTAGAATTCGGTGATTCATCACTGACAACACCCAGTGCTCGTCCCAACAAGTACCGTCCTTCGCACCCATCACCTATCTAGCCCATCCCCCACCCACCTCCCTCTGTAAACCCTCAGTTTGTTCTCTATCATTAAGTTTCCTCTGGTTTGTTTCCCCCTCTCTCTTTTTTCCCCTCCTCCCATATGCCCATCTGTTTCCTAAATTCCCCATATGAGTGAAATCATGGTCTTTGTCTTTCTCTGGCTGACTTATTTTGCTTCTCATAATATACTTTAGCTCCATCCACATCGTTGCACACGGCAAGATTTCGTTCTCTTTGATGGCTGAGTAATAGTCCATGTATATATATATATATTTATCCATTCATCAGTCGATGGACATTCGGGGTCCCTCCATAGTTTAGCCATTGTTGCTAATGCCTCTGTAAGCATCGGGGGGCATATACCCCTTTGAATCTGTATTTTTGTTTCCCTTGGGTAAATACCTAGTAGTGCAGTTGTGAGATTGTGGGGTAGTCGTATTTTCTAAGTTCTTGAGGAACCTGCACACTGTTCTCCAGAGCAGCTGCACCAGTTTGCATTCCCACCAACAGCGCAAGAGGGTTCCTGTCTCCCCTCGTTCTTGGCCCCGCTTGATGTTCAAGTCGTCCGAAGTCATTCAGCAGTGCCTCGGGTATCCTCTCTGCCCGGGCCCCGCCTTGAGCCCATCACTCATGCCGCTTCCTCCTCTGCCACCCATTCTTCACCCAGGATTCCACGCGGGGTATGTTCAAATCCCTCATTACCCCGGGCTGGTTCGTTCACCCCCCAAACCCCAGTCCCGTGGGACAGTGCTACTTCCAACCTCATTGGGCGGTCGTGACCATTGATAAGTAGCGTGCGAAGTGCGGGGAATGATGCCCACACAGAGCAAGCCCTCAATCCGCATTGGCCGTCACCATTGTCACCACCTGCTCCTATCCTCAGCTGGCATCCATGCTTCTCCTACGTCCCCTAGGGTGACATGGCTTTGTCCCCAAATATCCCACACCATATTGAAGTGATCTGCCTCTAAGGCTGTCATTCCCTGGGGGGGGGGGGGGGAAGACGTGTCCTCATTCTTGGTGTCCCCTGCACTAAGGACAGTACCAGGCACATGGCAAGTGCTCGAGAAATCATGGAACCAATTTAAAATGAGCCATAACTCTGAGGTGGCTTTCCTTTATTATTGATTCTGATTGTGGAGACATTCCCTTCAGTGGGGCTGAGATGTAGCCTTTGAAGGAAGGACAAAGCTGTGATGCTAGAAAGCTCTTACCCCATTGTCATCATCGACATAGCCTCCTCCTTTGGCCCATGGCACATACTTCCTGTGTGACTTACTTTTCAGTCCAGTGCTCCTGTTGAATAAGGTTGGTTTCGGTGGCTGGGCATCGCTGTGCCTGTCCAGGGGCTGGGCCATTTCTGGCATCGCTGAGTGGGCAGATGGCTGGATGCTCCTGGCTTGGAAAAGAGAGCATTCTCTCCAAGGCTGTATGCTCAGGAGCCCCAAGAAGTGGTGCATGAGGGATGGGACTTGCTGCCCCCCGGTCTTCATGTTGACATCTTTCAACCCTCATGAGTGCATGGGGTCAGAACGTGGGTGTTGGGGACAGTAGAGCTTGGGAGGGCCAGGAGGAGCCTTGTATAACTGACCTTGGTATGAACCTTTATATGTTGAAAGAGCTACTTCTGCAAGTGGCCATTACCAGCTTCCTGTTTGGCTTTCCATCCCTGCCTCTGCCGTTGGGATTTACACGGGCTGCCAGGGGGGGCCAAGGGCCCCGTGTGGCTCAGGAACTGTGTGAACCAAGTCTTCCTGAATCCCTGCAGCACGGTTGACCATGGGGCTCCGGCCCACGGGGAAAAGCTGCTGTTCGACCCCCACCAAAGTGATGTTAACGGAGCCCCCCTGCCTCCCAGAGAGCCCCCTCCTGCAGAGTCCAGGGGCACCTGTGTATCCCTTGGACACCTGGAGGGCAGGGCCACCCCCACCGCAGGGACACGGGCAACATGGGCCCCTCGGTGGAGCCCTCTCCTACTTCCTGGTCCATTTCCTAGCCGGCTGGGCACTCGGGACACTCCAACTGCACCCCATCAGGAGGCAGCATCCACCCCTCCTGGGAGCCTCAGAACAGACCATCCCTCACGCTGCTCCTCCAAAACCTTAAATTCAATCAGTCCCTCTCAGGGGGTTCCCACCGGGTTTCTTTCATCTCCTAGAGCCCTTGGCCCTCTTCCTGCCCACCCCACCCTGCTCCTCCTCCTTCCCTCTCAGGCAATCGACATCGCCACTCCGTCTCCAACACCTTCCATCCTTCTGCCTCTTCTGCAGACCTTCACCCCTCACATGTCCCTGAAACACCACTGTGTGCCACAGTGTGGCAGGTACTCGGTCTGTCGTAGTAACCAGAGTCTGCATGTTCGAACCCACCTGAAGACACGGACGTTAAACCATGAAAACGCTCATACATGTGTAATTGCAAATGGTGATGTGTTGTATGAAATCAGAAAAAGAACAGAGTTCTGTGGCAGAAACCTAGTTCAATTCAGCGTTGGGGGAGGGAGGATGCGTGCAGATCAGGAAAGGTCCCAGAGGAGGTACTACTTGCACTTAGAGCTAAGGTTATTCAGAGTTACCCACGTAAATAATGGGGAAAAGTGCTTTCCAGGCAGAATGTGCCAAGGTCCTGGGGCAGGGAAGAGTCGGCATGTTTCAGGACTATAAGGGAAGCTGGTGGGGATGGAGCGCTGGGGGGAGGGTCAGAGACAAGATTAGGCAGGGTGAGTGGGCAAAGTGAGGGGTTTGGGATTCATTCTCCTTGTCATGGGAAGAGTTGTAAACCGGGGAAGCCCCCAAGCCAGCATCTGCCTCGTCTGCCTCTACATTTGGGTGGGTAAGTCACCAGCAGTCAGGTGAGCTGAAATGGTCACGAAGCACTTCTTGGAGGACTGCGGGGTGGAAGCGGCTCGGCCAGAGCTGGATGTCACTCGATAAAGCCCGGAAATTGTAATGGGCATAAAAAAAAAACCTAGCATTCCACACACTTGCCATGGAACCTGCACCGTGGCTCCGTAAGGGGGCATCATTTTACAGCTCAGGCCACCCAGGCCTAGGACAGCCAGGGTGTAGCTCACAAGGGTCGTGCAGCTGAGTGACAGGCCAGGATGCAGGCCTGGATCTTCTGACGTCAAGTGCAGTGGTTTTTCTGCCCCGCCAGCAGGGTCTGCAGAGGAGGGAGATTCCCTTGGCAAGAGAGTTAGGACCAGGGGGAACACGGCATGTGGATGGATGTCGGTGCTCCTTCTGGTTCACACAGCTTTGATGGGCTCCCAAAGACAGGAAGAGTCCTAGAGCTCCCGATTTCAACTTCACATCTAAAGAGTGTGAGGTTCCAGAGGTTTCTGTTGTGAGTCAGCTCCCCTGCTGGCTCTCAGGCTGATGCCAGAATCTTCAGAGAGGAGATGATCCATCCGGGGGCAAAAGCCAGTCCCCTGGGTGTTTGATGGAGGTGACCAACAGCTTAAGCGGCATCGGCTCAAAGCACCCGCAGCCTGGACCCCACCATGGGGGAGACTCCCTTCGGTGCCACCTTCCCCAGAGCACAGGACACAACGGCCAACACGCACTCTTCATGCATCAACTTTGTTTCTAAGCACGAGCATCGAGTGTTCTGAAAAGGGAATTAGGAGAACAATGCCTTTCACATTAGCATCAAAAAGAATACGATACCAAGAAACAGGTGACCTCTGGCATCTCCAACACCCCAGAAACTTTCTCCGGCCTGAGCGCACTCCTCACCTCCCTCTTTGCATTGAAGCTATTTGTGTAGCCCTTACACCTGCCAGGAGCCAAGCCAAGGCCTTCTTCGTGTCCCCTCCCCCCATATGGCCTTGGAGGTGGAAGGGCTTCAAAAAGAAGGTGTTAAAGGATTTCATCCCTGAGCAGGGAGAGCAGATCGGGAGGCACAGATCAATAATGTAACTTTTTAAAATTGAAAACACAACATGGTCACGTGGGAGGCAGGCACCCAGTTTAAGGGGAAGAGTGTGGGGTCTCTCCTGGGTCTAAATCCCATCTCAGCCACTTCCCAGCTGGGGGGATACAGACAAGTTCCTTAACTTCTCCGTCCGAGAGGCTGCCTGGGGCCGGCAGGGTTAGTTAGCAACGCCTCCTTCACAAGGAGGTTATAAGACCAAATGAGCTGAATCACAGCACCGAGCATGGTGTCTGGAGCATGGAAGGAGCTTGAAAACTCTCCATCCCTGGAGAGCTGAGTGCCGAAACTTGGGCCACAGAGGCGACCGCTCAGATGTGAATCCTGGCTTCATGGTTGCCCAGCTGCCTGATCCCGGTGTGACTTCATCTCTCTGTCTCAGTTTCCTCCTCTGCAAAGCAGGGTGGTGCCACCGGCCATCTGGTAGTGTTGTTGCAGATTAGAGGAGGGTGGGTGTGCGGAGGATGTCCCTGGTGATAGCCGAGGGGGTCAGTCCACCTGGACCAAGCGCACATGGCCCCGCGGGGGGAGCACTTAGATGTCCCTGGACGGTTTAGGACCTCTCCGTCCCTCTCGCTTGGCAATACCCGTGCGAACTCCTCTGTGCTCACAAACGTGTCCACATCCACTTCCCTGCAGACAGGCATCCCTTCTGTGTGTGAAGCAGGGCACCTGCCTAATAAACCATTTTCATGGCCGTGCCACCAGGACACACGCTGAGGTGTCAGCAGCCTCATGTTGCCTCCCCCCCCCCGCTTAGCTGGTGCCGGTAACTCCGCACATCTGCTGCCCGGCTCAGCGTGCAGTGAAATGTGGCGCGTGAAGAACACACAGCAGAAAGTTAATGAAAACAATAAACTCTGATTTTAAGAGTCTGTGCCGCTCGCCCACACCATTTCGGTCCTCAACCTCGTCCCTTCCGTGGACCTGTGTCTGCATCCCTCCTCCGTTTAGCTTCATGAGCCTAACCCTTCCACCCACCCACCCCCCTGACCCCCGCTTGGGTATTATTTGGCAGGAGCTCGGATGTCCTTGAACAAGAAGCCGATGTCTTTGGCAGCTGGGAGAAGGGGCACGGGCACGTCCCCGTTCCCCACCTTCCCGCCTGCATCCTGCCCAGCGCTGGTGAGAGGTGACCGCTCCCAGCAGCTGGACGGAGAACCAGTGCTTTGGGAGGGTGGGGGGAGAGGGAATCGGGCTGGGCACTCAGCTCAGTACTGCCTGCCAACAGCTTGGGTTCTGAGCCACAAGGGGGCCCAGGTGCTGGGGAGTCAGGTTCAGACCAGGTCGGCCACCTACTTGCTTTGTGAATTTGCCAAATGCTTTAACCTGAGCCTCAGTTCCCTATTTGGGGGGAAAAAAGTCAAGGGGAGTAACTCGTGCCTCCTTTGAGGTGCTGTGTCAAGTGTTTAGTAGAATGCTGGACACACAGTAAGTCCCCAGGAAATATCAGCCATTAATAGCGGTATTAATAACATCTGACTTTCCGGAGTCCCCTCTGTCTGCTGTGACTTCCACCTCATTACCACAGCTGTCTTGCTCAGTCTGGCTCCTCTGGTCTTATTCTTGATCCAATAAACAGACCTTTGACTTCACTTTCTGGTTTCCAGACTGTAGGCCCCATAAGACCACTCGGGCCAAGCAGCCTTCACCCTAGACCCTGCACCGATACTCCCCCCCTCCCCCGCCCACCCCGAACCCACTCCTGAGTCTCGCTCTTGGCTTGGTGACCCAGACCAAGGTCTCTCAGACTCTTCCCTGATCTGTTGGTCTTTCTACTTAACTCCCCAGGTCTGGTCCCCCAAAGCAGCCTGAGCCCTGTGGGCCATTCTGTTCGGCTAGCTATGGCGGGGGGTGGGCGGGAGGACAGGAGTGGGAAGGGGCGATCTCTCTTCCCCAGGCTGGGATCAGTGAGGTTCAGACAGCTCTGGACTTGGTGGTGCCCCTGTATTCCTGCTCAGACGCTTGTGCCCAGAAGCCCTGCCGTGGTTCATTCATTCAGTTGGTAAATATCTCGTTACTTCCTATTCGTAGTGCAGAAGATTTAGCAATCATGTCATTACTAGTATCTCCTTGACCTCGAGAAATTGTCCCCCTTGATGATTCCCAAACCAGATAGGAAAGAATCATAACCACTGTCTAGGCCAACAGATAGGAAGAGCTCTGAACTCTGGCCCCGGCCTCCATCAGCATTAGGTCCAGATGTCAGGGTGGGGTGGCAGAGAGGCTGTCTCCTCCTCGGGGCTGCCTGGGGCCCCCTGCCAGCCGTCCTCAGTGTTCATCGTCTCCATCAGATGCACGCATCATCATTGGATCCAGCCCCCAGAAAACTGGTTGTGTCTTTACAAACAACAGCAAAGGCTGCAGATGTTCTGTGTAAAAGTCAGCGAGACCACACAGCATGTCAGGCTGTCAGTTCACCGGGACTGGCAGGGTGGGAAGACCCCAACGCGTCCTCCCCCAGGGATCCACCGGGAGACTCCAAACTAGGAATCTCACTTGAATAACACAAAAAGAAACAAGCGAGCCACACTTCCTCCCGGTCCGTGACACAACAGGAGGGACAAAAGCAAAGGGGGGGGGGGGGGTTGGGTGCTCACAGGGTCAGAGGCCCTTCGCTGTCGCAGCAGCCGCAGGGTTCTAGATTGTAGGAGCCCCCGGGAAGGCCTGGCTTGGGGCTGGGACCAGGCGGGGTGAAGAGGCCATGGCTCCTCGCACCCCGAATGCATAGGTTGGCAGTGTGCTAACCTGCAGATCAGAACCCCCCGTCGGGAGCTGCAGGTGGTGCGGGAGACTCAATCAGGAGGACTCAGGGACCCTAGAGAGGAGAAGTGAATGGGGACCTAAGTCCGGCTTAGATCCAGGGCAGCCATCTGAGTGCCCAGGGTCTGTGGAGCCCAAAGAAAGCCAGCTGTGTGGGGTCCTGTGTTCTGGGAGGAGCAACTCATTTCTGGGGAGAACACCCACTGCATTTCTGTCTTCAGAAATCAGACTTCCTCCCTCTGAGGCCCCGAAAACCCCACCGGCCAGCAGAGTGAGTGCCTCCATGTGACAGCACCGTCCAGGAGCTCTGTTCCGCGGCCCTGGAAGAGTTCAGAGGGACCAGGTGGTGGTGTCGGGGAGGGGGGCGGGGCATGGGCTGCACACCCTAGCCATGGAAGCCAACTGAATCCTCTGAATCCCCTGGAGGCCAGACAAATGATGGACAAGAGGAGGAGGAGAGTGGATACGTGTTGTTTCCCTCTCATTTTGGGATTTCGCTACTACAGATAGATTCTTAGTTAAAATTTAAAAAGGCGTTATTGAATGGACACCCCAAAATGGTAAAAGTCGTTATCTATGATGGGGCCCCTGGGTGGCTCAGCTGGCTAGGCGTCTGACTCTTGATTTCAGCTCAGGTCATGATCTCAGGGTCATGGGATTGAGCCCCACGTCACACTCTGTGCTGGGCACGGAGCCTATTTAAGATTCTCTGTCTCTGCCCCTCCGCAGCTCAGGAACACATGCACCCTCTCTCACTCTCTCTAAAAGAAGAAGGAAAGAAAAAGAGTAGTAATCGATGATCATGGGACTATGGGCATTTCCCTTTATTTTTGTTTTGCCTACGTTCTCACTTAAAAAATCATTCGTTTGTATTTGTTCTGTAATCGAAAGTGAGGAGTTACTTCACAGGGTTGCACATCGTGAATGTGAAGCACACAGCACCCCCTCCAGGCTGTGTCCTTGGAGCAGCCTCTGGGAGATGGAGGAAGGACCCTCATTTGGAGGACAGGAGGGTGTGGGGAGCCTCTGAGTGCAAGTAGGCTGTGAGCCCCTGGAGGCTGGGCATGGACCCCCGCCGTGCCTAGCTCAGAGGGCACGGTGCTCCCTAGGGACACAGTCTGGCCCTGCATGCCTGGCCCACGGGTGTGAGTGAGGACATTCGGTGTTTAAGGCGGCCCTGGCCTGCACCTGTCTGTGGGGAAGGCCGCTTTGCTCCAAGAAGCCCAGAATTGGAGTCGGAAGCGAGCCATCCTCAGACGTGACCCAGAAAACTGGCCACTGACCCAAGACTTCAGCCTTGTCAAATATGAACAAGCCAGCAGAGGCCTCTGGGAACCCAGCTGGAACAGGGGGTCTGCTGGAGAAACTGACCTCCAAGTGGTGAAGGGTAGATACATAACGAGAAGGTGTCTCCAATGCTACAGAAACCCAATCAAAACAGAGCATGAATGCGGCGGCAACAGAAGCCTTTCGCTTAAACATGGAGCCTCTCCCAACACGGATGGCTCTTTAAAAACACTGGAAATGGTCTTTTCTGCTGTGGGGAAAAAATGCCTCGCTATGTGCCAAGAAAAAAGGATGTGGTCAGAAAGGAAGGGGCGGAAGAGGAGGTGGGCGGCTTCTCAGAGTCTGACATAAACAGTGCAGAATGAGGAAAGACCTAATTTTAAAACTTACTCTGTAATCATGGTGCAAACCATCTGAGAATCGGGACCCGTGCCAGGGCCGGGGCTGGGACTGGTGTCTCAACAGGCTGAGAGGCTGCCTAGAGGCAGTGGGCATCTGGACCCACCAGGTGACGTAGGGCCTTGGCTGTGAACCCCTGCCTCCCCCACCTCTCACCGCAGCCTTCTTCGCAGCCCTGAGCCCTGCCCCCACCTGCTCCTGGAAAGGGACTTCTCTCCATCCTCTCTTCTCCCTTAACTCACTCACCATGGGCTGTGACTTCAAGCTCCTCACGTGGAAGGGCTCCGGGGAAGCAGAGGTGCTGGGCACTGCCTTTGCCAAGTCAGAAGTGACACTGAGCAGGAGGCTCTCCGGGATGTGGGTGCACTGCTCTTCCCAGCACTAGACGGGGAAAAGTCTGAATCCTCAGGAAACACGGCATTCTCTTTAACTTTCCACCTTCCCAAGTGGTGACGCCATAGGTTTGAGCCATGAAGGTAAAGAGAGAAGGCAGGAGCCCCTTCCCACCATCAAAGGGCAGTAAAGTTAACAGCAGCCAGTCTCCTGTAAGAGCAGATTCAACCAGGTGGAGAGATCACAGACTCAGAGCAGTGCCTGTGATAAGGTCAGGGCTGAAATGCAGCCCTGGAGCTGGAGTAGGGTCTCGGAGGTCCCCAGTCCAACCCTGTGTTTGGTTGGTGAATTTCGGAGAGATCAGGGGCCCTGGGAAGGAGCCTGGATGGCTAGGGAGGAGGCACCTGGGGAGAGCAGAGGGTGTCTGTTTAGCAGTTGTGTAAAAAATGTTTCACTCTTGGTGACAGCAGCATCTGTCAGCTAACATCACCCATGACTATTATCATTATTTTTCAGAACGCTTGGACCACTAATTTGGTACCAGGGTGTCATTGTGAGGAAAGCATGTGATTTTGAATCAGATCCCGGAATCGCAACTCAGTTCTGCCCATCGCTAGCTATGTGACCCCTGAGCAAGTTCCCTATTGTGTAATGGAAAGTAGAATGATACCCACTTCATGAGACTGATATAAGAAGTGGGTACAAAACTATTTCTGGGAGTACTTTGTAAATGTTAAGACTGAACAGATGTGAGTAAAACACACAAATCAAAAGAAAATTTTGAATTAGAGCTTTCCAGAGTTCCAAAGCCACGGGGCTCCAGAGCTCCCACCTCCACCTGTGCCCAATATTTGTGGGGTCCAAGGTAAGAGCACAAACGAAGGCCTATATACCATATTTCTAAATAGTAGTTTTAATTCTAAGTCAACTAATGGAAAGCTGAGGGTGTAAGTCAGACTGGCAGTGCTAAATCACATCGGTTCTGTCTTTTTACCTTGACAGATAATACCTTTCTAACAACCTAGAAAGCGAGGTTCAGATTTAGAATTCTCAGACTCCTCCAAGTTCTGTGCTAGGGTATAGAGGCATAAGAAGATAAGAGCCGGCCCCTAGCTGGCCCCACTCTCCTTCCCACCCTGGCTCTGTACCATATAGAGAGATACGGACCATCATGGATATGCATGTAGACACCTAACCACCTAACACACCTGTCCAAACTCCATACATGCCCCTTACAAACAACCATGCTTTGGCTCACACAGGTGGAGTAGACTACCCTTAAGAAGACAGACCAGGAAAAAGGCCTTGCATCAACCGTGGAGGCAAGTGTGGGGCCATATGGGCTGGGAATACTGAGATCCCAGATACCCAGAGCATGGTCTAGAAGATGGGGCACCGGCTCCAGATAGACACATCCGCTTAGCCCCACAATGTGAAATGACATAGCCAGAAGATAGCAGAGTGGGTCTCTTAAAGTGGAGGGCCAGGCAGGAGCTCCTGTCGCCTGGGCTGAGGGACAGCATCATCCTGGATCTCAAAGCCTCCCTGGGAGCTTGAAACACCCTTGAAACCACCCATCAATCAGGGAACATCAGTGTCAGCAGTACCCCCCGAATACCTGCCCACTCCCTGCCCTCAAGAATGCTGCTGCTGGCTCCCGATCTCCTTGGTGACCATGGGGCTTCGGGGGGGGTGGGGGGAGCAAAGAGGGGCTCCTTCGGGGAGGTTGCTCTGCTCCTCGTGGGCCCTGGGAGAACTGGCTGGGTCCGGGTAGAAACAGGACCTCAACCCAGGGGCCACTTATTTGAATGAAATGCTTCGCACGAGCTTGTTTAAAGAAGATTTGCCTTTTTCTTCTAAAACTGGGCTGCAGAAAGCATGAAGGTTGCAATAATCGATGCTTTCATTATTAGCTCCATTGGCGAGTCCATTAGCTGTGCGCTTTGGGTCAATGACTGATTGTCCAAAATGAAAACACTGTGTTTATCCCGTGAGGAGAGGGTTGTAAGAGAAGGAGGGGAATTGAGATAATAACTAATGTGGGTCTCGTGTGTTATAGTTTCCAAAGCGTCTGCTCACCTGCCATTGCTCTGTGTGATCCTTGTAACAGCTCCGAGATGTAACTTGCCTGGAGTCACTTTCCTTCTCTAATTTGCCTTCCCATTTTACACATGAGGAGCCTGAGGCCGACAGGAGTGTCTTGTCTGAGGCCAGCCAGCTGTTACTGTGGCACTGATACCCAAATCAGTGCTTTCTCCACTCACCACCAAGAAGACCTCAAAGAGAAAAAAATGAGATTGGGGACTCATTGAAGGTTAAGATTAAGGAGCTTTCCCACAAGCATGGTGAAGGAGAGAAAGCAGGGTTTGGGGCCAGAAAGACCTGACTTCAAAGCCTGGCACTGCCCTCCCCAGGAGGAGGAGTTTGCACAGTTCACTCTGAGCTTCTGTTCCTTGTGTGTGACCAGGGTACAATAATCCCTGCCTCACATGCTTACTGTCAAGTGTTTGCAGCTGGAAGGGTCGACGGCTGTGAGTTTCCTTCTTTCCCAACCCTCTCTCTTCCCGCGTCTCACTTCCTTACTCATATCTGAACTTAAATCTCACTCACGCCCGATGCCTGACCACACGCCTCACATTCATTATCTCATTTAAGGCTCACACCAAGTACATCAAGGGAGTCCTATTACTATGCCTAGCTTGGAGATGGAAACTGGCATAAAGAGGGCAAGTGACTTATCTAACTGACACAGCCAGTAGGTGGTAGCACTCAGTTTACAAGCCGAGGCAACCTGGCTCCAGAAATCCTGCTTTCAGTTCCTCTGCTCGGACAACTCTCCAACTTTGGTGCCCAACTTCTTGAAGGAATTACCTGAATTCTCTTTTTTTTTCCCCTTGTGCTTGTTCATTCCCCCCATGACTCCTTACCGAAAGGCCTCCACCAGCATATCTTCACCGCTGTCTTGATAATAAATCTAATGGTCTTTTTCTTAACCCCACTCTCTCCAGTTCACGTGGCTTTAAACACCGGTGACTTCCTGAAATTCTCTTGACTTTGGAAGTTCATTGTCCCCTTTTGCTGGTCCTTCTGCTTCTTAGTTTCCTCTTTGTCTTCTGGCCATCTGAACGAGCCTCCTAAGGCATCTCCTTCAGCTCCAGTGATCCCAATATCACCGTCAGGTCAGCTGACCCTCTCCATGCAGACAGTTGCCGGATTTACACCTCTAGCCCTGACTTTCTCCTAAGCTCTAGACCCAACTTTGCAACCCCACAAAAGCATCGCGTCCCAATTGAAACTCAGTCTCCTCCTACCTTTCACTTCAGACTGTTTCAATGCCTATCTATTCAACAAATAATTTTGAACTCCTTTTTAAAAAAATTTTTTTTGATGTTTATTTCTTTTTGAGAGGCAGAGTGTGAGAAGGAGAGGGGCAGAGAGAGAGTGAGACACAGAATCTGAGGCAGGCTCCAGGCTCTGAGCTGTCGCACAGAGCCCAACACGGGGCTCGAACCCACAAACTGTGAGATCGGGACCTGAGCTGAAGTTGGATGCTTAACCGACTGAGCCACCCAGGGGCCCCAATTTTTACCTCCTTCCACGTGCCAGGCATTGTTCTAGGTACTGGAGATATGGCAGTGAACACAACATAAGACATACTTTGGGCTTACATTTGGGGAGTCGGGAGACCATAAACGAAATAAGTTATACATTATATTAGACAGTGGAGAAAAATAAATCAGAGACATAGGATGAAGAACACTGGGTTGGGAAGTTGCAATTTTATTTATTTATTTTTTTAAATTTGTTTTTCAACGTTTATTTATTTTTGGGACAGAGACAGAGCATGAACGGGGGAGGGGCAGAGAGAGAGAGGGAGACACAGAATCAGAAACAGGCTCCAGGCTCTGAGCCATCAGCCATCAGCCCAGAGCCTGACGCGGGGCTCGAACTCCCGGACCGCGAGATCGTGACCTGGTTGAAGTCGGACGCTTAACCGACTGCGCCACCCAGGCGCCCCATGGGAAGTTGCAATTTTAAATATGGTTCACAGGAAAGGTGGCACTGAGAACACGATGCTTGAGCCAGGAATGATGGAGGCAAGGGAGCAAACCTTACAGATCCTGAAGGAAGAATGCTTCAGATAAAATGAAGAGTGCAAAGGCCATGAGGTGGGAGTTTGCTTGGCATGCTCAGTGAGCAGCACAGAGGCCAGAATGGGCAAGAAGGAGAGAAAAGTTAATGATATACAAGAGGAAATGGAGACCCAGATCATGCAGGGCCACCTAGGTCCTTTTAAGAACATTGATGTTTCCTAAATAGTTTAGGAGCCATGGAATCGTTTTGGGCAGAGGAGTGACATAATTTCACGTTTGTTTAACAAGACCACCGTGAGCACCATGTTGAAAGTAGACCAGAGCAGCAGAGCAAAAGTATTAGCAAGCATACTAGTTTAGGACACTAGTGCAGCAACCCAGGAGAGCCAGCTGTAGCTTGGATCAGGGTAGTGGCGATGGAGGTGATGGATGGGCAGGAGTTGAATTCTAGACGGATATTGACGACATCAACAGGATTTGCCAATAGTTAGTAAGTGGAAGGTGAGAGAGTGGTCAAGAGTGACTCCAGGGTTGTTGGCAGGTGGGCCAGGGATTATATGGAGCCCAGGAGAGCAATCCAGGCTGGAGATAGAAATTTGGAAGTGGTCAGCATGTAGATGGTACTTACAGCCGTGAGACTGGATTCACCAAGATGGAAAAGAGAGGAGGGCCAAAGACTGAGACCTGGGGCCCTCCGAAGGTAGAAGGTTGAGACATGAAGCAGAACCAGCAAAGGATGGTGAGGAAGAGCTAGCGAGACACAAGGAGAAACGAGAGTTGTGTGTGTGCTCCATGTTCTAACCACCATGTCCTGGGCAAAGACACAAAGACAAACACGACTCCATCTTCCCTGCCTAATGGAAGAGTCAGAGCTTTGCACCCTGAAATTCCACTGTGGGTGAGTCTGGAGATGGGTGTGGCATGTCAGCCACAGTGAGGCCACACCTTGTTACTTCTGAGAATGATTTTACACACACACACACACACACACACACACACACACACACAGCAGTCAACTGTGCTTGGCTCTTCTGAATAATTGTTTGAATGAATGTTTTACTTTATTCCCTCTTTTGTCTCTGAGAGGCAGTTGGTTGCCAAGCCACAGTAGATCTACCTTTGCAGTATCTCTTATATGTGGCCCTTCCTCTCCATTCTCAGCCACCAGCCTAGATGAAAGCTTCACTAAAGATCACCTAGAATGTTGCAAAAGCTCCGGAGCATCCTGGTTCCCTCCCTTTGGTTCTCTAATTCTTCTTCATACATCACCTTTCTTCCTGGCTCATCATCTCTCGCTGAAAAGTCCCACCACCCCTGGGATGAAGCCCAGTGCTCAAGCCCATTATTAAAGGTACTTCCTCCCAGACTGACACTGCCTTGCCCAACCAGCCTTGTCTCCACTCTTCCCAGGTGGTCCCTCTGGTTCCTGGACACTCCATGTTCATGCTTAATGCCACACATTTGTCCATGATGGAACCTCCCGCCAAGGTGTGCCCTTCTTTGTTCCTCACAGCTCAAATTCCATTTCCTCCCCAAACCCTCCCCCTATAGCCTGCATGGATGTCCATGTTTCTGACTTCCTGTATCACTCCAAGTCTGTGTCATTAATTTTTGTATGTAGGTGTATTATGGCATGAACAGTCACTAAATACATTCGTAGTCACCAGTTCATTCATTTTATTTGTGTGTGTCTTATCTGCCTCCCCCTCAACGATAAACATGGTGTTAAACATGGTGCAATTGTAATATTGGAATACATGAGTGGTAGATAATAGTTTTTTTTAAGGTGAGGGAAAATATAAAGTATAAAACTGAGATAAAACACTTTGTTATATACAAGCTGTATATAAGACAAGCATGAAAATGATTTAAATAAAATATTCCTTCGACAAAAATGTATTAAGATCTACTATCTGCCAACAATGTGCTAAGTACTAATGATCCAAAAATAAGTCATAATCCCAAGCCTCAAGGAAAGCATAATCTAATGGAGAAAGCAGACACATAAACAAACAATTATAATATAACCTGGGACCTGTAAAGAGCTGGATATATCCAGGAGAGCTTGGAAGAGAAGGCTTCCTGGAGGAGGTGACGCATGTAATGATTCTCAAAAAAGAGTACTTAGGTCCAGTGAGACTTTAGCAGGGGAGAGAGAGCTTCAGGCAGTGGGCATGGCATGAGCAAAAGGAAGAGGGGAAGAACAGCATGGCATGTTAGGGTGGGAAGGCCAGACCATGGAGAGCCATATAAGATTCACTTACCATGTAGATGATGCCATTGATGCCCATTCAGAGGAAACTTTGAAGGGTGTAGAAAGGACAGAATCATGTCTGCATGTGGGAACACCAATGCAGCTAAAAGATGAATTTGAAAGGGATTGGGGTTGAATGCAGAGAGGCCCAGCTGTGGCCCCTTACCAGTAGACCAGGTGGGAGATGCTAAGGGTGTGAATTAAATGACGGCAGTGAGAACTGGAGAAAAGGAGATAAATTCAAACATCACATATGGAGCAAAATTCACAGGATGCAGTGATGCGGTAGCTGAGACAGTCTAGGAAAGAGCATAGGAAGATGGCCCTTATTTCTGGCCTCGAAGACTGGTGAGTAGTAGGTCACCCGCTGCAGCAGAGATGGGAGAAGGGGCCAAGTGTATGCTAGAGGTGGTGAGTTCACTTTGACCATGTAGAGTTTGAAGCGCCTCAAGCATTCATTTAAAGTAGTTCTCTAAAAGAGAGAGTGACTCCACGGTACTATCACTCCTGAAATTCATCAGGGACTTCTTTGAAAACCATTATCAAACTGGTTTATCAGCTATATAAACCAATCATGCATTGTATAGGCATAACTCTTTTTGGAGGAAAAAAAAAAAGCCACTACCTTAGAATGTGCATTAGTACCTATTTTTCATAAAAGAAATAAAACTATGATATTTTTGGAAAAGAAAGCTACTCCCTATTCACTAGATTTAAGTCATAGTGAATTTTGGCTACTTCCAAAATCAAACCCTCCCTGGGGCTGTGGGAGAGAACATGCCTCAGATCCAAAGGATTTCCAATAGAGCAGTGGCCAAAGTCACAGCAATGTGGATGGATGGGGTATGTAGCCTCCCAAGGTCACTGCACCCATTGGCTAAACTCAGCCATGTCCCTTTGTTTCCATGTGATGAATAAGAAGCTTGTTTCTCTATTCCACAGAATCTTCCCAGAAAAGGGTGTCTTCCTTCTCTCCCAAGACAGACACAAAAGTAGAGCCTTATGTTATCTCTGTTTGCGGAACATCTGGGACCAAACTAAGCTTTGTAAATTTCTCACTTGACTGACCTCTAGACCCTGGGCTTAAGTCTGTTCACGTAGCTCTGGGCAGGAAGATGGGGGCAAAAATAGGAACTGTGAAGACACTATAGACAAAGTATCTTAATCAACCAGCAAGATAGCCAGTGTTTAAAAGGACAGCGTTATAACAGAATCAAAAACTAAATTCCCCAGCCAGTATGCCACAGTTGGCACAGTGTCTAAGTACAGTGTTACACTGCTGAGAATACTTGTCCTCTAGTCCCACAAAAGAACCCCAAACAGGTCTCGTCACTGTAACCTAAACGGAGATCAGAGTTGAGGCAACACAGGAAGTAAATGCCTGGTGACTTAATAACTGTCTCCACACTTTGGCTGGAGGCAAGAAGCTGACTCCAGTCTGGCCATTTCATAAACCCAATAAGCAGATTGGGCTTCACCTGACCTCTGACCCATATATGAATATGTCCTGCTCAAATAACACTCCCTTTTGTACAGTAAGAAATGGCCACAGCATTTTCAGTGAGCTACTCCTTGGCTCAGCTACAACCAGCATGTGCAGCAAAACGGTATCTCTCTGACTTTCTATTTGAGGTCATTTCTTCTTCTTCATTTCTGCCAATCATGATACACTGCAGTTACTCCCGGCAGCTACCAAGGGCATGCAGACAAGAGAAAGGGTTCTTGCAGCTGTGCGCTCACTTCCTCTCCAGGAAGCCACACTGGAAGTGCTGTGGAGGCCAGCCAGAGGCAGTAGTTAGTGTCTCAATGTCCCTGCGTGACAGTAAAAGATGCTGAGACATTTCAGCATCAACTTGACAGTGGAGCTGTCTCTTAAGCCATTTGTATAAAGCCCTGTAGGATCTTCTGTCACTTCATAAGAGGAAGAACTTAGCTGATGAGTGGAGCATCTCTTTTATTTCTTTAATTATTACATTCTTCTGGGGCTCCTGGGTGGCTCAGTGGTTTGAGCATCTAACTCTTGGTTTTGGCTCAGGTCATGATCCCAGGGTTGTGGGATCAAGCCCTGTGTCAGACTCCTCACTGAGCATTGAGCCTGCTTAAGATTCTGTTTCTAGGGGTGCCTGGGTGGTTGGTTGTTAAGTTGATTAAGCATCCAACTTCGGCTCAGGTCTTAATCTTGCGGTTTGTGAGTTCGAGCCCCATGTCTGGCTTTGTGCTGACAGCTCAGAGCCTGGAGTCTGCTTCAGGTTCTGTATCCCCCTCTTTCTCTGCCCCTCCCCCACTTGCATTCTGTCTCTCTCTCCCTCAAATATAAATAAACATTAAAATTTTTTTTAAAAAATTCTCTCTCCCTCTGCCTTTCACTAAAAAAAAAAAAAAATCTTCTCATATTACTAAGAATCATTCCTAGTCCCAGCAGTGGATATATGGAGAATGCACACTCAGGCTCTGCCGACTTAATTTCTGCTTCTGTTTGGATTCAATCCAGCTCCCGGTGGCTGCTCTGGGAGCTGCAAGCAGATGGACAGCCAGAGTCCCCTCCACTCTGACTTTCTCCAGAACCATGTAAGGGTACTTAGGGAAGTGATATGGTATAGTGGTCAAAAGCACAAAGTCTGGAGTCAAATAACTCCTAACAACACCTCTTACAATCTGTAGAACCCACATTATGGGCCTTAACATCTTTAAACCTCTATCCTCTCATGTGTAAAATGGAAATAAAAGTTCATTCATCTTGTGGGATATTTTGAGCATTAACTGAGACAACATAGTTAAAGTACTTAGCACAGTGGTTGAAATAGAGCAGCAATCATGGGGCGCCTGGGTGGCGCAGTCGGTTAAGCGTCCGACTTCAGCCAGGTCACGATCTCGCGGTCCGGGAGTTCGAGCCCCACGTCGGGCTCTGGGCTGATGGCTCGGAGCCTGGAGCCTGTTTCCGATTCTGTGTCTCCCTCTCTCTCTGCCCCTCGCCTGTTCATGCTCTGTCTCTCTCTGTCCCAAAAATAAATAAACGTTGAAAACAAATTTAAAAAAAAAAATAGAGCAGCAATCAATAAGTATCAGCTGTGACAATGATGGCGGTGGTGATGATGATGATGATGAGCTGGGGGAAGAGACATGGGCTAAAGTCAGGGGTACCCAAGAGAAGTAGCAAAGTGCCCAGAATGGCAGGTTCGCTAAACTAAGCAATTAATGGGGTGCCTGGGTGGCCCAACCAGTTGAGCATCTGACTCTTGGTTTCAGCTCAGGTCATGATCTCATGACCCGTGGGTCTGGGCCCCACATTGGGCTCTGCATGGCAACGTGAAGGCTGCTTGGGATTCTCTGCCTCCCTTTCTCTCTGCGCCTCCCGTCCTTGCACTCTCTCTCCCTGGTTCGCTCTCTCTTTCTCTCTCTCTCTGAAACATAAATGAACATTAAAATAATCTTTAAAAAAATAAAATAAAATTAGCAATTAGACTTCCAGTCTGGACCTGAAGTCAATGGGACAATAGCACTTTAGAGACTATGTATGCCAGCCTACAGCACAATGTTTGCTTTGAGGTGGTTTCCAGAAGGCGACCATTATCTCCTTGTGTGTCAGTTTCTATGTCTGTTTTCCAAGTGCTGGATTGGCCAATGATTGGAATTTAAGCAACCCTCTTTGTTGAGTAGAAATTCTACGACTGTGATTTTCTGGGAAATTTGTGTAACCCTTAACTCTGCCTCGTTTTGGCCTCCTTTCCACCTGATGCTTCCTTTCAAGTACATCAAACCGTAACCACTTCTTCCCAACAAACAAACCTTGCACACATTCATACTTCCCAAGAAAGTTGTTATTGCAATGGAATGACTCTAAATAGCTGATTACAATTCCACCATCCCAAGTGGTTGATACCTCTTTGTGGGGCTCACAAATGCCTCTTTGAGCTTCCCGTTGCCAGTTAAACCAGCTATGATTTTATTTAACTTTTTGGTTTTTTTTTTTTTAATCTTTGTGTTATTTCGATTTGTCCCTATCTCATCCCAAAGCAGCACAGCATAGAACTTTCTGACCTGAATTCCCCTCTGAGCTTCCCATTTTGACCAAGTTGACTGTGTTAGTAAGTGTTGGGCACCTCTCCATCTTTTGAAAAATTCATACAGCCTCTTCTTTTCTTGTGCATCTCTTCTGCTTTGCCAGGTCAAGCTGGGAACTACCTGACTTGAGGGAAGGGAGAGTAAAAGCCATCAGTGACTCAGATGGGGTGAGCTACCCTTGGTACGGGAACACCACAGAAACTGTGACCCTGGTTGGTCCCACCAACAAGATCTCCAGGTTCTCCGTCAGCATGAATGACAACTTCTACCCAAGTGTGACGTGGGCAGTGCCAGTGAGTGACAGCAATGTGCCACTGCTCACAAGGATCAAGAGGGACCAAAGTTTCACTACCTGGCTGGTGGCCATGAACACCACCACGAAGGAGAAGATCATTCTGCAGACCATCAAGTGGAGGATGAGGGTGGACATTGAGGTGGACCCTCTTCAGCTCTTGGGGCAACGGGCCCGGCTAGTGGGCAGGACTCAGCAGGAGCAGCCCCGGATCCTGAGCCGGATGGAGCCCATCCCCCCTAATGCACTAGTGAAACCCAATGCCAACGATGCCCAGGTCCTCATGTGGAGACCCAAACGAGGGCCACCTCTGGTTGTGATCCCCCCTAAGTAGAAGCAGACTGGCCTGACTGTGTGTGGAGCACATGACGCTGAGACACGCAGTGAGGCTGCCAGGGGTGGCAGGAGCCAAACTGAGTTTCTGAGCCAAAGCAGACCTCTCGGTTTGCCAGCCTTTGCAGCCACTTGTGAAGAGTAGGGCTGCTTCTTGGGTGGTAGAACCATAATCCTTAGGAAAATTCCCTTCCTTTTAGGAATAAAGAAATCGCTGATTTGACAGACTTGCTGTGATTACCATGCAAGTAGCCATATTTTGGAGCTGACCAAGATGATTCTTTTATCTGAACTATTGACCATTGCTTTCCTGCGAGATGCAGGGGATGGAAACAAAATTAAACAGTGCCTGTGGCAAATGCTGCTTCCCAACCAATTAGAAGTGGGAGTGAAAACATCCACACCAGGTGTTTGTAAGACAGACAGTCCCACTGTCTGACTGGAGGGTGCTGGGGATGGGGGTGGAATGAAAGTCAGGTGGCGAAGAGAATGGGGAGAGAAAGAAATAAGTTGTTATTACAAATTAATACCTGTGAATTTATTCGTAGACCATCAGCTCTTCAACATACTCAGTGGAATGAAAGGCACACTTTAAAAAAACGAGAGATAGAGTGAGATGGGCTCCCTTCTGGAGAGCCTCCTTGGAACTGTCCAAGGTCCTGATGTGAACAGACAGATGGAGACTCTCAATGGTTCCATCTACCCACTTCTTTCCAAAATCTGATCGTTCGGAGTATTCCTTAATCACAATATTTGGATAGATAGTTCCTGTATTCTACAGTAGCTATGATATTTGGGGCCTTTGCCATGTTTTTAGTGAAACCTAATTGCAATTTTGTTTACAGCTGCCTATTCTGTTCCCCGTTTCCAGCCCTAAATTTACAAAAAGATAATTGTTTCTAAACTATGGAATCCATGTAGAATTTCAAGAACATTTTAACAAATAAGAATACTATTTTCATTCCTTTTGTTTTTTTTTTTAGTTTCTGAATGATGTGAACATACAGAATGCACATATGTATACACATGCACGCATTCAAACATACACGTCAGGATGGAGACAGCATAACTAACACATTTGCCAGCAGTGCCTACCTATGTACTTGTAGCCCAGTACATATGCTTTTTATCTATATATGTTTATTTTAGCTCAATTTCACAGAAGCTCAACTTTAACTGCATGAGCATTTGTGAGAAAGTGCTTCATAATGCTTAACTTCAGAGCTCTTTAATGAAAATATGAGCTGCTCACATTAAGCAAGACTCTATGGCTGAGATCCAACCATCAAGGATGAGAGACCATATTTCCTTTAGCTAGGCCAATCTCAAACATTTTAAAGAGTTTCTAGTCTTTACAGTAAGAATTTTTCCAGCTCTTCTAGCTTCCATCACCCAAATCCCCCAAGCAAAATAATTATAAAACTGCCACAGTGTCATTGTGGATTTTATGGATGGATACCAGCAGCCTAATTTCAGAGGTGAAAGAGTTGAGGGTCAGAGTAATTATTACAGTCCTATGGTTGGCTCCAATGAGATCTTCTCCCAGAGTCTAGGAATGGAGAAGGAAAAGCAAGAGGACTTTTTAAATTATTTTTATTAAAAATGCAATTAAGTCTAATTTCTTTCAGTTTCTAGTCTCAGGGGATGGTGCTTATTTACAAGAGAAGGTTAACAGATCCACTTGAAATCATGTAGTGTTAACCTCACACCCCAACCACCAGCTACTGTCTTATAGATTAGTTATTGATGGCAAGCTGAGCTATTTATAACAGCACATTAATGACACATCAGTGACTCACAGGAGACCTGGAGACATTCCACTTAAAAATAATTTAGCTGTTATGTCTGTCCTTCCCATGCTTCCTTGTTTTTTAAGGGAGCTCCAAAGAATGCCATGGCTGAAATAAAGCTGCTTATTTTTCACTCTGACGTTCAAAACAACTTTTCCCTCTAAATGAATTAGATGTCAACCTTATGGGATGCTAAGACACTGATCCTAGAATCTAACCCACATGGCCCTATCCTAAGAAAACCTAATATTTAAAAAAACCAACATTGTACCAAACAGCTGGTAAAAATGATCACTTAATTACAAGATCCTATACAAAGTTTCTGTTTTTAAATTCACCTTGCCCATCCATTAAAACAAGATGACTTCCACAATCACGTTTACATATAATGTAACTTTTTCAAGGGTATAGCTGTATAAAGCCAAGGGTAGCATACTTAACTAGACTTGCTCCTGCTGAAAATTCACACTTTTCAGAGTTTGAAAAGAAATGACCTGGCCAGTTTTCTGGAAAATTATGTAATACCAAAGTGAGAAAAATAGAGGGGAAAGTGCTTATAAAAGTTAAAAGCCCTTGGGCAAATATACATTATGATTATTGTTGGTGATACCATTGCAAGCTCTGCAGTTGGGTCTCTTGGTTCTGGAATGAGCCTGGCAGAATGCTCCATTGCCCTGCAGCCAATTATTTTAAAGTTATAGTGGTTTACAAGGAAACAATCCCTTCTCTTTCTCTGATCCTTAGATCATTACCTTTCAGCTTAGTCAGGATATTGTCAAATGAAAGGCTCTCCAACAAGAGAGAATTCACCTTGAAATCTCTACTGGGGTCACATCTTCCCACCCGGCTTTTCTTCCCCTGAGACTCCCTGGGTCTGATACCAGATGCCGTCAGTTTAGAAAAGTTCACTCAGTGCCTTGATCAGGTTTTAGTCGGGAGGTGTCAGGACTATACTTGGATTCCGAACACGCACATACGCAATGGTTTCTGGTGACACCAGAGTTTTTGATTCCCGTGTGGAAAAGACTCTTTTGTCAGGTCATAGATCTTAAATGTAGTCACCTTTGAGATCCTTTCTTCCACGATCTCACGGAAACTGAGAGTTAAATTAGCTCATCTATTCAGGGTCAGAGACCTAATTAGCAGCAGAGCCAAGAGAAGAGCCTGGGTCCCCTAAATCTCATAGCACAGCATGGTCACACTTACCTGACACCCACAGTCCTCTCCTCGTTTCCATCCCTGAACCATTTACCTTTGTAGCACTAGAGACCATTAAATTCATCCTTTAAAAAATAGGGTGAAATCTTCGTTACAGTTATGTCAAAAACTGAATGTTCCAGATTCCCTTTTATCCATGACAGCTGTTTCAAGATTGAGCTCTTAATCTGGGCCCTTTGCAGCATGGATTTTATATTCCCAGGTCAGTGCTTTAGTGCACAGCACATGAGAAGGCTGGAGGCTGGTCCTCACTCCACCTACCATTCCATGGGCCTTTAATAACTCTCTGTCTCTGGTACTAGGAATGATATCTCAGAGGTCAAAATCATGTTCTAAGCAACAATTCTGAGCAGTAAAATAAAAGAATTATGATTTGTAGAGTATTTTACCAAAGGCTTCCACATGCGTTTTCTCATCCCCAGATAGTCTTAGGAGGAGTGCAATATTGTTGTTGGTATTATTATCCCCATTTTACAGAAAATCCATTGAGATCCAGAAGGGTTAAGTGACTCATCCATAGGCACACAAACAGAAAATGTCAGGAGCTGGGGTTTGAACTGGGCCATTGGGCTCCAAATCCCATGCTAGGACACTCCTGCGCGGCCTCCCCAGATGTTCCCTGCCTGGAGGGCACAAAAGACAAGGAAGCAAAGGAGAAAGCAAGTCAGTTTCACCCACAGTCATGTAGTCTCTACCAGCTACTAAGTGGATGTATTAAAAATCAGAGAACTAACACTGTTTTCTAGTGCAGAGAACCTTGTAATCTCCAGGGAGATTGGCCCAGAAAAATGCCTGTCAGGGGCTGCAGTGTGGGTGAGCTGGCTGTCAGTCCGGAGCTCTCGGCACGGCACTGGTAATTAGTAGAGGAGGAAATCTGCTCTCCTGGTCCCAGAACCCCTTAAACACCATAAGCACAAAAGGAGGAGGAAAGCAGGCATCCTGCAGTAAGGGTCCCAGCTGAGCAAGGGCCTGCCACCCACCATCCCTCAACACGGCAGGAACAGCCCGTGGGGTGGAGGCAGTGGAGACAATGGCTTTCCGAGCTCCGGTTGGCACATTGCACAATCTTGTTAGAATGGAGGGCACAATTAAACATTACCAGAGCCAGCTCCCGACTGAGTTGCAAAGAAAGATGTAAACACACACACACACACAGACCCACTACACTCACACGCTCCTCGAGCTGAAAAGAAAATTAATCAAAAACCCAATGAACGCCTGAACTCTATAATTAAGCCTAAATGATCCTCAGATAGAAAGGGAGCTGAGTGAGCAAGCTCGGTGCACAAAGATATTTTTACCCCGGAGTCTTATTGCCATTAATTTCTTTTGAGATCTTGAGTACATCTGGTTCCAGTTTCCCTGGTAGGACATCTGCCTATGGAAGACCTTCAGGAGAGTTGCCAGCTCAGTGGCAAGGTTATTGGGCTGTTCCTCCAACACTTTTATGGGAACGCATCTGGGGAGGTGAGTGCCATTGCCCTCCTCGGTCAGCCGTGCTCCCTCCCATAATGGATCATACCACTGACCTCAGTCCCGCTAACAATTCCTCTGAGGTGTACACGGCTTCACAGTTTACAAAGGGCTTTTACGGTCCTTTACATAGAGTAAAAAACATCTCTGTTGAAGATAGGAAATCTGAGGACTGGCCTTATCTTTCTGTCTTTATGATTATTAACAACAATGACTCCCGTTTGATTAGTATGCTACAGTTTACACAGCACGGACCCAAAGATTGTGTCGTTTAGTCTCAACAACCCTATAAGATCTGCTTTATAACCCCATTTTGCAGATGAGGGAGTTGAGAAAGGTCATGTGAGCTGTCCAAGGTCCTTAATATGAGTCATGCTCTGAGGACTTTGAGCTTCAGTCTTCTGGCTCCACACCTTCACTCCATTTCCACGGAAACTTCTCTCCCTCATTAAACACAAGCAGTGTTCTCTGCTTCTCTGGCCACTGCTATTCCTCGGGCAGGACTGACTAACAAGGGGAGGGAGTCTTTGCAGAGTTGCCCTGATTGATCCCTGGATCCAGTTTGACAAGACAGATCAGCTCTCCTGAGGAGTCTGGGCTCAACTCTCCCAGGCTCTGTGCCTTCAGGTGATTAGGGAGGTTCGTCTGGGTGCTCTGAGGTTGGAGGCCAGAGCCCAGGACCTCAGCATGACTTGAGATTCAGCTGGTGAAATAGCCCTTGAGCAAATCATTTCATTCACCCGGGCTTCAGTTTCCTCCTCTGTTAACTGAGCCACTAATACAATCAGCCGACATCACAAGTCAGGAAGGACAGTGGGATGATGTCTGGAAACACTCCAAAATGTCTCACGTGCTTCCTGATGTAAGCTTATTGTCACATCAGTAGAATCACGGGGCCCAGTGCTTGTTGCAGGATCTTAATTAAGTTCTATCTACTCGGAAGCCCATTTTCCCATTTCAGGGAAACCCAGGCTCCCTGCCAAGTAAGCCTGGCTCAGTGGAGGGTGGTGGGCTTTGAGCTTCCCCTGTCCTCAGACGCTTTGCTGCAGAGACCTGGACCCTGGCAGTCAAGAAAGGAAAGGACACCGCTGTGTAGCCGTGTAGAAAGCAGCTCTGGGCAGAGTCTGTAGCTGCAACTCTAAGTAGCTGCAACTCCAAGAAGCCTTTGGTAAGAAAAGGAGGCTGAATATCAGATCTGGGCCAGACTTGAAATCCCAGCACACTTTGCCACCTAAGCCGCCTAGAGAAGCCAGCCAGGGACAGCTGCGTTGTTTTTGTCATGAACTCAGGCAAGAGATACAGAGGCAGAAAATAATAATAATAATTTTACACACACACACACACACACACACACACACACACACCTTTTTGTGGGTTTCCACTAATACAGAGGGGGAAAATAATGATATATACTATATATAATTATATATCTATAGTGTGTGTGTTGGGGCAGGGGGAATCTCCCACTGGCCTGTCTCTACACAGTTTCTGATGCTGCAGATCTTGGCCGGGACTCCACAGTTTGCAGGTCGCATTACAGATTTGACCCTCAACGTACTCATAGAAGGAGGAAATACTTCAAATGCTGCACCATCCCCGCCCCCCCCAAGGCTGTCCCACCACACTGCAGGCATATTTGGTCATGGCCCCTCTCTCTGCCCCCCCCCCCCCCGCCTGCTGTGGCCCCATCGCACACGGCCCCACCTGGACCAGCCACACAGCTTGCCTCAGGACTGCTGCCCAAGGTGCCCTGTCCCCACAAATCACTGTGCCCCCCTCCCAGCTGGGCCCACCGCCATAGGCTGAGGGGAGGTCATTTTGTCCAGCTGGGGAGTGGTCCAGAAGAGAGCCCACTAGCTCCTCTCACCAAGATAAATATGAAGCCAGGCCGCTGGGCGGCGGGCCACACGGCCACACACAGGAGCCTCTCCTCTGCCTCCGGGCTCCCATTGGTTCTTGGCTAACCCAGAAAACGTGGCTCAGTCCTTAAAACCGCTGTGTCCTGGGTCAGAAAGCCCGAGAGAAGGGAAAACAGACACCAGAATTACAGCAATGAGGTTCCCGGCTGCCCCAGGACCTCCCTGGGGACGGGAGGGGCTCTGACAGTGCTCGTGACACATTCAAACGGCAAGACAGCTGCACGGGGGGCTGGTCTCAGGCCAGCTGAGGCCCAGTGTCTCTGGGAACAGGCAGGAGACAGGAAAGAAGACAGAATGCTTTGCCTCAGGCCAGGCCAGGGATGCAGGGGAACCAACCAAAGCGCCCAGGGTGCGAAATCTCAGAAGGCCCTTAACGCCAGTTTGTGCAAAGACCAGCACTGCGCTTGGTGCGAGTGAACCGCCCCCCCAGTGTCCACTCTGGACACCTGGCTTGTCTCGCCTGGGTCCCAGCCCCGCTCTCTGCCACCTTCTACGCGTGGTTTTCTTTCCAGGAAGGGTGGGTGAGGGCGGCTACCGTGAGATCCCTCTGGATACCCATTCTTCCAGCAAGTATTTATTACAGAGCGTGTACTGTGCGTCAGGAGGAACAGAGCCCAGAGGGAGACGATGCTCGCAGAAGGCTCTGGGCGCCACTCATTGTCCCCCTTTGGGAACCCCACAACACAAGTAACCCCAGAAGTTTAACAAGGGGCCCCCTAGTCTGCCCGCGAGGGGAAGCTGCCTTTCCGGCCCCAGGACTTGGTGAGGGTGGGTGAGGTGACAAGGCAGCATTCTGTCAAGTCGTCTGATCTCTTCCAAGGAAAGGCACTGGGGGAAGCCCTCCAGCCGCATCCATACACACGCAGGCACTGGTGGGGGAAGAAACCGCTGGTTCTCTCTCCATCTGCTCTTGTCCCTTCACCCTCACCCTTCAAACCAATTCGAATATTCCTCGCAGACATGATGCAATGAGATGTTAATTGGAAAAATAACAGGAAGGATAATACATGCGCTTCAGGCTGAGAACTATTTCATTAAACTGGGCTTTGAAAGCAAGACAGCCAATTAAATTATTTCCCACTTCACTCCCTCACGTACCAGAAACCATAGAAAGCTATTACTTCTAATTAATTAGAAAAGAAAGAAGGACTCCGCATATGCATATCAGATGAACAAGGACCCGGGCGCTACACCACGTTCTCGCTTCGCTACAGTGCGCATGCGTCTACGCACGCACACACAAGTGTGCGCGTGCACACTCAAAACACACACGCATCAGGGACTAAGACTCGTCCACCGTCTCACCTGAAGAGTTTCATGGGTCTTCTGAAAACACCAAAAATAAAAACACCTGCCCCCAAGAGTCACTCACAAATTCAAACAAAGGAAAACGCCTTTTTTTGGGCACCTTCATCAGAAAGGAAATAGGGAGAGAATAAGCAGCTCTAAACTCAGATTCCAAACCTCCCGCACCACAAAGCGACTTGTCTGTTGTCCTCTTCAGGAAAGGAGGAGGCATTTCCCAAGCCAGCTCCCTCTTTCAAAGGCTCAGGAGGGGCTCACGGACTAGGGGACCTCAGACCTCCGAGGCATACTTTTGAATTGACTTTGTTATTATGCAGGTCACATGCAGGGCACCCTCACTTTTCCATCTGTGAAAAGGGAAGAAGGCCTGTTCTCAGTGCCATAGTCACCCCCCCCCCCTCAACGTTTTCCAGCTTGTGAGAACACGTTGGCAGAGAGCCCTGAGCTTCCTGTGCCGTGCCTTGGGGAAACAGAGAGACAAAGCTCAACCATGCAGCTAAAATATTTCCTGTACAAAAACTGTGCTAAGCCAAAGTCACCCTTACTGTATCGCACGTTTAATACAATTAACATAATATGAATATTATAATAATGACTATAATGGTCATAAAAGCAGTCGTCCCAATCATGTGACTTTTGCACACAGGAATCTCTCCAGCATGGTCCGTGAGCAGCGGACAGACTCGGAGGTTGTGACAAGGCTTCTGCATGAGCCCACATGAGCCCCATCCTCCCCCCTCCCCCACCATACCTGACACTCTGTCCCATGCAAGACATCAAGGGCTGGCAGAGTCAGTGCCTCTGACCATCCGCTTATTGCAGGAAGGGAAACTGGCATTCGCCGACACTAGAGCATGGCAGTTCTTTCAGAGCACAGGGTTTATGGAGGAACCATTTCTAGAATGGCTTTGTAGGCTATTAAGTCCCCCCATTTGTACGCATGATGAGGTCGTTTGCAAACTTCAAACAATTGGAACAAGTTTATTTGACAACAATCTATGTAAGAGTTTCAGGTTTGTTTTCTTCCTGAAACTGAAACCACGCGTACACTCTGAAAATGCAACAGTGTTCATCTGTTATCATAAAAACGTGTTCTGCCATTCAGGGAAGAAAGGGGAGGATGCCTGGTGCTTGGGTTTACCTTGGAGCAACTCCTTCCATGCATTCAAAACTATTCTTTTTATTCGAAAGACTTAGTTCACCCACTTCTGCTTTGGGACCTCAACTATTATATAAAGCAATAGGTAGAAATACCCACCCCCACACAAAAATAGTGGTAGCAAGTTGTTTTTTTTTCTTTAAAGAAAAACTGTTTGCCAACTTCGAGTAGGGTAGACCTACACTCAAGAAGTTTTAGTGCGGCTGAAGTGTGCGCCCGTGCACGGGAGAAATACAGGGTAAGCCACGGGGTCCTGATGAATCCTCCTGTGCGTTCAGAGGCTGAAAAACAAGGCCATGGGGTGGGGCCCTGGAATTCCCAACCATTTCTTTAGATCCCTTTATGCCTTGATAGTGGTTACGCCGATGGCTGATCTGGAATCCTTTAATATTGTTTTCGTTTTTAATCATTTTTCAAGACCCGCATAAATGCCATAGACCGTCTCTGCAGAGAAATACATAAGTAAATAAGTCCCAATAATTTTGCATCGAATTCCAGGGTCATTGTCCCCTTAAAATCTATTTATAAGGCCTCGATTATAAACATCGACCTGTAAGGAATGACATTCTTTAGTCACTGTCTTAATGCCCCTTTTATTTACATGTTTTTATGTCCACATACAGGTTACCTAGTAGGACAAGGCACGTCCATCAAGCAGAACCACATGGCAGAGACTAAAGAGGAGGAAAGGAGCCATGGCTGGTGGCTCTAAAACCTGAAGACCTGGACAGCTGATTTCCCATTAAAACGAATGCCATCCCATGTGTCTCCTTGCCACCCTCCCATCCCGTGACCTGTACCCCCTTCTGCCCCACCATATGCCATGCAGTGCTCCCCATGGACTGGCTGAGCTGGCTACTTGGCTCTCAGCAGGCTGTGCTCAAGTGGGAGCTTTACGGGCTGTATCGTTTTGTGTGGCAGGATTGGGTCCATTCAGATCTCAAGTCCATCCCCAACCCTGAAGTTGAAGCTGCCCAGGGAGAAGAGCTGGTCAGCCTGGACCTAGACACCGAAAATGGCTCAGCCTCGGTTCTCAAACTCCACCTTCCCTCCCTACACTTTTGGGTGGGAAACAGCACCTGTCTCCACATGGGTGGCCAATGTTGATACTCTCTCGAGATTTCTCTGACCCTTGGAGCCAGGGCCAAAGCAGTCCTGCTTCCCCTGCACCACCAGGCTGGGTGTCTTCAGGTGACCAAGGGCAAAGTGTATGTCAGCAGGATCAGTGGGGTGAGGGGAGAACCACCCTCGGAGGGCAAAAATGGTGTGCATTGTTTTATTTGTTGGTTTATTGATCGGCTTGCTTACTGGTTGATCGAATTATGAAATATGTTATTTGTTATACAGCAGAAAATCCACTCCCACCTTTGAAGCATCCAGCCCCAGAATTTGTCTTCTTGGCCTCATAGAGCACAGTGAGTTACTCCTCTCTGAAGCCACAGAAAGCAGGGCGGGGGGAGGGGAACTCTCTCTGTGCCCAAACACTTTCCCCCCAACTAGATTTTCAGCCAGAAATGGGACCTGAAACCACCAGCTAGTGAGGTCACAAAGCCACACAAATCAGCAGAGGCTCAACTGTCCACATACAAGCTCCTAGCATCCCACCATCTCCTCCCCTTTGTAACAGCCCTGCTTTCCTGCTCTGTGTGCGCAGGTGGGGGGTGGCCAGTCATCTGCAGCCTGGCCACCTCAAAACTAGACTTATTTTTCTGCTCTGGTGCCACTTTCTGAATGCCACATGCACACTAGAGATGCCTGAGGAGCATCCGTACCTGGTCCCCTCCCCAACTCATTACAGCAGCATCTGGGGATAGAGCCTGGGAGCAGGTGTTTTTAAAAGCCCGGATGATCCCAACGCAAGGCTAGGATTGAAAAGCACTTCTAGTGTTTGTGTTTTTCCTTCCTTCGTCCCTCCCACCCACCCACATCCTTTATCCTCTGCTTCCAAGCTTCCTGCCGCAGCAAGAAAGGGAGCAGCCACTGGAGAATGAGAACTCTCTTCCCATTTCTCCAGCCCCTCCTCCTCAGTGAACCTTACCCATCAGGTCAACCAACCTGAGCAGTTCCCTGCAGAGTTAACAGATCTCACCATTTGTACCTCGAGGCTGGTGCCTGCACCCAGCCCGGGGGCGCTCAAACGATTTCCAGCTTTTCTAGGAACAGAAGCAGAAATCTACTCCGCTCTGAATTCTCTCTCCACCTCCCCCAGACTCCCCAATTCCAAAGGTTTAAAGGGCACTTGGGTGACATTTATGTCTCCAAATTCCAACCCTGATGGGAAGGTCCATGCTCGGTCTTTATAACCCAAGTCTTGGCCATGTCTGCAGAGCCACCTGAATTGAATGAGGGTCTACTGGTAACAGAGGAAAGAGTCTCATTGCCCCGAGCCAGTTCTTTCCCCAACAGTCGGTAGGCATCCAAATCCCAAAGGGCTGAGAAGAGCCATCTCACCCTTTACACTTACAAGACCTCCACTGCTGAGTGTGAGTAAATGCATGTGTGAATGCGTATACGTATGCTGCGTAGAAACCATCGAGGTCCATAGAGATGTACTACGTTCATAACGGGCCCAGGTGAATTCCATATTAGATACAAACACAAGAATATTGTAACATATACAAATTGTTACACACACACACACACACACACACACACACACACAGCCTCAGGAAACCTGTGATGTGGGAGGAGTTTTTTTTAGTACTCCATCTCCCCCATCTGGGCGATTTCCTGGGGCAAGTACTATTTCACGCTTACCCTCCCCACTGCCCAGCCTGTCCCCTCCTGTGCTCTCTCCCTCCATGCCTTCTTTTCCCATTAATCAGAATGTCCCTGCCCCATGTCCCATCTCTCAGGGTCCTACTCTCTGATAGGTGACAGTTCAGTCAGTGGGTGCTAAAGAGTTGAGTGTTACCCCTCCCAGGCGACATTCATGTTTTAATTGGGGCTACAGATAAATGCCTTAATCTGAAGGAGTGGCTCTAATGGTGGGACTTTCGGGCACAGCAGTGGGCCAGTAAGGGAGAATATTTTTTAACCGGGGGGAGCTTTTTAGCACCCCCCAAACCGTACCTATCTCTAAGATCAACCCTTCATAAGTACATGAGCACAAGCAAACACACTTACCTACATACACTTTCCAGAATTTTGAGACCCCTCTCTTGTATTGGCCCAAACTTTACAAATGGGAAAAAAAAAAGAAGGAGGAAGAGAAACAACTAAATTAATTTAAACCTCACTGGGAAATGTAGCCTGTTTTTCCACTGGCCACCAACCGTCAGGCCCACCCCGCCGCCCGCCCGTGTGCATCTCCCTTTTGTTCCTTCTCTTTTCTGGGGCGGCCTATCAAGTTCATTTACTCAGAAGTGTCCTCCCTGTGCCCCGCCCCCAACAAGTGTATTCCCTTCCTTCATTGTTCCCTGCTTGGAATTGTGCTGTTTTTCGGTGTTGTCTGGACAAAGAGCAGGTTAAAAGCATGAGCATGTGTGTATTGCTTGGGTATTCTGCTACAGTTTGGAGAAAAAAGCCACCCGAGGAAGAGACGGACGTTGGCTCTGCAGAGTGCCTTAAAAATGACTTTAATTAGGAAATTCTGAGTCGTCAGTCTTTGGATGTTACATAAACTCAAACAGATGTTGCATTTCACTTCTCTGGGATTAAAAAAAAAAAGTTAAATACAGTACGTATTCAACAACAACAAAGTATCTTTTCTCTTTAATTCGGTCATTAAAGATGCAGCGGCTGGTTTTCTGAAAAGCCTGTTGGAAAGGCCCCAGAACAAGCAGCTCAGGGACATACAGACAGCAGGTGCAGAAATCCAACCCACTAGGACAACTGGTGGGCTGAGGCCAACTGAGTGCTGCGAACTGGGGACCAGAGAACATTCTAGAAACCCAGAGGGCAAGCTTTGTCCTTCCATACCCTGGCCACCACCACTCCTCTCTAGAGCACCCTTTGGCCAGTTTCTGGCCAGTAATTTTTCTTTAGCTTAACACTCGCTATCTAGGATTCTACTAAAAGAAGATGATGGGAAAAGTCGATGCTCCCGGGAGTAGTCAAGCCTTCTAAGACCTTGCCTTCTCTCCTTCGGTGTTTCTTTTTTTTTTTTTTTTTTTTTTTTATTAAATTTTTTTTCTCAACGTTTATTTATTTTTGGGACAGAGAGCGACAGAGCATGAACGGGCGAGGGGCAGAGAGAGAGGGAGACACAGAATCGGAAACAGGCTCCAGGCTCTGAGCCATCAGCCCAGAGCCCGACGCGGGGCTCGAACTCACGGACCGCGAGATCGTGACCTGGCTGAAGTCGGACGCTTAACCGACTGCGCCACCCAGGTGCCCCATATTTTTAAACATATCTGTTTATAACTAGGACACCCCACCATCACCATGTGAACCAAGCAGCACATGTCCAATTCTATGGGAAGCATATTTCAGAAAACGCGATTCCTGCCTCTTCTCCATTAAAAAGCGTGATCTGAGGTACACCATCTGTCAAAGAGCAATTGGCACTTTTTTCCTAAATTCACTTATTTTAGGGAATAAACAATGCCCTGGCGATGGCTGAACACCGTGCGGGCGTGTGTGTGTGTGCACGCTCACACGCGCATGTAGTAAGCTCAAATGTATGAATGAGGGTTTGGAGCCTAGTGACAGTTGAGGCAAACTGAAAAATAAGTGGCATTTCTTTCTCACTAAAAGAAAGTGTAAAATTCTACAACGGTTTGGAAAAGGAAACAAGGATGTATTTGGTTCTTTAAACACACACACACATGCAGAGAAACTTAGGGGAGCAAAGACGGAACATTCAAATAAAAGCTATATTGTTACTTTTGTGAGAAATGGTGCAACCTGCGTAACCAACCTAGAGTACTAATATGGTCACATTTCTTCTAGTTTTCCGATTAATTTCTTGAACTTTCTTAGGGCCTGTCACAGAGTTCAGTAACCCCTTCTTGGGCCTCCTCAGCGCACCCACCCCCGATTTCTCAAGAACCCTGTGTCCTGAACTCATCCCATAGAGAGCCGAAGCACCAAGCAGAAAGAACAGGGTCGTATTAATCCATTCCCAACTTCCCTTCCCACTAGCTGAGGGAAGAAGGCAGCTCACACAACTTGTCAGCTTGGCACAGCTTTGGGCACATACTCGGCTCAGTCACTGTTCTCGAAGAAAAATGATGCCAAGGGGCTGGGGCGGAAGGCCCTTCCAAAATCAGTCCCGTGTTGTGCTGAAACCACGCTCCTCACAAATTTCTAAGCCTCTAATGTTAAACCCAGCTCAACAGCCTAAAGCCCTGTCCCTCCCCTCCCCCAGGTCGGTGACCTCGTCACTCTTCCTCCTCTGAGCCCAGCTCTGGGTCCCTTGCAGATCCCAACGGGGGTGTCCCGACTTCAAACCTGGGGAATGGGGATTGGCTCCCACTTCCCATCCTACGGAAAGGCCCAGGTGCCCTGTGCAAGTTGACCCGCTTCTGCTCTGCCCCATCTCTGAAGCCTCCATTTTGCACAAGGAGACCCCTGGAGTGGTCTGCAGAACAAGAGAGTTCTCATTTCAACAAATACTTACTAAGTGACCAGCCTATACCAGACACTATTCTAGATGGTGAGCATTCCTCAGAACAACACAGACAAAATCCCATCCCTCCTGGAACTGCCATTTCAGTGGAGGGAGAGAGAGAGAGAGAGAGAAATGGGCATCGTGAATAAGGAAAGTATACATTATGTGGTGAGAGGTACGATGGGAGGGGAAAAGAACAGATGGGGGGGATCGAGAATTCTGGAAGGGGCGCCTGGGTGGCTCAGTCGGTTGAGCAGCCGACTTCGGCTCAGGTCATGATCTCGCGGTCCGTGAGTTCGAGCCCCGCGTCGGGCTCTGTGCCGACAGCTCAGAGCCTGGAGCCTGTTTCCGATTCTGTGTCTCCCTCTCTCTGACCCTCCCCCATTCGTGCTCTGTCTCTCTCTGTCTCAAAAATAAATAAATGTTAAAAAAAAATTTTTTTAAAGAATTCTGGAAGACCAGCTTCCAGGTGCTTTTCTGTCTGGGCCATATACCAAGAAACAGCTGTCAGTTGCACTTACTAAGAAAACAGTAATTAGGGCCTCTCCCATTTAATCTCTGCATCAACAGGCATCCTGGGACGTGTAAGCCTTGAGGACCACACTTCACACATGCTGAAGCAGTCTCAGGTTGACCGTCTCCTATCTGGAGCGACGCACGAAGCTATCATTCACCACTGCTAAGAAAGGTTAAGTGACTCCCAAGGGCCACATGGCCACTAAGTGTCAGGGTGTGAACTCCAAGGAGGCTCTCTTGACTCCACGGTATGATTTTCCCGATGCCCTGGCAATGAGCACAGGATGTGAAGGCAGAAGACCCCAAATGGAGACCCAGCATTCCTAGGCGCACAGCACCTCAGCAAGTGCCCTGCAAATAGGAGGCAAGACTGGGTGCGAAATTACATTCTCAGTCATAAGGCATGGTGTCAACGACACTTTCGGGCAACTCCACAGGCTGCCTCAACACTCCACTTACCTACTATCTGTGTGATTCATTAAGTAAATAAATATAATTAAAAGGAGTTCTTTTTCCAGCATGCTGCACACAGCTCCCAAAGCAATCCTTACTCAACGCTGGAAAAATTAAAACAGTATATATTTTCTGTCTGTCAACCGATTATCTGATTCAAATCGGATTCGAAGCAAGCCCGCTTCTCAGGTATTCTACGGAAGCACGTGCACAGCCACACTGAACGTGCTGGGGAAACTCTGGAGCACGGTCCTTGTTAGGAACTTCCGAGCACTCTGTGTGGAGAAAAGGACAGTCCTGTGACAGATCCCCGGGGTGTGGGTGTGGCTGTGAACAACCAATGGATTTACTGTTCCATTCCCGGCCTGTGGTTTCCCTTTTTATCTCAGCCATTGGAGAACACCCACTGCGGAACAGAAAGAAAGTGTCACGGTGGCCTGAAAGGCAGCTGGTACTGAGCCCATCAGTCTAAGCTAGTAAATTGGACTGAATTCAGCTTCTGGGAAAGCTGAGAAGGCGCAAACTACAGTGCTATGCACTGTGTCCCCCGCACCCCCTCCCCCCGGCCAAAATGCGTATGTCGAAGGGCTATACCCCAAGGGGTGATATTTGGAGACTTTGGGGTGTAACTAGGTTTGGGGGGTATTTGAGTCTTGCAGAGGTGATCAGGCTTGGATGACGTCATGGGGAAGGAGCCTTTATGAAGGGATGAAAAGATCCTAGCTCTCTCACTTGTGTGTTTTCTCTCTCCTCTCTCTCAATCTCTCTCTCTCTTTCTCTCTCTTTCTGTCTCTCTCCCCATCACGTAAGGAAACCAGGAAGAAGTCCCTCATTAGAACCCCACCATGCGGGCACCCGGCCTTGGACTTCCAGCCTCCAGAGCCATGAGAAATAAATGTGTGTTGTTTAAGCCATTCAGTTTGTGGTGTTCCTAAGACAAGAGGGATTCTCTCTTTTCTGAAGCGGTTCACAGCGCCGCCAGGTGCTGCCCGCGCTCCTCTCCCCAGGGTCAGGATGAGAGACTTTAGAACAACAAGGGGAGACAGTAAGTAACCTTGTCGCCCACCCTCCCGGCCTGGAGGGTGCACACAAGTGTCCCTTCCCGGCTTCTACAGCTCCTCACCATCAAGATTCCACGGCAAGTTGGACAAAACCACCCAAAAGACAAAGATGCGTGATACGTCCGGGGTCAAAATGGAGGAAGCCGGGCAAGTCTCGTGTTGATGGGGCAGGACAGAGAAGGAACCGCGACACAGGGTGAAACAAATCTCGGAATAAATAAGAGGCATGGGGGGGGGAGATGCTAGAATCATGACGATCAGGGTTTCCAAACTGAAAATTCATGTCCAGAGCCTGACACAGACGCAAAATAGTCTATCCACAAGGTTCTGGAACTTGGGTGTGTCCCCACCCAGCAGGGCGATCTGAAGTGTAGTGATGGTTCGCTCTAGTGAGATGATCTACCTTGAGGTGACGGGAGCCAATTATTTTCCTACCACGGAGGAAAGACAGAGAGAAATGGGCTCCAACCAGAGCTATAGGGATCCTTTGTTAGGATTCTGAGAGAGTGAAAAATGGTATTTGGTGGGGATTTTTTCTTCTCTTCCTAACACCCCTCTCCCACCCCAGATAGAGGGGTCCGTAAGGCAGCTGCAAACACAGCAGGCTGGAGAGTTTGTCCCTGGGCGATTCTTTCTTTCTTTCTTTTTTTTTTTTTTTAGCTTATTTATTTATTTTAAGAGGTGGGGGGTGGGGGGGGACAGAGGATCCAAAGTGGGCTCCATGTTGTCAGCACAGAGCCCGACACAGGGCTCAAACTCAAAAACCATGAGATCATGACCTGAGCCAAAGTCGGACGCTCAACCAACTGGGCCACCCAGGTGCCCCTGTCCCTGGACGATTCTGAGTTGACTTTGGCTATTTCTTCTGAATTTCACAGTATTAAGCTGATGGCTAAGGGGCCCCCCCCCCAAAATCCCATGTCTTTAAGAGGTCCCCCCACCCCAGGAGAAGCAGTGCCTTTTAGGAGAAAATAGAACTCGGATGGCAAGTCTGGGGCGCTGAGTCGCTCGGGAACCAGACAGCCTGGGATCCCAGGGACATGGGGGTCCACTGCCAAAGCAGCAGATAAAACACCAACAAAGCTGACCAGGGACCCCAGCTTCCCCCTAGTGAAAGATCTCCCTGCTGGTGAGTTCAGACAGGCAGAAGCCAGAGACTGTGAACAAGGACGTGCTTCTATCTCCATTGAACACCTCTCTTGCCAAATCACGCTAGGATAATACTGCCTGTGGGGAGGCAGCCCCTGCAAGGACAGGGAGGGGGGCCCATCCAGGTGAGCAAACCTCCTGGGAGGGTCTACTTTGTGCGGACATGAAGAGGACCCTAGTACCAAGTCCCCAGGTGAGCCTGAGAGGAAGCCTATGACCAGAGTCTGGGAGGGGGATGTGGCCTCTGTGAAAGAGGACAGGGGCCCCAGAGTTAAGGGAGCAGGGGCTTGGAAACCAAGCAAAGGAGTTTCCCAGTGATTCCTCCTGCAATCCACAGCAGCCATGCAGTGCCCCTCAGCAGAAGTACAAGATGAACCTCCCTTCAGTCCAACTATTCGGCCCTCAGAAACCCCCATTTCTTCATTATTTATCCAACAAACGTGCAGGGCACCCCTGCTTTGTGCCAGGCACTGCTTTAGGTGTGGGAGACCCAGCAGTGGGCAAGGCAGGCAAAACTCTGCCTTCAGTAGCTTACATTCTAGGTGGAGGCTGGGGAGGGACAGATAATAAAATCAGTAAGCAAGATACAGGCTATGTCAGTGTTAAGTGCTCTGGAGGAGAATATAGCAGGAAATGAAAATATTGATTCATGGGTTTAAAACAGGATGGTCAGGGGGGGCTGGGTAGCTCAGTCGGTTGAGTGTGCGATTCTTGATTTCGGCTCAGGTCATGATCTCGTGGTTCGGGAGTTCAAGCCCACATCGGGCTCTGTGCTGACGGTGCAGGGCCTGCTTGGGTTTTATTCTCTCCCCCCCCCCTCGCTCTGTCTCTCTCTCGGTCCCTCCCCCAGTTTGTGCTCTCTCTCTCAAAATAAGTAAATAAACTTAAACAGTTTATTTTAGAAATAAATAGGATGGTCAGGGAAGATTCACTGAGAATGTAGCATTTAAACATAGATTTGAAAGAAGTGGGTGTCATGCAGATACCTAGAGAAGGAGTTTATCGGGAAGAAGAAACCGGCAGTGCAAAGGCCCTGAGGCTGGAGTGAGCCTGAATTGGACATGATTGGGGAAATACAGAAGGCCAGTGGGGTGAGAGTGGAGCGAGTCTTGTCTTTCAGACCCAGCTTGCCGGGTCTGACTCATGTGAGTCACCAGGTCTCACTCATGTGAGTGCCCTGCCGAGTCTGAACCCACACTGCCCACTGGTCTTCATCAGAGGTGGGGATGTCCTGGCCGGGTAGCCAATTTCCTCATGACAATTCTTCAGTAGTTCCTGAGTCTCTGAGGGAGGTGAGTTGAGAACCCATACTGGGAAAAGGAAGGAAGGAATAAGAAGGAGAAGCAAGCATGGGACATGTGGGGCCGTGGAAAGACCACGGACGTCTGGCCAGGACCGTAAGCAGGTCATGCTATTCTCTTGGCGACTCTGCATGAGCTGTCCCTGTGCCAACGCCCGCCTTCTCTTGCCCCCAGGTCCTGCTGCAGGAGCTCGGTCTTCCAGCTACACTCACATCAGCTGCTCTGCAGTTTGCTCACTGTTTCCTGAGGTCAGGAGCAATGCCGTATTCCCAGGACCCCAGAATAGATGGTCGCGGGGTGCATGGACAGGAGATTCCAAGACCACCGCTTTCCCTAGAACCGAGAGCTCTGAGGGTAGTTATTGCAGCCTGGTGGAGGGAGCGTCCACCCTGGAGCAAAAGAGTTCCTTTTCGGAGTAACTTTCCCTTCCCGTCTGTGTCTGTGAGCTGGCGGACAGGCCTGCAGAAAGGGAAAAGTCAGTGTGTCCCATCCCCCATTGGCCTGGGACTTGAGATCCCTTTTGGGAGGTGGGGGTGGGGGGCAGAGGCTCCCCGGAGCTGGAATCAACTGAACACAGCCCAGCCCTCAGTCTTCATGGGAACCCAGCAGGAGTCACATGGCTTAGCCTTTCCCTGGTGGGGCTAGGGCATGGTGGGGGTGGGGTGGGGGTGGGGGGGCGGTTGCTTTCAGACTGGTGCTAAGTGCCTGCGGATAAACCTGAGCAGGAATCCACATCAGCACCGTTTTTAGGGGCCCAGAGAGAAAGGTAATTTTCAGTGGCTTTGCGCACCTGTCTTTTGCCAAAGTGAGATTTTAGCCACAGTATTTGCTGCTTCAGAAGCCCAGGGTTTACTCTCAAATGCCACCAACACAACAGGCTGCTTCGCAAGAGCCAATTACCAGTGCAGGTCGCAATTTAGTGAGAAGAGGGGGCGGCCAGGGTGCAGCCACAGCCTCCCGCCAGCCCCCTCCCGCGTGGCCTTTGTCATTCACACCTCACGCTCGGGCTCCTGACTCCTGGCCATCACGGGGAAACACGCCAGCGGCCATCCAAGGTGCCAGCGAGGCAGATCTATTTGTCTGGGGCACCAGGGTGTGAGAAAACAAATCCTTTGTAGAACAAATGTGGAGAACGCTTATTTATGTGTTAGATATTTCAAATCGTGTTTTCTGTAAAAGTGGCTCTCAGGCAAGAGAAGCGGCATAGAAAATCTTGGAGGTTGAGGTGATTGAAGCACAAGAGCGAAGTAAGGGAGGGTCCAAACAGGAGGGGGAACCTGATCATCTCGCGGGAGAAGGAAGCTGGGAAGTAAGAACAGGGCAAGAAGAGAACCTATTTTTTATTTTTCTGCAAGATAACCTTTTGCTGTATTCGATTTGTTTCTGTGTGTGTGTGACGTCTTTTCAAAAAGTTTCTAACTCACCATATTTAATATATACACACATACCCACATTTTACATTGATTTCCATACCGGTGTTGTGTATTTCCTTTTCAAGAAACATTGAAAAATATGCCTGCTGGACTTTGCAAGTGCCAGCTGCCCCTCATTCTGCCTTCAGGACAAGCCTCCAAGTAACAGAATGACCGCTTTACGTATTTTACAGGTCAGGAAGCTGAGGCTGGCTGGCGCGGGGCGGGGGTGGGGGACTCGCCCCAGAGCACACGGTAAGTGGCTAAGTGGCCGCGCTATGCTAACCTCCCAGCCACTGACTGCAGGGCCGTGTGCCGGGCCCCCTTCGTGCCTGCTGTACGAGTCCTGCACGCGGCGGGAGAAGGCTCCAGAGGAAGGTGCTCTGTTAGACACTGGCTGAGAGGCTGGATGAGCAAATGGAACCGTCTCCTCCCTCCTCCGGCCTGGAAACATTTCCTCTTTTCCCACTTGCCTTTTCTGCGGGGTTTGCCTTTCCTGAGTCTCAGCAGTCGCTAGCTCTGTGTTGTCTCCCACACTGTGTGCACAAGACAGCAATGAGCTATTCTTACCTCCTGTGAGCTCCTTGGTGCTCAAGTGTCTCTTAATTCAAGGCTACAACCGCAATTTCTCTCTCTCTCTCTCACACACACACACACACACGCACACACATACACACACACAGTTCTGTAGTCATTTTGAAATTTGCCATATCAACACTCCCACACCAGAATATTGGCTCTACACTCAGAGATTGCCACTGACCCTTGATCCAAGGAGCAACATAAATGAACCAGATCACCAGTGAAGACCTCTATCCCCCAGGCTGTATTCTTGTCATTAGACGCATCTAATGACACCCGTGGTCTTCTTCCAGGGGCCCCAGGGAACCCCACTGCCAGCACTCACAATCACCCCCACTCCCCACTATAGACTGAATGAATGTTTGTGTCTTCCCAAAATTTGTATGTTGAAATCCTAATTCCCAATGTGATGGCATTAAGAGAAGGGGGACTTTCGGGGCGCCTGGGTGGCTCAGTCGGTTAAGCATCCGACTTCAGCTCAGGTCACGATCTCGCGGTCTGTGAGTTCGAGCCCCGCGTCGGGCTCTGGGCTGATGGCTCAGAGCCTGGAGCCTGCTTCTGATTCTGTGTCTCCCTCTCTCTCTCTGCCCCTCCCCCATTCATGCTCTGTCTCTGTCTCAAAAATAAACAAAAACCTTAAAAATTTAAAAAAAAAAAAGAGAGAAGGGGGACTTTGGGAGGTAATTAGGACATGAGGGCAGAGCCTCATGAATGGGGCGGGTCTCTTACGCCAGAGGCCCCACAGAGCTCCTTGGTCCCTTTGACTATGGGAGGACACAGCAAGACGGCTGTCTGTAAAGCAGGAATCAGCCCTCATCAGACACTGAGTCTGCCAGCACCTTGACCCTGGACTCTCGAGTCTCCTATGAGAAATAAATACTGTTGTTTGTAAGTCACCCAGTCTGTAGTAATTTGCTAGAGCAACCCAAACAGACTAAGACACCCCCCTAAAAAAATACCTATTTCCTCCTACCTACAGTGGGCAATGCCATGATGTCCTTTTGCGCAAGGCCTTGATCCTCTTCAAATACCCTGGCCCCTGGAAGGGCAGCCTAGGGCAGTGGCTGCTGCATACCGTATGCTGCATAACCTAGAGGTGCCATTCACATCACAATCCGCAGGGGATTTGTATATTTTGGTGACCGTTTTCCGGCAGATAGCTGCCAAAGGTCTGGTCTTAGTGCCGCCTGCCCCCACCAGGACAGAGCCCATTGTCTCCCAAGGGCCTTGCTGCCTTGACTCCCTGGGGGGGTTGCAGGGATTATGAACTTTGTCTGCCCAGGTCTCTTCTTTCCAGCAGGGCTTGTGCTCCTGCATGGCTTCAGTCTTCTTCCGTGACCTCTTTCTGCATCTTGATGGGAACCAGTGTTCTCCACTCGACAGGAGACCTCGGCCTGGGGGCTCCAGTGCAGGACTCCATAGTCAGTCACTGAATGGGGGAGAAGGGGCCAGAGAGGGTGGCCGGATCCAAGGGAGCTCACGCGATCTCCTCATTGACCACCGCAGTCTCTGACTGTCGGGGTGCTCCCCCCACCCCCCCCCACCCCTGTCTGAATGCCTTCAGCTGTTTCTGCCATATCCCCAGTGTCCCTGGGCTCTTCTGGTCCCCACCAGACTGGAATCCACAGTTGAGTGACTGCAGTTGTCCATTCTGACGGGGCTGAGGTTCTGAAGGGCTCTGTCCCCACCTGTTACAGTCCTCTCAGTTCTTACAGCGATCTCTCTTAGCGAACTTGGGACATGGCCCGAGACCTAAATCAAAGACATGGGTAGGGTCCCCAAATTCCCACCGCAAAACTGTCCCACCCTCTACCATCACTCTGTCCACAGACAGACCCAAAGCATCTTACTCTGCGTTGTCCCAGGGTGAATTCCCAGCCCACCCAGGTCATCCTCTGGGAAGCTGGGGTCAGGACATCTGGTGTCTTGGCACTTTACCACCAGTGTCCATTTCATGCATGGAATTTTTTCTTCTTATAAGGTTGGTTTGTTTGTTTTTATTTTTAAAAGCCATGAAGTTGCCCTCCTCTGCCCTCCCCCACTTTTTCCTATGCCTGTGTAGACAGCTATAGATCCCAGGCAGTCCTTTGGACTTGCCTGAAAATAGGCACCTGGCAGGTGTCTGGACTCAATGATAGATGCAAAGACAAGCCCCTCACTCCAGCTCCTTTGCTGGGGCTTCCGCCTTTGTTTCACACACACAGCATCCACCCACCCCCACCCCCCACGGCCTCCCCCAGGCCCTGGGGACGGCAGACCCTCTGTTGAGATGGGACACATGCCTCCCAGGGCACCGCTTTGTGCAGGTTTGGGGAGATTATTATTTACAGCTCCTTAATGTCTGCTTTCCCTTCCGGCTTCCTGGGAAGCAATAAAATGGGAGACACGGCTGCACCTGCTCTAAATACTCACCTTGCTACAAACAATGGCTTCTGGTGATTTAGGTCTTACCCTCTCAGCAGGCCTCGGGCAGGGGATCCCCCAGTCCTGTAATTACGCTTGTCGTTCCAAAGGGATCTGAGGCAGCCCTTTCCAACCGTCTAAAACAGGGTGGTGTATTTATGTGTAAGCCAGCCAGCCAGCCAGCAAGGGCAAAGCCACCAACCTGGGAGGGTCGAGGGCCCAAGTGCATGAATTAATCCCAGAGTCTGGCAGCACTCAGGGCAGGCGAGCCATCAATAAAACATCAAAGGCCGGTGCCATTAGAGGAGGCAAAGCGGGATATTTTATTCATGACTGTGTTTTGAAGGGGCTTGCTCATGACTCACAAATTATTCATGAGCTTTTTTCTATTTTTAAATGCAAATTACCAGGGTGTTTAAAGGGGCAGAAGTGCTACACCCTCCCCCTAGTACCTCTCTAGGCTATTTTGGGGAAAGATTGTCCCACTTCGGGCACAGAACTACTTTCCTTTCCCGGTCCTGTCCCGCACGGCGGTCAGCACTGTGTCCCCCTGAGGGCCTCTCCCAGCCTCGCACCTGCACTCCCAGGACCACCCTCTGCCACTCATTCCACCAACAGCTCCTCACCAGACAGAATCAGAGGCCAGCCTCTGTGACAGGGACCTGAGCGATCACCTCTCGCCGTGTGCATGAACTGCACATATGATCTGCCAATGGTTCCTGAATCTCCCAGGGTGCACATTCCTGGGCTTCTCCGACTTTCTCAATCACAGCTTCTGCGATGGGGTCCAGGGACCTTCATTCTCAATAAGTTTCCCCAAGTGATTTTTAAACAGAGTGCCGTTTAAGGAGCACTGAGCTAGACCAGAGGCTTTCGGACTTCAGCACGTCTCAATCACCTAGACAACTTGTTAAATTACAGATGGCTGGACCCCACCCCCAGAGTTTCTGATCCAGTAGGTTTAGGGAAGGTCTGAGAATCTGCATTTCCAACCAGTTCCCAGGTGATACTGATGGAGTCTGGGGACTCCACTTTGAGAACATTTGACCTCCTGAAGACTATCGAGGCCTGGGTTTGACAGAGGCCATACATCTGTCTAAGAGAAGAGTATCAACCCGGAAGGTCTCCCAGCTCCCAGGTCTATAGGCCACTGTAGATCACCACCTCCCATCACATCCTGTAGGCTTTCTCACTTTGGAGCCCATTTTCAGGTCTTCCTGGCTTGCCAGAAAATGGCCATTGCAGTGACATAATGTAAATATCATGACAGCTTTAAGAAAAATGCGTGGGCACCTGGGTGGCTCAGCTGTCAAGTATCTGACTTTGGTTCAGGTCATGATCTCACGGTTCATGAGTTCAAGTCCTACATTGGGTGAGCACAAGTCCCACTTCAGGTGAGCCCCACTTCTCTCTCTCTCTCCCTCTGTCCCTCCTGGGATTCTCTCTCTCTCTCTTTGCCCCTCACTTGGTTGCACCTTCTCTCTCTCAAAAAAAAAAAAAAAAAAAGAAAAAATGTGCAAAGTCCTTCTCTCCAACCCACATACATTGCAGAGGCATCTGCTTTATAGAGCACCCTGCCTGCATTTCTTGAGCCTACAAACACCAATTAAGTACTTACTATGTATGCACCAGTGATGGAAAAACACAGAGTTCTTGCCCTCAAAGAACCAACAGCACATAGGTTCAAATACAAACCATTCTGTGCAACGGTGGCATTTATGGGAACTCTGAGAGGGGCATAAATCACAGCCTGGATTGTGGGGAGGGATCCCAAGGGAGAGGCAGTATGGGGGCCGAGTCTGGAAGGACATAAAGAGTCAGCCCTGGGAGGAGCGAGCAGGAGGGAAGATAAGCTTAAGCAAAAACAAAAGTAAGAAAGCAAAGGCGAGGGGCAGGTCCAGAAGCATGGTGGGTGGGCTTCTCAGGTCTTCAGTCTGCAGTAGCTTTTTTGACATTTAGAGCAATTCATCCAGTCCCTGGAGAGGGCAGGGTGGGAAGCAAGGAGGTGGGAAAGTTCTTCAGCTTCTGTGAGATGAGCCAGAAAGAAGGCGGCGGAGCCATAAGCCCATGACACTTCATGAATGTGACCTTGAGCGTCAGGGTCCAGAGGATCACTGCTCTGGTTGGGAGGGAGTGAGGACTGGGGCCAGCAAGGTTTCTGTAGAGGCTTCGCTACTGGTCTCTAGGAAGCTGGGGTCCCCTGACTGGCCTTCAGGAGAAGGTGCTGCAGACCCACCCACACAGTGGGATTCTTCCACCTTCTGCCTCCCAATATCCAAAGCAAACCCATCTTCCAAGTCCAGCTTAACCATATCCTTTTCCCTCTTTAAAAGTGTATTTCCCCTTCTGTGGTACACACTCTTGTAGCATTTGATCTGTGCCTCCCTTTTGGCATATAAGACTTTCTTGTGTGCTTGTCATTTCCTTGACTAGACCAAGATTTCTTTTTTTTTTTTTAATTCTCTAAGCTACTTCTATTTATTTTCTTTTTTTTAATGAAATTTATTGTCAGATTGGTTTCCATACAACACCCAGTGCTCATCCCAACAGGTGCCCTCCTCAATGCCCATCACCCACCCTCCCCTCCCTCCCACCCCCCATCAGCCCTCAGTTCATTCTCAGTTTTTAAAATTGACTAGACCAAGATTCTTGACAGCAGAGGCCATGTTTTATTCATTCATCAGATACGTAGTACCTGGCATAACGTCTACCATGTAGTAGAGTTTCAAAAGATGTTGAATAGATGGAGGAATGCATTGAAGAAGTAATTGAATGAAACTATTTCCCATGGTGGCCTCATTCCCAGAAAGCAGGCTAGCCACCATGCGGTTGGGATGAATATCCAGGAAAAGCATACTCTTGGTTACTGGGTGTTCCCCATTGACGACCAGCCTCCGGAAGGAATGGGGCCTTTACTGAACCTCCCACGTGCCAACACCCTGAATGAGAAATTCATCCAGAGCTCCCAGTACTTAACCAACAGGCGAGGGCTCGCAGAGCCCCAGATCCATAGGAAGCTGAGAGATCACTTTGTGCACATGCTCTGCAGATAATTAGCCGAGCACACTGGGGACTGCAGGCACTTTGGGGAAATAATTACAATAGGTCAAGGGCTCAGCCAAAGCAAAATCAAAATGAAATCATATGGACTGCTGAGGTCAGGAAAGGGATGCTCTGGTCTCTGAAATCCCATCAGAGTAATTACGAAAGGAAGGTGGGAGGGAGGAGGGGTAAGGACGAGAGAAGAGGAGCAGAAGGAGGATTCCTGCCCCCCCCCCATGAGAGCGAGGGATTCTGGGTAGGTGTGGACCAGCTGGCCAGATAGCACTCCAGTGCTGCCTCCTCCCACGGCCTGGGGTGGTGGGCGTGCAGGGTTCTCCCTGTGTCTTCCTTCTCACACACACACATGCCCACTCACTCCAGTCCCCTCTCCTCCTTGAGGCCGAGCAGAAGGGATGACTTCAAGGGAGACTAGAATTACAATGCAGTGCCGTGGAGCTTCTGGGAACGAGGAACCACTCCAATTATTCACTCATAAAATCAGGCAGTTACTTCTGAAGCCGCGAGTACATGGCCAGGTCTGTGCCAGGCTCAGAAGGGCTGGCTAACGACAGTAAGACTCATCCCAGCCACCAGCGGCTTATGCCTGGGTTGGGGGAGAAAACTAAGGCTCATGCAACTATCAGAGAAACCATAGGGCAAGCTGCGAATCACCCTTAAGCAATGGCATACCAAGGTAGGCGCTCCGAGGTATCCTTCCCACTGTGAGGGATGAGGAAGTGCTTTGTACACAGAGGATTTACAAACAATGGATGGACTAAAGGAAGGTCTGCTTTTTATTATCACCATTGCTGCAACTCTAAACAATATCTGTGAGAAGATATTCCTCCCCCCACACCCTGCCCCACCCCAGGTAAAGATATCTCCTACCCATGATGCCACTGCTGTTAAGATGAAGCTTCCAAGGAAGAGGAAGTTGGTATAGGTTAGAGTAGTTTGGGAAGATTTCACAGAGGAGAAAGATCCAGGGTTAAGCCTTGATGGGTGGGAAGAGTTTGAAGAGTAAGGAATAAGTGTAGGGATTCCATACAAGATTCCAATTCTGTGTCTGCTGCATTGAGAAGCATCCCCTCCTTCTCTGTCAAAGACTTCCTATTGGTGATCTGCCAATCTCTGATGTCTCTGATGTCTCTGATCTCTCTGATCTGTGAGTCAGTGAAGGAGCCTCCTGGTTGAGGCTTGGTGCCCTGGGCCTCCTTGGAGGACTCTAACAGAGGAAGGAAAAGCAAGCAGGCCCTGCAGTGTGCCTGGGGTACGTGCGAGGGTACAGGTAAGACAAGAGGAGTGCACTAGAGAGTTGTGGTTGAAGTCCCAGGGCACTGAAATGAAAAGAGAAAGCATTTTTAAGAAACAGAAAATAGGGACGCCTGGGTGGCTCAGTCGGTTGAGCGTCCCACTTTGGCTCAGGTCATGATCTGACAGTTCCTGAGTTTGAGCCCCGCGTCGGGCTCTGGGCTGACAGCTCAGAGCCCGGAGCCTGCTTCAGAGTCTGTGTCTCCCTCTCTTTCTCTACCCCTCCCCCACTTGTGCTCTCTCTCTCTCTCTCAAAAACAAATAAACATTAAAAAAAAAAAAAAAAAAGGAAAAGAAAAGAAACAGAAAATGGGATCCATAGCAAAGTGGATTTCCTGGCATCTACCAGAGCAAGCAACAAAAATTGAGTGATCAAGAGAATCTGGTCCTCCAAGCTTTGGGGAGAGGCTGCTGTTCTGGGACAGCTCTACTTCTCAAGGTTCAGAAGCGGTGTCACTGCTCAGCAGGGGGACCTGGGAGGAAGCTCCAAGTAACTGAAAGGCTGTCAGGAAGGAGGGAGATGAGTCTAACTGCACAGCTCCAGAGGCAGAATTAGACTCAGCGGGTAGAAATTATACAGAGGCAGATCTCAACCCCACATTAGCCTGATGTTTTCTTGCCCTTAGAGATGTCCCACAGTAGCTGCTTGAGAGGTGGCGAGCACCCAGTCACTGCGCATGATCAAAACGTGGCTGAGCAACCATTTACTGGAGGGTTGTAAGGTGTTCTGAGAGACATTCGAGCAATGAGCATAATCCTGGGGGCACCCACAGGTGCCTTTTTAAGTCTGAAACTCTGTAATTGTGAGTATCCTCCTTGACCAAACTCTTGGATTTAAATCATGCAACCTGAAGGGCACCTGGGTGGCTCAGGTCATGATCTCATGGTTCTTGGGTTGGGACCCCGTATCCGGCTCTGTGCTGACAGCTTGGAGCCCGGACCCTGCTTCAGATTCTGTGCCTCCCTCTCTCTCTGCCCCTCTTCTTCCCCTTCCTCTCTCTCTCTCTCTCTCAAAAATAAATAAACATTAAATACACACACACACACACACACACACACACACACTTATAATCAATCAATCAATCAATCATGCAACCCAATATGCAGACTCGCGAAACCCACTGTGGAAATGTCAATGTCAATCCCCAGGGACACCCCCTCCCTGTTAGCTCCCCAGAGTCCAGCCAGCCATCTCTAGAGGAAACCAGAGACATGTTCTCCTCAACAACAAGGGGCAAAAACAATGCAGGGCTCAGAACCGGGAGAGCTGGGTTCTGCTCTTAAGCCTGTTAACTGTCATGGAACCTTGGGCAAGTCTCTTCTCTGGGTCTCGCTTTCCTTACCTATCAAATGAAGTAGATCATTCAGAGTAGTCCTCAGATTCTCCCCAGCCCAAAGCAATTCTCCCATCTTCATACTTTATCGAGAAAATAGAAGCATCCAGATCAGAATCACCTCACCTTCCTATTGCCGGCCTCTAAAGCCACACACCCTGTTTCCTCTTGTGTTCAGGTGGGAAAGTGTCTCCATGTCTCTCTAAATTTGTTTTTAATGTTTATTTATTTTTTTAGAGAGAGAGAGAGAGAGCAGGGGAGGAGCAGAGAGAAAAGGAGACACAGAATCTGAAGCAGGTTCCAGGCTCCAAGCTGTCAGCACAGAGCCAGACGCGGGGCTCGAACTCACGAATTGCGAGATCATGATCTGAGCCAGTCAGACACTTAAATAACTGAGTCACCCAGGCACCCCCTCCACGCCTCTCTAAAGTCAGCTTCTCTACTTGTGCTCTGGACCTTGCGTGCAGGAGCATTTTAGTCCTGAAATTTATTCTCTCTCTTTCCTGCAGAAGCAACTCTCCCCTCCCTACTAGGCGAACACACACCCGTGCAAAAATAGCAGCAAAATACATCATGGGGACCTTGTTCGGATCCTGATTTGAAGAAACGTGCTTCATAAAAACATTGGTGGGACCAGCGGAGAAAAGTGAACTCCAACTAAATGTTGGATAATATTAAGGAACATGTCATATTAAATGCTTTCCTTTAAAATAATCCCGGGGACCAGGCGAGTATGTGGGCTTCTGAGTGAAACAGGATTGGATATGCATTGATAATTGCTGACATTGAGAACTGAGTACACAGGGTTCATTATACTATGTTCTCTGCTTTTGTATATGTTTGAGATTTTTGTGGAATAAATCTTACAAATAACAAAGAACTAAATAAGGGGCAAGGCTTTCAGCAGGTATCACACCACATCTTGGTAGCAACCCCCCCACCCGGGTTCCAGATTCCTGGCAGAGAGGAGAGGCAGGTGGGGTCTTCGTCCCCTTGAAAGGCCAGTCCAGAAACAGAGGCGATGTGTCCTGAGGGGGCAGGATCCGGGGACCACCAGGGGGAACACTGAGGTCTTGTGGAGAGAGGTCCAAACCAGGACCCCCCGATTAGTGTACCCAACTCTCAACCCACCGTGGGGGCTCAGAAAAACTCCCATTCGGTGCTTTACTGCTTCCTGAGAAAAATCTCCTCACGCGCCTTATCTCATTTCCAAAAGCCTCACCATCCCTTTGAGACTGCTCTCCTTCTACTTCACTTTGCTGATGCGGAAACAGAAGCTCCCAGTGGAAAAGTGGCTTGCCAAAGCCAAGACTTGAACCTGTCTTTTCTCTAAAAAAGTCATATTTTTCCCTGTCTACTCATTGTGAATTCCCGGAAAACAGAAACTACTTTTTTTTTAATGTGCATTTCTTTTTGAGAGAGATAGAGACAGAGTGTGAGCAGAAGAGGGGCAGAGAGAGAGGGAGACACAGAATCCGAAGCAGGTTCCAGGCTCTGAGCCGTGAGCACAGAGGCCAATGTGGGGCTCGAACTCACGAACTGCAAGACCATGACCTGAGCCCAAGTCGGCCGCTGAAACTACTTTTTAATCTTTGCATCTCAAGTGCAAGAAGCATTCTGGAAGCATGATAAAAGCTCAGTGTTTGCTGAACGCATGAATGGGTGGGTGCTGTGCGCCCTGCTCGCTGTAGATGCTTTTTTCTCTCGCACAAGTGTTCATCGCAGCCTGTGTTACGGGTGTAAGAAGCAGCTCTGCTGTCTCCCCTGGGGGTTGGGAGTTCCCCAGTGGCCAGGAGAGAGGCCTTTGACGTGTCTGGGGCCCCTACTCGGCCCTGGACATGTGCCAAGAGGCAGTCTGGGTAAAATGGCTGGGGAAGAGGGGCAGGGCTTCCGTGGTCAACGTGCTGGTAAGTATCTCGTAAGAAGACAGTACATTTGTTATTCTCTCTCTCAATGAAAGATTATAGTTTCTTGTCATAGAACAAACAGAACCATATTTATTATTCACATGCTGACTGCTTAAACTGTTGACATACACGGCTTTTCTGACTTTTGTAAATTATTTCTTCTCCATCACAGACAAGCCAAACGGAGATGTTGGTAACCACCCGCCCCATCTCCCCCCAGGCTGTACTCACTTTAGGTCGACACTGGGCAGGCAGGGGCCCTTCTCTGGAATAACATTAGGATGCCCAGAGCCCGTCAATGGGGTTGGCAGAGGCTAAATGGATATCCGAACTTGCTGGAAAATCCACGGTCTCGGCACATGGCAGGAGCTGGCATCCCGGGCACAGTCTGAACAGAATCAATGGGTTGGTAGGAAGTGGGGAGGGAGGGAGGGCTGGGGAGATGCAAAGTTTAATTTCCTCCCCTGGCACCCTGCCAGCTGGGTGTAACAGCAGCTGCTAATACATTTCAAACAGCCAGTTTCATGCAACGCCAGTAGTGGGAAAGCTGGGTTTTTGTCCAACCCTGGGAAGCAAAACTAGTGAATTGGGCGGTGGAAGCCCAGGGCTGGCGCGGTCCGTGTGCACGTGCTCACGGCCATGACCCCCAGCTCCCGCTGTTCGCGGCTCTCCGCCAGCCCTGGCCCCCAGGTCCCCCCAGCTGGGGTGACGTGTCCGAGCATCTGCCCAGAGCAGCGTGTCACCGAAGTTGCCCATATTTCGTGTCAGCCCTGAAAACTCCCAGGGATTTTGGAAACAGAAGGACAGCAGGAGGGCTCAGACCCAACGAGGCACTGAGCACTCAGGGCTTTTAATAAACACTGACACGTCTGTGCACCTCCGACCCCGGCCCCGCCCGCCCGCCATGTCTGTCCCGGGAGGGGAGGGGAGGGGTGGGCACCCCAGGGCTCGGGGGGGTTTGACTGAGGCCGCAGCCCACACCCTGGGCTGACCTGGAACCACGTCGTCCACAGGCACTTCTCCGCCGGGGCCTCTGGGGAAATGGGTCCCTAAATTCCCTGATGCCACCGAGGAGGCACCTGGCGTCAGGTGTAATGGAGAACACTTCTGGCTCAGCCCCTCAAGGAAACTGGGCCAGGCTCCCTGGGAGAGAAGGGTTGTGACTCAGGAGCCACTAAGGAAGATTTGCAGCCTCTGAGGCACTGAGAGTTCTGTCGACCAGGACAGGAAGACACTGTTCTCCCAGCTCCCCTCTGGAGCGAGGAGCAGGAGAGGCCACCGAGGGAACAGATGCAAGGGGGTGGGGGCTGTTCGCCCAGCCCCGGGTGCTGTTCACCACCAGCCCTAACCAGCCAGCCAGGATCCGCTTCAAAGCCCATGAAAAGGTCTTTCTGAGTTTAGTTCTGGGCGTCTGTGCTCCAGCAAAGAAATCCAGCTGCAACGTAGTAAACACAGTGAGGAAGTTTTCCTGGGTTTTTTGTTTTTTTTTTTTAATTTAATGTTTACTTATTTCTGAGAAAGAGAGACAGAGAGAGCAAGCAGGGAAGGAGCAGAGAGAGAGGGAGACACAGAATCCGCAGCAGGCTCCAGGCTCTGAGCTGTCAGCACAGAGCCCCACGCGGGGCCCAGACTCACAGACCGCGAGATCATGACCTGAGCCGAAGTCAGATGCTTAACCCACTGAGCCACCCAGGGGCCGTGGGAAGTTTTCCTTTTTAATGCCTGGGCCCGGTGCTGCCACACGATATGGAGGCCCCCCTAATGGGCTTCTGCTCCAGGAACCACACCAGACAGATGCCCACATGCACCCCTGCACTCCAGCCCTTTCTGAAGTCCCTCCTATGCATACAAGCTCCATCTCCAAAGGCAAGAAAGCAGGCTTTGGGGAACCACTTTTGGAATCAGGCACATGGCTCTACTCCAGAGGCCTCAACCCTGAGTCTGGGCTCCCAGGGACTCACCTCTAGACCTGAATGCAAAGCATGCTGGGCCTACATTCTCTTGGGGAGAGAGTTCATTGCTTTCAGCAGATTCTCCAAAGGGACTCTGTCCCACAAAGGTGAAAGATTACTGATCTGGAGGTGCTTGGGTGGCTCAGTCGGTTCAGGTCATGGATCAGGTCACGATCTCATGGTTCGTGAGTTCAAGCCCTGCATCAGGCTCTGCGCTGGTAACACGGAGCCTGCTTGGGATTCCCTCTCTCCCTCTCTCTACCCTTCCCCCACTCCCTCTCTCTCTCTCTCTCAAAATAAATAAACTTTACAAAAAAATTACCGATCTGTAGACAGGTCTGTTGGTGTACAGACAGGCCCAGCAGTCTGGCGGTCCTGCCAGAGTACAGACTGATGTCATGACCTGAGATATGGACGACGAACAAATTAGACGCAGTTTTCACTGCCTCTGTAATTCATTAAAGCTGCTAAACCTGATCTTCTCACAAGAAGCTCCCGGGGCCTGTTTCATCAGCCAGTTTATTACAGAGGCTGGTGACTTCACATCTGCATTGCAAATAGCTCCTCTGTGTTGACATTTCATTTGGTCTTGAAAGGCCTGTAATATTTTAGGTGGGGTTAATGGCTCTCATTCAGAGACCAGCAGATCTTCATGTACTGAAAACATGGTAGATGCTCAATAACTATAGTTCGGATGAATGAATAAATGAATGAATGCATTCAAAGACAGGTCATGTCTCAGGTCACGATCTCATGGTTCATGAGTTCAAGCCCTGCGTTGGGCTCTGTGCTGACAGCTCAGAGCCTGGAGCCTGCTTGGGATTCTCTCTCTCTCTCTCTCTCTCTCTCTCTCTCCCACTCCCCTGTTCATGCGCTCTCTCTCTCTCTCTCTCTCAAAAATAAATAAACCTTAAAAAAAGAAAAGCTTTGCTTTTTAAAAATTAGATGCTCATATTCATCATTTATTCATCCGTCCAACAAATTTTTTTTAATTTTTTAAAATTTTTATTATTTTTTTTAAATATGAAATTTAGTGTCAAATTGGTTTCCATACAACACCCAGGGGTCATCCCAACAGGCGCCCTCCTCAATGCCCATCACTCACTTTCCCCTCCCTCCCACCTCCAATCAACCCTCAGTTTATTCTCAGTTTTTAAGAGTCTCTTATGGTTTTCCTCCTTCCCTCTCTGTAATTTTTTCCCTCTTCCCCTCCCCCATGGTCTTCTGTTAAGTTTCTCAGGATCCACATAAGAGTGAAAACATATGGTATCTGTCTTTCTCTGGATGACTTATTTCACTTAGCATAACACTCTCCAGTTCCATCCACATTGCTACAAAAGGCTATATTTCATTCTTTCTCATTGCCAAGTAGTATTCCATTGTATATATAAACCACAACTTCTTTATCCATTCGTCAGTTGATGGACATTTAGGCTCTTTCCACAATTTGGCTATTGTTGAGGGTGCTGCTATGAACATTGGGGTACAAGTGCCCCTATGCGTCAGCACTCCTGTATCCCTTGGGTAAATTCCAGCAGTGCTATTGCCGGGTCATAGGGTAAATCTATTTTTAATTTTTTGAGGAAACTCCACACTGTTTTCCAGAGCGGCTGCACCAGTTTGCATTCCCACCAACAGTGCAGGAGGGTTCCCGTTTCTCCACATCCTCGCCAGCATCTGTAGTCTCCTGATTTGTTCATTTTGGCCACTCCGACTGGCGTGAGGTGATATCTGAGTGTGGTTTTGATTTGTATTTCCCTGATGAGGAGCGACGTTGAGCATCTTTTCATGTGCCTGTTGGCCATCTGGATGTCTTCTTTAGAGAAGTGTCGATTCACGTCTTCTGCCCAACAAATGTTTTTTCAACACCTTATTAACTCCTGGCTGATGAATCCAGGATAATGAGAAGCTGGGACTACGTCATATTCACCTTTGGATCTCCAGCATCTCCTGGTACATATGAAATGCTCAAAAAATATTTATGGGGCCATAACAGGAATTCTGTGTTCTTTTTTTTTTTTTTTCAAAGAAGTACCAAACATATTCAAGCTAAGAATCTGATTAATGCACCTACTCCTGAAAATAAGAGTAAATGGTTAGCAAAGAGGAAGCCTTTGGTAGCCCTTAGGATACTCATAACATATAGATGATACTTGAAAATTGGAGCAACCCCTTCATATATTAACCCGACATATATTTGCTAAGCTGCCACCACTCCATAGGCAACAAGCACGTGGAGGTGAGCCTGATCTCTGCCCGGTGACAGGTATGTTCAACGAAGTTTAATCCATGGAGGGAGAGGAGGGAAGATTAGCCAGCATCACCGAGGGAGGATGTGGAGGGAGGCTGGCCAAGTCCACGTTTGCAATTTCCCAACGGAGCAATGTGTCACTGGGATTAAAAGATCAAGGGCACTGAGGGCTAGGCAACGAGGCACAACTGGAGGTGTCACAGGACACACCTGGGAACTCTCAAGCTCCAGCCTTCAGAACCTCCATCCACAGCTCTTCAAACCACTGATACCTGGGAGGCCAACACTGCCTCCCCATCCGTGGGGTCTATTGAAGTTCTAGGAGTAGTTTGAAAAGAAGAGATGAGACACCTTGATCTGCTTCACCTCTACCTGCCTCTCCCTTTCTTCTTCAACAATAAGATCCATAGTGAATGCTGAGAAGGGGCTCAACCGGGTAATGTTCCTTTGAAGAGGGAAAAACATGTGTGAGACCTGTAGATAAGAGACGGTGGGGTCCATCAGAGGGACTGAAAGCTCAGTAGGAGGAGGGGGAGACGTGGCTGAAGAGGCAGGCAGACGCAACGCCTGCACAACCTTTGAGCCACGTAAGGGATTTGCCCCCAACTCCTAAGAGTAAAGGGAGTTGCGGTTAAGCAGGGACATGCTGTCACTCGCATATGTACTTTTGAAATATCTCCCTGGCGGCAGAGATCACAGCAGGAAGCCTTTGCCCCATTGAGCCAGGATGGGGACCCAAGCTGACAGATGGCAAAAGTAAAAACGCTGATGGTTTCAGGAAACATTTAGGAGAGAGAATACAAAGAGCTTAATGATTCTTACAGCATTTATTGAGCTCTTGCTGTATGCCAGGCATGAACTAGCTCATTTACTCCCCCCCAACAATCTTCCTGGATTGTTTCTATCATTATCTCCAGTTTTAAATCCGGACGTCAGGTGGAACAAATTGAGACCACCCAGCTTGTGAACAGCAGTGTTGAGACTCAGCCCAGGCGTTCAGGCTCCCATCCTCCTACCCTTCCCTCTTAACCATCATCCCATACCATCTGGGGTCTGGCTTGGTCCAGAGGGAGAACGAAGGTGCCATTCACTGAGGTAGCAAACAGGAGGACCCATGAGGTTGGGTGGGAAGGAAGTTAGGAGTTCGGTTTTCGGCGCACTTGGGGAACATCCAAATGAAAATGAGCAGTAGGTGTTCCAGAGCTCAGGAGCTAGGTTTGGTAGGAGGCAGGGCAAATAGATTCGAGAACTATCAGCAGAGAAGCAGCGATCACACTTCACAGGCTTCCTCTGAGGATGATGCTGAGTTTGGGAGCAGATTCAATGTATTCCAAGTGCAGAGGAAGCGGGGAGATGTCAGTAGTAATGAGCCTAGCTGGTCATGCCCACTAGCCACTCAAAGGGCATGATGTCAGGGCCCAGGGTTCTGAAACCTCAGCCTTCCCAGGCAGCCTTTTGATACCTGCTTCATGTCTCTGCCACAGGAGCTGCTTTTTAAATACTGATTAACTCCTCCTTAAAAAAGTCACGTTTCCACGCTGCCTGCCAAAACGGTAACAGACAGATAATGTACTGTGTCATTAACACATCCCTGTCTATTTAAAAACCTCCAGAGAAGCAAGCAGATGAGCCTTGGAGTTGGCTCAGCGGTGGGGATTATTGCTTGGCTAATTATAAACAGCATCCTCAGAACTCCAGAAGACGCTAAGGGGGGCACAGCCCCTGTCAGCCCTGAGAAGCCAGGAGTGATTATTGAAACATATCAACACTCAGGACACAGGAAGGTAAGAGGGCACAGAAATAGAACCTCGTCCGTGAGACAGTGTGCCAGCCAGTCCCCAGTGATCCTCACCCCCTGGTATTTGTGCCCTTGTGTGGCCCCCTCCCTCAGTGAATCAGAGCTGGCCCTGTGTGGCCAATGGAACACAACGGAAGTGTGTGATTTCCAGAGCTGGATGACAAATAGCATTTGCAGATTCCACTTTAGGCCCCTTGGTACCATGTAGTGAGGACCCTCAAGAAGCCCTGTGGAGGGGCCCACATGGTCTGGAATTGAGACCGCCAGCCATAAGAGCGAGACACCTTCATGCTGAATATTCCGGCCTCGGTCAAGCCCTCAGATGATGCAGCCCCAGCTGACATCGGACTGGAAACTTATGAGACCTCAGAGCCACCCAGTCAAGCAGCTGCCAAATTCCTGCCCAAAAGTATCGGTTAGAGGTAATAAATAATTATTGCTGTCCCAAGCCAGCGAGAGTTGGTGAGACTTGTTACATTAACGAATATAGTAAATAAAAGACTGGGTCCAGGGTAGGGAAAGGAATATTAACCTAGCCCCTCATTCTATACCTGAGACTAGTACACTTCAGGGACTCACATAGATGATCTCATTTAACCCTCATAATACCTCCAGGAGGTACATATCAACTCCATTTCACAGATGACAAGACCGAGGCCCCAAGTATATAAGACTGCAAAACCTGCCTTAATCCTACAGCTAGGGAATGCAAGCAACCAGCCCGCTTCCCAATTTCAGCTTTCTTTTTATTTTTTAATGTTTATTTATTTATTTATTTTGAGAGAGGGTGGGCATGAGTGGGGGGAAGGGCAGAGAGAGAGAGGGAGAGCGAGAGAATCCCAAGCAGGCTCTGCGCTGTCAGCGCAAAGCCCGACACAGGGCTTGATCTCACGAATCTTGATCTCATGCGATCTTGACCTGAGCCGAAACAAGAGTAGGACCGCTTAACCAACTGAGCCCCCCGGGCACTCCCAAACCTTCAGCTTTCAATCACAATGTCCTACCCCCCTGGAAACAAGCAGCCTCAGACTCTGGTTCTAGCTCAGCCATTAAATAGCTCAGTAATCTGGGGAAATCGTTCATTCTCCCTAGGTTCATTTTTTTTCCTGTAAAATAGGAAATTACGGTCTTTAGCCTCTAAGGTCCCAGAGAGCACTAATATTCTTTGACCCTGTGGCCCCATCTCACTGTGTCTACCTTCCTCCTAGGACAGGTTGTTCTCAAAGACTTCCCTTCGGCTGTGGTTGTGCCCCATCTCCTCATAAGGAGTTGGCTTCGGTTGTTGCGAGAGGGTCTTAGGTTAGCCTTAAGAAGTCCTTGGAAGTTCTGGGAAACTTCAGTTACCAAGAGAACATAAGAAACTTTCTTCCCTGGAGGCTTTTCAAAATAACGTTAATACCTATCTGTCTAGGAGCTCTTAGGCTGGCTGAACAAATTAGAAAGAAATGAAGCTAAGTCTGACAGAAACCAGGTGGTGAGATTTTGGCAATTTCTATCTTGCACACAGTAAGTATCTCAAGGAGAAATTTGTGGAATGAATAAATGAATAACGGGCCTTTTCTTCTGTGGCAAGTGGAAATGAGCTATGTGACAGTGGTCAAGTTATTTAACCAGACGGAGCCTCAATTTCCTTATTTGCAAATGGTAATTAGCCCAAAAGGATTGTAATAATTATAAAACACGATGATGCATATCAAGCCTTTAGCAGAAAGTCTGGAAGAGAGAATGTACCCAAAAAAGAAAGATGGCTACCTTGATTCAACAGAAGGACACTTCCTCAGTGTCGTTGATAGCTGGAATGCAGGTTCCCTCTGTTTCTGTGAACGCTTCCAAAACACTGACATCTGTAGAAGGGGAGTTTGGGGAGGAGAAGGCCACATGGCAGACTCAACAAGCCCTCCCACCACCCTCCAGCTGCTTAATATTTGCCTGGACAGCACCTCCCTGCTAGGGCTTTCCAGCTCTAACCCTCACTTTTGCCATACCCACCCTCAGAACCCACCGGTGGCCCAGCCACCCAGTGCATTTCAATGCCACCACTCCAAGCCCAAGGTTTGAAAAACCATCCACTTCCTCCAGCCCTGTTAGGAAACTGACTCCTGATGGGTGGCCACTTCAGGACCTTCCCATCACAAAAGGACTTTGAGCCCCACCAACTGTATAGTGTAGTAGCCACTTACATACCACTCCCATGGGAACCCCAAGAAGGTTCTGCTCAGCTCCCTCCCTCCTGCCGGTCTCCAGATCAAACCCCCTATACCCACTGACTCAGTAGGCTGATTCCTTTGGCTATGTCCATACAAACAATTTCCCAAGACTGTTAGATCCAGTATGGGTCTCTAGAAGGCAGACCCATAAATGGCACTAATTCCATTCTGACTGAGAATGTCATAAAGGCTTTCTTATCACTCACCCAGCACAGGAAAGTGAGTGTGGGAGAGGGAAAGGGCCCTGGTATTACTGTTATCAAGTGCATGCCGTCCAAAAAGAGATCTGTCAGGCTTCAGCAGGGGCTGTTGAGAGGCTAATTCAGTTAAAACCTCTCATTTCATTAAGGGGAGGAGACCATAATTATAGCTTGAAGCCAATAAGTAAAGGGTCATAATACTTAAATAAGTGAGGAGGGCTCCAGAACATTCAATAATAAAATCAGGTTAGGACCAGAGAGAAAATAGGATCATTGAGCCAGAGATGACCCTCGGTTTTCATTAGTCCTTACTAAGATTGCTGGTGGATGTGGTTTGTTTTCCATTCATTTCATTTGGGCTCCAAAGAGTATGCCCCTTCCTTCAAGATCTGCCCCCCAGTTGAAAATTACCACGAACCTCACCCAAGTTAATAACACCAATGACAACAACGAGATTCACCTTAGTCAGAAATCTCTTTTGACTCAAAAGAGTCAGCCGGTTACGCGTCTGACTCTTGATTTTGGCTCAGGTCATGGTCTCACAGTTCCGTGAGTTCAGGCTCTGCACTCTTAGTGCTTGAGATTCTCTCTCTTTTAGAGAAATATTAGTCCCTGGGCCAGAAAACTCCAGGCACCAGACACCCTTTACAAGGGAAGGCAGATAGCTTTGTTATGCAGAGCATTGCAAACTCTGGGTGCTCACACAATGAGACTTTCATTTACTTTCAGAACATTTCCATTCATCTTTCCAGGCTTCTCAGCCTTCTTATGAGCACAGAAGAAAAAAGAAAAAACAGAAAAAGAGTAAATCTCTTATGTTAAAATTAATTCCATTTAAATGGTTTAAGAAGGATCTTTTCAAAGTAGAGGATCTGAGTTACAGGAAGACAAATGTTGGGACAAACACCATCTGCCTTTCCCCCAGTGAGAGGGGCCGATTCAGCTGGCCCAGCTTGGAGGTCACAGTCAGACCCACACCAAGTGAGGGGAGAGGCGTACCTGGTGGCTCAGTAGGTTGAGCGTCTGACTCTTGATTTCGGCTCAGGTGATGATCCCGGGGTCGTGATACAGAGTCGGGCTCCACACTACATGTGGAGTCTGCTTAAAGCTCTTGTCGGCTTCCTTATCCTGGGGTCCTGCATAGAGCACGTGAGAGCAAAGCGTATGAAAGGGAGGACAGAATACACGAAGCAAAAGCTATCTGAATTGCTAAAAGAATGACCAAATCTCTAAACGCAGGCAGAGATTTAAATACACCTCTCTCAGAAATTGATAGAACAAGTAGGCAAAAATCAGCAAGGATATGGAAACGCTGAACAACATGTTTAACAAACCAAACCGAATTGACATATTTAGAACCCTGCACCCAACAACTGCACATTACACATTCTTTTCAGGCACGCTCAGAACACTTACAAAAATTAACCATATGCTGAGCCATAAAGCAAGTCTCAACACATTTCAAAGGACAGAAATCAAACGGAGTGTCTTTAACCATAATGCAATTAAGCCAGACATCAATAACAGAAAGATTCCAGGAAGTCTCCATATGTTTAGAAAGAACTATGCCATCTAAATAACCAACGAGGAAATCACAATAAAAGTTAGGATACAGTTTAAGTAACAGTAAAATATATATATATATATATATATATATATATATATATATATATATACACTGCATATTAGAACTTCTGGGATTCAACTAAAACCACCGTTATATTAGGAAAGATACCACACCATATAATCATACCATATAGCTGCAACTTTTCCCTCCCTGGGTCCAATCTCATGAGCCAGACCCCGGGCCTGCTGAAGGGACTCTGGCAGTCTCCAGGGCTGGACCCACCATTTCCTGAATCCCCCTTCTTCACTGTCTTAGCGTAGCCCTGCATTCCTAGATGCAGTGCCCTCCCAAGCCACTGCCTCAAAACTCATGCATGGGAGATATTGCTTCACAGTGCTTACAAGTCAAAACATGTTTGACTATTAGTTGGTCGAGGTATAGGACTTTAGGTTTAAAATTCCTTTTCCCCCAGAACTTTGAAGACATGTCTCCATGGACCGCCAACATCCGAGGTCGCTGATGAGGAGATGCCAGGCCGTCTCTTGTTTCCTTGTGGACCTTCTGCTTTTGCTTGCTTCTCTCCTCTTTTAGGAGCTTTTAGGAGCTCCTTCAGTTTTGGGTTTCAGGGTGCCAAGTCCAGATTTCAGTCACTTTGCGTCGACTGCATTGGAAGTGTGGCAGGTTCTTTCAATACAGAAATGTTACTCGTTGACCCCAGGAATTTGTTTCGATTATTTCTTGGTCAATGATCTCTCCTCACTTTTATCTGCTTTCTTTTTGTGGGACTCTATCCGTCAGATATCAAACTTCCTATAGGGATCTGCCATGCAGTTCTTTTAATGTCTTTAACAGTCATTCCCATTGTTTGTTTTCATGTGTTTGTTTGTTTGCCTGAGTTGAGGGAATATGAGCCTTGATGCTGGGCGTTGCGCGTAGGGAGTAAGGGAGAGGTTGACTTTCCGTGGGTAGTTGCAATTACTTCCTCCCTTTCCAGCCCCATACCCCATGCCCCCCTCTACGTTTTCTCCTTCCTTGTAGCCTCTCCTTGCCTCTACTTCACCAGGTACCACCTTTCCACCTTTTTTCCATCTTCCAGAAAGTGCTGAAATCTCTCTTTGTCATAACTGCAGAGAGATTATAACTTTTTTGTGTTTTAATATTATTTTAAGGGGTCTTGTGGGAGAGAAGATAAAGCTACCTATTCAGTCTCCTATCTTTTTTTTTTTAATGTTTACTTATTTTTGAGAGAGAGAGAGAGTGCGAGCAATGAAGATGCAGAGAGAGAGGGACTGAGGATCCGAAGCTGGCTCTGCACTGACAGCAGAGAGCCTGATGTGGGGCTCAAAGTCATGAACCGTGAGATCATGACCTGAGCTGAAGTCGGATGACCGAGTCACCCAGGTGCCCCTCAGTCTCGTATCTCTACTTGGAAGCTCTTGTTCTATGTCCTTACCTGTTTGCCCACTATTGCATAGTAAACAAAGGGCTACCACATGGTTTTGTCTTGTTTTTTTTTTTTTTTATCTCTAACTTTAGTGCCTAACACAAACATGGCTAAATATCATTCCTTTTAATGTTTGCTGAATTGAATAGAATCGCTTAGTGCATATTATGCCGCTTCAGTCACCCTAAGATGATTGCCAAGTCCTTAAGGAAACCTATAAAGATAATAGCCTGAGCCTCCAAACTAAAAGTCAGGATAAAATTTCTGGCAGATTTCGGTGCATTGATGAGGACCACGTAAGTGAGTATTTTAAATCTGGATAATCCCAAGAAATCTGGCACTTTGGGTTAACCTGCTACCCCACGAACTCGCCAGCACCTGATATGGTGTGCTTACAAGAAACCCTGTTAATGTTGCTTTTCTGGATGATGAAGGAAGTTAGAAGAAATGTCACTTATGTCAATCCTGAGACTATCAGGCACTTTCCAAGTTGGACGCAAGAACTTCTTCTCTCAAAGTGGGTAACTGCTGATATTATCCCAAAGGTTACTGCTTTTCTTTTATTTCGATTGATAAAACCTCAAGATTTTGATCAATGCATTGGAGGTTCCCCATCTTATCAATGATTTAGAATCTGGCTGACAGCTGATGACATAGTTTAACTCAGCGAGGATTGATTTTCTAGGTATTTACAACAAAGCAGCCATTCAACTCCCAGAAAGAATGAGGGCTCATTTTCTGCCATCTGTCTGAGCTGGCCAGTAGAACCAGAGAGCAGCCCAGATTGAAAGGTCGGGCTAGCAGTGTGTGCTCAACTCTGGGAGAAGAGAGAAGGTAAATCTTCGCAAGTCCGGAGATAATAAAGGCGCAGTGAAAATACAAGTAAAGTCGTGTGGGTCACAATCTGAATCTTCCGGCTGCCAGGGTCTCTCGGGTACGGATCTTTTCTGGTCCATGGGAAAAGCAAGAGCTTTGGACTTACACAGATTCAGCTGCTTCTCCTACCAACCCTTTGATCTCGGGGAAGTTTCTGGACCTCCCTGAGCTTCATTTTCCTTAGATATAAGGTTATCAGAGGAAATTAAATAGGAGAGTGAATATTAAAGAACATATCCAGTGCCCCTTACATGGTAGTTGCTCCATAAATGTTAATTCTTTCTCTTTACGTCCATGGAACGTCACTATGAAGCCACTCCCATCCATAGACTGCATTCTGGCAGATCACCCCTCTGCCCCGGTGACCGACATGGTGACTCTTTAGGCAGATTTGACACTGCTTCTCCATTTCAAGGCACCGCTCCCATGACTCTTCCTCACGCCGTTCTGTTTTCTTCTTCTTTCTTTCCCTTTTCCCCACCCCTTCCCCACCAAGTCCCATGTCATGTAATAAGAAAGGACATGGAAAGCAGGCACAGTGCGGCTCTAGAGTGGGGAGTACAAAGGAAAGGGAAAGAAGAGAAAGAAGGCACAGCCGCCTGTCCCTCTCACTCAAGGCGCACCCATCTCTGCCCTCCATTTCACCTGCCATGATACGTTGGAGGTTTCCAACTCTGTCTCCAACCCGGATGTCTCTGGAATGCGTATCCAACAGCCACTCAACGTCTCCACTTCTGTGTCCATACGCTTTTCACACTCAATACTTTTCGACGGAACCCATCATTCCCCCACCTGCCTGTTTTTTCCACAGCCCACTTTACCTCCTGGACAGCCAATTTCAAGTAGTAGCCCTGCTGTCCACCCAACCGTCTCAACCAAAGCCAAGGAGAGAGACATCCTTGACAGCTCCTCTCCATCCACTCCTGCTGGCACCAATCGCCAAACTATGCCTGGTTCACCTCCTCCAGACCCCTATCATTCCCATGTTAAGCCTCCTGTATCTACTCTCCAAATCTCATTTTCCCTCACAGTTTCTGTCTCTTCGTTGTTTTGATCTTGTGCTAAGATATTTCTTCCATTTGAACTTCTAGGTCATTAATATTGTTTTCAACAGTGATCATCCCCTCCTTAAATCTTAAATTCAAAAAATCATAGCCGTTTTTGTTTTCGTTCTGCCTTTTTTTCTAGCTCTAGGAGGTCTTTTTTTTTTTAATGTTGTATGACTCTCCTCAAGTGCTTGTTACTATTTTTTTTAATGTTTATTTATTTTTGAGAGAGAGACGCACACACAGAGTGCAAGTGGGGGTGGGGCAGAGAGAGAAGAGAGGGAGACACAGAATCTGAAGCAGGCTCCAGGCAGAGCCTGACACGCGGCTCAAACTCACCAGCCATGAGATCATGACCTGAGCTGAAGTCGGACCCTTAACCAATTGAGCCACCCAGGCGCCCCTTTGCTATTATTTTTAAATTAAGATCGATGTCTATCTCCTCTAGCAATTTTATTCCAAAGGAGTTGCCTCTCTCAGTGTTTTACTTACTATTGTTCTGTGAGGATGTTGTGGATCCAAATGTGGACTTGTTTCATTTTCCTCTGTGAGCTCTTGGTTTGTTCTGTCTTGGAACCCAGGTCATTGCCTATCAAGGATGGCAATGAGGGGCACCTAGGTGGCTCAGTCGGTTAAGTGTCCGACTCTTGGTTTTGGCTCAGGTCACGATCTCATGGTTTCTTGAGTTCAAGCCGCATGTCGGGTTCTGCACTGGCAGTGTGGAGCCTGCTTGATATTCTCTTTCTCCCTCTCTCTCTCTCTCTGCTCCTCCCCCACTCACACTATCTCTGTCTCTCTCAAAACAAATAAATAAACTTAAAAAAAAGGATGGTAATGAACTTGGAAGCACTGGAAAGCACAGCAGCCTCTCACCCAGGTGACAGGTTGTCTCTCACCTGCTGAAAGCTCTGGAAGAAGCACCCGTGCAATCCATCTCCTCAGCAATAAAGACCACAGCTCTCAGGGGCGGAAGGACCCAATCCGTGCTTCAGTGCCACCTTGACTACTTGGGAGCAGGTATGCCCCCCAGGTGCTCTTGAACTCACATGGGGCTGGCACTGATTTTCTGTGGGCAGTGAATCTCCACAGATCAAGCTCTCTGTAATAACTTTGCTTTTTGCCCCATGGCTTTTCCACTCTCTCCAGGCTCCTGACCTGCCCAGAAGTCTGAACATTATTGCCAGAACACTACACCTCCATCTGGTAGTTGGATTGGAGCTAGAACAGAAAGGCAGTAGGATACTTGCTCCAGCCACCATCTTCCCAGAATTCCCTCTACCCATCTCCCCTTCATTGTCATGTACCTAGACCAGGCACCATGGTCCCTTGCCTGAACTACTGCCTCTAAATCGTTGCCACTCCAGCCTTCCTACAATCCATTCTCCCCACTGCACCCAGATGGCTCTTTAACAATTAAACAATAATCTGTTCATCTTATTCTCCCACCTTAAATCTTTCAATGACTTCCCAGGGCTCTTGGGATGAAGACACACACCTTTGACATAACCTACCAGGCTCTAAACAATCTGGCTTTCTTTGAAGCCTGTCTATTCATAGGTAAGGGAAGCAGCTGTAGGAAGGGGTCTCTTTCCTAGAAAGAGAAACAATGGCTCTGGACTAAGAGTACCTGGGTTCTGGTCCTATTTCCTCTATTAGCCAACTGAGTGTCACTGACCAAACCATTTCATCTCTGGTCTTCTTCTCCATCTGAAAAGCAGTGGTAAAGTCTGCCTCGCCCATTTCACAAGGGTTTGTAAACCTCTAATAAAATGTTTGCCAACGTATGATTTGTAAACCACAGAGCAGTACAAAAATTGAGCTCCCCTAATAAATGGTGTGATTTTAGGGAAGCTATAACTTAAAACCTGGCTTCTACCAGCTTGTCACTGATGCCTACAACAGCCACCCTGAAAGTTGCTCTCCTGAATTGACACAGTATGACTCCTGTAAGCCACCATTAAAATGCACATGATTCAGGGGAAGGAATGGAAAAGGATAAAGCATGGAGTTATTGGCAGTAACCGCTATGCAGTATTCTCAGGGAGCTGTTCCTCACATTGGCTAATTCTCTGAAGCAAAGAGGACAGGTAAGGTTTTATGAGCGAAAGAAGGGATAAAAAAAAAAAAAAAAAAAAAAAAAAAAGGTCCGGGCTATACCCAGAGAGGGAGACCCAGGGAAACACAGAATTGGCATTCTAGGATGGTGCAGTGTTAGCAAGAAGTCCGGCACCTGGGGCACCTGGGTTAGGCGTCCAACTTCGGCTCAAGTCGTGATCTCACAGTTCGTGGGTTCGAGCCCCACCTCGGGCTCTGTGCTGACAGCTCAGAGCCTGGAGCCTGCTTCGGATTCTACGTGTGTGTCTCTCTTTGCCCCTCCCCCACTCACGCTCTGTCTCTGTCTCTCTGTCTCTCTCAAAAATAAGTAAACACTAAAAAAAAAATTTTTTTAAAGAGGTCCAGCACCCTTCATCCTGGAACAGTGCTTGCCTTCCTCTTAGTTTTATTTTGGGAGGTGTTCCTTCCTTTCAGACAATTATCTTCCTCCACATAGGACAAAATATTTAATGTATGAAGGACAAAAATGAGAAGAAGAAAAAAAAAAACATTGCAATCCCTTGCTTTTCCTCAACCAAGAATGCTGGGTAACATTTTACTCCCATATTTCATTTAATCTAAGACATCATCAATTATAGGACACCACGATTTTATGTAATACTATGAAAAAAAATTGTTTCCAGTTTAAACTATGACACAACATCGATTATAAGACTTATCCCAATTTCAGAGATGATGAATATGAAAAAAATGTACATCTTAAAATCTATGAAGTATGACATCTATACATTGATTGGGTCAATATGTCTAGGCTGCTACCATCCATCTGCTAGAGTGGGGATTACAATGTGAAAGTTTCCATATAGTCAGAGTAGAAAACAGTTCATTGCTACCAAACACTTTTTGGAAATGATTATGGTGATGGTAATCTTAAGCTTCAGTTTCTCCTGAAGTAAAATGGAGGAAATCCTACATACATAATAGATATGAAGGATTTTTTTAAGTATACAAATGGTTTTATTCCAAGCCATAAGAAACAAATTTGGTTCTAACAAGTGTTTTTGAAGTTGAGGCTCAGAGCCCTCCTGTAGACCCCAATTGCCTTCCCAGGGTACCTCAAAGCAATAAGCATCCCAGATCCCATGTGAAATCCTGCAGAGGACCCACTTCAGCCCATAGGCCCCAGAGACCTCCTTGCCAGTTGCCCTGATGCAGGAACTCCCTCGTTCCAAGGGACCCCACATACCGTAGGGTCATTTAGGTTATCTGGTTTTCATTAAATAATGACTAGGAGTCCAACACCAGGTAATATTATTAGAGGAAAAAAAGAAGTTGACCAGCCAGATCCTGCCCTACTCTTCATGGAAATACCAAAATAGAGAATAGATTCTCAGTATATGGTGAGGTCAGGGTGTCAGGGTAACAGGATTCCCATAGTCAACATGGATACGGGGGTGGAGATATATCATTTCTTTTTTTTTTTTTTTTAACGTTTATTTATTTTTGAGACAGAGAGAGGCAGAGCATGAACAGGGGAGGAGCAGAGAGAGAGGGAGACACAGAATCCGAAACAGGCTCCAGGCTCTGAGCTGTCAGCACAGAGCCCGACGCGGGGCTCGAACCCACGGACCGTGAGATCATGACCTGAGCCGAAGTCGGATGCTCAACCGACCAAGCCACCCAGGCGCCCCTGATTTCTTAAGAGAGTTCACCCACAATCGGGCTCTGGCCCTGGACCTTCCAGGGCCAGAAATACGGTTTGCCAGTGCAATGAGAACAGACTCACATTACGCAGGACCAATGTATAAAATCAGAATATAAACTCATTCACTTATAAGAGGAATTATAGCTGCTCCATAGACTTGAATACCCCAGTCCCCATGACCTATGTGAGTGACTGTGTGGGAAACCACGCCACAGCTGGAGTTATTTGTTAAGCCTGAAAGCAGAGGAGGGTGGTAGATAGATCAAATGTGCAATGGCAACAAGTTAAGGCTGCCTCTGGGGCACCTACTTCCATAGCAAGGTCTTACCCTTCTAACCAGAAATTCTATAAATGCAATGGCTGCAACCCTTTCTTATATCTCCACGTTACTTAATGGGATCAGAATAAGCGAAACTCCATGGCTGAGGCACCTCCTCTTGTAGAACAGATAGGAGCTGTTCTAAGACTTCCTCTCATTATTATTCTGAGGCTACCCAGCCTCTTTCTTTCTTTAGATATGGTCCTTATTTCCATTGGGTCTTACACTGGCCTGAGAGGCATTCTGTCTCTCCGAGTCATATGCATGGCACCATTCACTCAACAATCACCAACTGAGCAACTACTATGTGCCAGAGTTCAAGGCAATGTGATAGGCACGAGGGGCAGAAGAGTGAGCAGGCGCGACAAGTGTTACAATGAAGGAAGTACAGAATAGACTGGAGGCACACGGGAGAGAAGCTGGAACAGACTCTGGAATGGAGAGCTATATCAGAAAGTTGATCGGAGAATCACCTAGAGAAGGTTGAAGGATCTGTAAGGTAGTGACAATGGTATCATTGGGCACAGAGAGAGAAGCTGGGCTTCAGTTGATCCTATAGGGAGCTCTGAAATTACAAGTCCCTTCAGAGTGCTCCTGTATCTAAATAAACACCCCTTTCCCCAACCTTATGTTCTGGTCCCCTCAATCCAGCACCTTGGGGTTCAGCCCCAAGTGCAGTCCTTCAGCTCCTACTATAGCTGTTAGATCCTACAGTAACTTTAGTACATAGTCAGTCCCTCTCCTCCCTAGTGGGCCCAGCATTTCCTCTGTCAAGTTGTGCTGGGATTTGGCCCTTGTGATTGGTCTGGTTGCCAGGAGGGGAGCCAGAGGCAGGTTCCGAGGAACACAAACATCATCTTGTAAGACACCAGCCTCAACAGAAGCCTGATCAGCATCCACCCAACAAGGGAGTGGGCCACTACTGTGGCTCTAGGGGAATCTGTAAGTTCAAGTTCAGTTCCCTACTGCATCTACTCAAATTCCCCCATCTTGAGTCTCGGTGTCCAATTTCCTATTAGTGCCCTGACTTTGGCACTGAAGACCCTCTAGGGCTAGAATCCATCTCTCTCTGAAGATCTGCTCCTCCTACAACTGAGCCCTGAGCTTGATTCTCCATTCTTCCTGGCCCTTCTTCAGAGAATAGGATCTTCTTAAATGCTGCCGAGGACGCCTCTGGCTCTCACGTTTTGCCTAGAATTGGCGATTAACCCCACTCTGAGCCCTCCATCATCTCTCTTCATGTACACAATGACATTCAGTGACTGCCACCAATCCATAGTCCTTCTAGTCACTATTTCCCTCAAACCTCTCTAGTGCCCCAGTTACTGCATGGGCCAATAGTATCCTATCCTAGTCTTGGCAATTGAACTGCTGCACACACCTGGGGCCCTCCTTCCTCCTCCCGCCACCAGTGTTGAGGTCCTCATTGCCAGATGACTGGTTAGTGGGAGCTCCAGGATGGCATTTTAGTACCTTCTTCCCAAACCACACCTGACACCAACCGTCTTAGCTTGGGTTTCAGAGAAGCAGACTAAGATAGACTGGTGTGTACAGAATTGAGTGGAGAGTTCTCACGGGAGATGCATGTATGAGAAACTGAGGAAGGCAGGGTTGGGAGAGGGAGAAACTGGACAGCAGTAAGGCTGCAGCCAAGGCCCCCACCGATATTATGGGGACTCAGTAGCTGAGACAGCCTTGCTGAGCAGGCCCAAATTGAGGCAATGGGGTTGAGACTTTGAATCCCCAAACCAGCTGGCCACTGGCTGTGTGATGCCCTTGGGAAGGGGCATGACCTTGGGGAGGTGGTTCCGTGTGGCTCAGAGCAAATCTCAGTGAGAGTTTCAGCACCCATTACCATTTCCAGCATCGGGGGGGGGGGGGGGGCAGTGAGTGCTGTGACCAAAAAGGGGACCTGGGTGGAGACTTACAGTGTCCACCCCAAGGGGTGTGGGATCCAGCCAAGAGAAGGGGTCAAGGAAAGGAGGAATAGGAAGGAAGGGAAGTACCTCAGGCAGAAGGAGGAGCATGTCCCGGATAGGGAAAGCAAGTGGAAAGACGTTTGCTGGGGTACCTGGGTGGCTCAGTCAGTTAAGAGTCTGACTCCAGCTCAGGTCATGATCTCATGGTTTGTGAGTCCCAGCCCCACATCGGGCTTTGTGCAGACAGCTCAGAGCCTGGAGCCTGCTTCAGATTCTGTGTTTCCCTCTCTCTCTGCCTCTCTCTCTCTCTCTCTCTCTCTCTCTCTCTCTTTCAAAAGTAAGTAGACATTTAAAAATTTTATTTTTTTTACAAAAAGAAGGACGTCTGTTGAGGCTGGGATTCAAAGCACTGGGAAGGTGGGTGGCAGATGAGGCTGAAGAAGGGGGCACGGAGGAAGGAGGGGTGTGGTGTGCATGCATAATAACATGGTTATTCCACTGTTCAGCTTTTCAGAGGGCATTCTTGTTTCTCCCGTTTCTAAGTTTTTGTAGCAGTAAATCACTTTGTCCCCAGGTATTGACACAGAGCCCCCTTTGAATAATTAAGGCTTATGGACAGAAACAAGAAGAGCTCATCGCCTGGCAGTATAAACGGAATGCCTGGGATGGGTAGAATACCCCCAAGAACACATCATGTAACACTCTCATGTAACACACTTGCTCTATGTGGTGTTCTTCAGGGGAGGCTGCAATTATTTCCCTGCTTTAGCACATCCAGGCATAGCAGATACCAGAAAACTGAGGCGGGGGGGGGGGGCAGGATTTCCTCTGGCTTCCCTGGGACTACGTGGGGCCAAAATCCATGCTCACTGAGGACAGACAAGGGTTGCAAATCAAGAGAAAGAGTGAAGTGAGAGAAGGAGGTGGACAGGAGATAGGTAGACATTGAGTCAAGGCTTGGCTCTGTGGGGCTCTGGGAAAATCCCTACACCTCTCAGGGCTCTAAAGAGTAGGAATGCATACATTTCTGTGAATTCAATGACCCTTTGATTGTGTATTGCTGGTAAATATTTTATAACACACTTAATGAAAGCAAGACGTCATCTTTTGATTACCAAATGAGTCCTGGGTCTTCTTCTCTTTGGGGTGAGGTTTGTGATAGTGGAAAGAGACCAGGTGGCCTGTAGGACCTGTTGAGAGTTTGTTCCCCTCTAGATGAAATGATCAGTGGACCAGAGAAGCATGTACCTCTCCAGTCTAAGGCTCCTTTCTGGACAGTGCACTGACTTTCCACTGTGGCATCCCACTTCCCAAAGAAGACTTAAATTCCCACACCTTCATATCAGCAACCAAATGGCCCTTTCTGATCCCTCCTGAGTTCTTCCCTGATACATTCTTCTCAACACTCTCTTCCCTTTATCCCTGCCTTGCAGTGTATGTTACTTGATTCACAAAAAAGCACTGCATTCTCGGCCCAGACAAACATGTGGCAGGGCTTTGTTTAAGCAATAGGTAGAAAGGCAAATGCTACACCACAGATTTAACTTTGTAAAGCAAAGATCAATCTACTATTTACAAAAAAGAAGAAATCTATTAATTCTCTGTCTTCAAATAGAGCAAACATATGCTTTCAACCCTCTGGTCCTCTTAATAGTTATTACTTTAAGATTGGCCTACTGCACGGGCACCAATGCACGTTATCGAATTACACATATTATTTATTTTACCAATGTAATTCATTAATGAGTTCAACTAATGATACATAAGAACATAACTATCTAGCAGGTGTGCACCTACACCAAATATGCATTACCAATAGTAAATTTGCTTTACAAGGAGCCAGCTGCAGGGCACCTGGGTGGCTCAGTCAGTTAAGCATCCAACTTCGGCTCAGGTCATGGTCTCCTGGTTCATGGGTTTGAGCCCCACGCCAGGCTCTGCACTGACAGCCAAGAGCCTGCTTGGGATTCTCTCTCTCTCCCTCCCTCTCTGTCCTTCCCTGACTCTTTCTCTCTCTCTCAAAATAAATAAATCAACTTTAAAAAAAAATTTTTTAACGTTTATTGAGAGACAGAGAGACACAGAGTGTGAGCAGCGGAGGGACAGAGAGAGAGGGAGACACAGAATCCGAAGCAGGCTCCAGGCTCTGAGCTGTCAGCACAGAGCCGACGCGGGGCTTGAACTCACGAACCGCGAGATCATGACCTAAGCCAAAGTCGGTCACTTAACCAACTGAGCCACCCAGGTGCTCCAAATAAATCAACTTTTTAAAAAAGAATCCAACCACCTCTCCCAGTGACCAGGTAATTCTGGACAATCATCATCATCAGCAGCAGCAGCAGCAGCAGCAGCAGGTGGCATATCTGTTGGTCAAGCCATCCAAGGGGCTCCCATGTCAAGGATGCTCCCTAGGGTGTTTGTAAGCAGCCTTCCACACATCAATGAGCACGAAGAGACCTCTGCTCTGTGCCCTGGCTCTGCATGAACAGGAGACGCAGTGGTAGGCAGTTGAAAGAGCTCAGCTTCTGGAATCCCTAAATCCAGTCTCTGTCCCACTGCTGTCTCCTAGGAGCTGTATAAGCTCTTGCAAGGCTCTCCACCCCTTTGAACTTTAGTCTCCTTGCCTGAAGAATGGGGCTGCCTTTAGCACTGCCATGAGGACTGACCACAACAGTGAAGTGAATATTCTGGCGAAAACTGAAAATCATCCTCCGAAGGAAGTTGTTGCTGTTGCTGTTTTTGCGATTAGACATAAGACAATGTCTGCTTTTCCAGTTTTTTATTCTCAATCACGTCACAAGTTTTTCCATGAAACACTAGAGACTATCTTACCCATCTGACATCTTCAATGCCTGGCACATTTCTGACACTCTATAATTGTTGGGTGAAGGAGTCTGTTCCTTATTAGTGATCATTTGTTATATTTCTCAATTATTAAATAGGTTTTAAGTAAAATAATTATAATAATTAATACAAATGATAATTTTTAACAGATGGGCCATCGCTTGACATAATTAAAGACAAACGAGATATTATATTGTACATGTATGTATTTTTTTTTTGATGTTTGTTTTTATTTTTGAGACAGAGAGTGTGTAAGGGGCAGGGGCAGAGATGGAAGGAGACACAGTATCCGAAGCAGGCTCCAGGCTCTGAGCTGTCAGCACAGAGCCCGATGCAGAGCTCAAACTCATGAACCAGGGAGATCATGACCTGGGCTGAAGTCAGATGCTTAACCAACTGAGCCACCCAGGACCCTGTACATATCTGCATTCAATAAATATATATCAAAGCCCGTGTCAGGTGCTAAGCCCTGTCCTAGGTGCTGAAGATAAGAACAAGACACATCAAGTTCTTGTCCTAACAGCAGGGGCCTTATAGAAGGGGAAGCAAATACACAGATATCAAGATAACTGCAAACAGTTGTAATGGAGGGAAGGTATGGTTTCTTTAGAGTGACTTCTCAGAGAAGATGATATTTGGACTGGGAGTGGACTTTTAAAAGGGAGCTTGGCCACTGACGTTTTGGAATCAATTTTCTAGGCAGAAGGAACAAGTGCAAAAAGGCCTTAGGCAGAAGCGTGTTTTGAGTTCAAGATATAAACACAACATTGTGTGGCTGGAGTGAAATGAAAGAGAAAAAGAATGGTATGCGTTGGGACCAGAATCAGTACCATGCTGAGCGACCGCAGTGGGAAGTGAACAAAGACTTACAAGAAGAGAAGATGTGATCCACTTTGTATTTTTAGAGCTTCAGTCTGGTTAATATGCAGAGAAGGATTTGTAGGAGACAAGAAAATATTTCAATAAAACACAGTCTTAGTTTGGGTTCCCCCAGAAGAAGCACGGTGGTAGGGCTGTGGGGAAATGACAAGAAAAGGGGAGGCAGGCCACAAAGGACATATTATTAACCATTACCAGTGAGTGGCTGAAGCTTAATCCTGCAAAGAAACTTCAGATATGCTTTAAAACACACCGTACACCTCAGCATAGTCCAACCTAAAAGGCAAGGGAGCTGGGGTATTTATGCACCACCTCTCAAATTGAGATTGCTGTTAGGGGCAGTGGGTATTAACCCCCTAGCATTTCCAGCCTACAGCAGCTGGGCAGAGTGGCCTTTCAGGATTGGAGGAGGGCATCCTTCAGGCACTGGATACCAAGTCTGAGGGAGAAGAGTGGGCATTGACATCATTTGCTATGTCAGGTCAGGTGTAACGATGGCTTGAAATAGGAGATAGTGCTGGAGACGGTGGTAAGTAGACAGATTTGAGGTTGAGCTGACAAAGCTTGCTGGCTGTGTATGGGGAGTGATGGAAGGAGAGAAGTCACGGATGGCTCCTGGACTGGGGACCTAAGCAACTGGGTGGATACTGGAGCCATCTTAGGAAATGGGAACTATTGGAGGAGGCATCAGCTTTGAGGGCAAAGAATCAAGAGATCTGTTTTGAGATGCCTATTAGAAATCAATATGGAACTGCCAAGTAGACAGTTGGAAACAGAGGTTGAGCTCATGGAAAATGTCCTTGCACTCAGACTCCCTCCCATCTCCTGATTTATACCAATTTGTACCCATTCTCCAGTTGGGTCTACTTGAAAGATTTCATCTGATTCTGGAAGTATTTCATCTGGAAAGATTTCAACTGGAAGTATTTGCAGAACACTTACCAGTGAAAATAGGCTGGCTGCAGAAACTTGAGATCCAGTACTTACTGAACAGCTATTATGTGCCAGGCCTTCTAATCCACCATGTCACACACATTATTGCATTTAAGCTTCCCATAACCCAGGATATGGGTTTTATTGTTGCCATTTCAGAGCTCAGTGAGATGAGGTAACTTATCCAATATCACCATAGCTAAGGAGAGGAGAGGCATCGGGCGCTCAGGCTCTGAATCCAAGCTCATTCCCTGGCACCATGTTGCCTGGCTCAAGAATCAAGAGCTGGTGCAGCCGCTCTGGAAAACAGTGTGGAGGTTCCTCAAAAAATTAAAAATAGACCTACCCTATGACCCAGCAATAGCACTGCTAGGAATTTACCCAAGGGATACAGGAGTGCCGACGCATAGGGGCACTTGTACCCCAATGTTTATAGCAGCACTTTCAACAGTAGCCAAATTATGGAAGGAGCCTAAATGTCCATCAACTGATGAATGGAAAAGAAATTGTGGTTTATATACACAATGGGATACTACTTGGCAATGAGAAAGAATGAAATATGGCCCTTTGTAGCAACGTGGATGGAACTGGAGAGTGTGATGCTAAGTGAAATAAGCCATACAGAGAAAGACAGATACCATATGTTTTCACTCTTATATGGATCCTGAGAAACTTGACAGAAACCCAGGGGGAGGGGAAAGAAAAAAAATGAGGTTAGAGTGGGAGAGAGCCAAAACATAAAAGACTCTTAAAAACTGAGAACAAACTGAGGGTTGATGGGGGGGTGGGAGGGAGGGAAGGGTAGGTGATGGGCATTGAAGAGGGTATGTTTTGGGATGAGCACTGGGTGTTGTATGGAAACCAATCAGACAATAAATTTCATATATTAAAAAAAAAGAATCAAGAGCTGGGGTGCCTGAGTGGTTAGTTGGTTAAGCTCTTGATTTCAGTTCAGGTTATGGTCTCATGGTTCATGAGTTCGAGCCCTGCGTAGGGCTCCGGGCTGATAGTGCAGAGCCTGCTTGGGATTCTCTCTCTCCCTCTCGCTCTTTGCCCCTCCCCCATTCACACTCTTTCTCTCTCTCTCAAAATAAATAAATAAACATTAAAAGAAGAAAGAAAGAAAGAAAGAAAGAAAGAAAGAAAGAAAGAAAGAAAGAAAGAAAGAATCAAGAGCTGACCTTGCACTCCAGCTTGGGTCCCAGAGTTTATCTGCTAAAGGATTTCGCCATCACCATTTTTAGTCTTTTGCTGGAAACCCCACCCACTAGAAACCAAAAAGGAAGGTACCAGATGACCATTTCCCAGGGTGCGTCTAAGGAACAGTGATGACCAAATAAAGGTCCCATGATCATCAACTTGAGGAAAGACTACATAGCATATTGTTTTCTCAGAGAGTCACAACACACATCAGCATGTTAACAATGCAGATACCACTGTAGTTTAACAAAACAAAATAAAACCTTCTGTTTAATGTGGCATTTCCCAAACCTGCTCTGCCATTATACCCTAATTTTATGACTGCCCCCATTAACATCCCCAGAACGAGCGTTCTGAGGAACAAGCTTGAAAATCCCACACGTGAACAAGTCAGGATACCTTAGTTTTCATCCTGTCTTGGTCATCCCCCCCCTCCCCACTACACCTCCATCTCCATTGTTCTGTGACCTTGAATATTGTGCTTACACGCGCTGAAACTCAGCCTCCCATTCTTACGATGGTATTCACAAAGCCTCCATCTGACAAATGTTTGTTGAGCTGTGCCAGGCCCTACAATAAGACTGTCAAGTCAGCAGTGAATGGGTCGGCTCTTGACTGCTTGGCTCTTGGTCTTTGCCTCAGAGGAGGCCACCTGTTGCCTACGTAATCTCCAGAGCTTTCTCTTTTATAATAATGTACTTGAGGCTTTTACCAAAGCAGACAAGAAAAGTGATCGTTTTCTACAATGACACCTAAGGTTAGCTGAGAAGTAGCCCTGAGCACAGGGCTATTTACATAATTTGTCTGGCCAGGGAAAAATAAAAATGCCCTTATTCAAAAAGCAGGGGTGAGTGCAATTAAAGGTACTAAAATATAAAGCTTTTTCCTTTAAAAACATTGTATTACTTCTAAACCATAATAGGCATGAGAGTGATATGTGAATAACAACATAAATTGATAAATTGCAAAACTGTAATATTTTTGGCATAATTTTACATAACACATTAAATAATACCTCATAATTTATTAACAAATATAAGTTAAATATAAATGTAATAAATATTAAATAATTATAATAAATATAAATTAATAAATACTATTAATGTAATATGTTGGTGGAGATATTTCTGGCTTGTTTTACTGGAGATTCATTTACTAGGTTATATCAAAATTTATACTTTCAGCAACTTCATTTTTGCCTTAGGGAGGATTATTCTGAATAGTCTCTCTTAGCAAATGCAGGATTTCAAATACCTTCTGGCAATTTTTTATCTTGAGAAGGATCTTCTTGACGATGTTACAGTTACTGGAACTGTTAAGAGAATTTTATAAGCTGTGACAACATTGTGATACATTTCTGATAAATTATTTCAAATTTTAAATTTTAGCCCATCTAGAGCTGATGATTCTCGCAAAAATAATTCTTCTAAGAAGATTTAATTCTTCATATAATTCAGTTTTGTGTAAGTCTGAATTTAATTTTAAATATAAATTTATACAATGGCATTTTAATGTTTCCTCTGACATTTCTTGTAACTTATGGAAGATGTATAAGAAGCTAAAAGTAGCATCAAGATTTGTATATTATTCAAAATGTCTGCATATGCATTATATGGCTGGATATTCAATTATGAGGAAAAAATAATTTCTAAATTGTCTTCTTCATTAATAATTGGCTCATCCAAAGCATCATATGAAAATATGGTTCTTCTCTATTGAATGTGATTATCTTCAAGTTTAATTTCTATTTCTTCATTTTTTTAATGTTTATTTATTTTTTAGAGAGAGAGAAACAGAGTGCAAGAGCGAGAGCGGCAGAGAGAAGAGAGACACAGAATCTGAAGCAGGCTCCAGGCTCTGAGCTGTCGGCACAGAGCCCAGTACGGGGCTCGAACTCACGGGCCATGAGGTTATGACCTGAGCCAAAGTCGGGACGCATAATCAAGTGAGCCACCCAGGCTCCCCTAATTTCTATTTCTAAGCCTGTCAATGTTTACTTTGCGATGCTGCAGCAGTTTTCAAACCCGAGGTTTTTAAGTCTTTGAAGAATTGAAATAGCTCTCTTGTACATTTTATTGCAATGCCCATGTGTACGCTTTTATTCTGTAATAATTTGCTTACAAAATTTACTACCTGAGCCTGCAGTTCCTGTCCAGGTGCTCAGTGTTAATATCTGTGCAGAGACCACAGGGACAGGCTCCCACTGCAGGCTCCAGCACTGGCCGATGGAGAGCTCCTCCCATCTCCCACTGTCCTATCACTACCATTGTGGCTATGACAATCTTGATTGCCAGTCTGGCCTCAGTGTCCTGGACTGCCTCCAGACATGCACATGAGATGCTCAGACCAACTGCTCAGCATGTATGTTGCCCACTGCTTGCCATGTTTGGAGGCGTGGCCTACACTTGCACATGTGCTGCCTGGAATGTCTCCTCTTCTCCCATACATGCTCCATCATGCCATCAGGCTTTCTTACAAAACACAAGTTCAAGGATAAAATCATTACAAATTCCAAGATGGTGACAGCAGCACATAGCCAAGAGTCTGATCCTTCTGAGAGTAGACTGTGCAGGTCTCACGCCCATAGAGCCAGCATCACTCTATTCTTCAAGTTTTCCAGAAGCCCTCTGACATCCTTTAGTGTCAGTTTTGCAGCCCTTGAAGAGCGGCACTGGGATGAATAGGTTTGCCTGTGTCTCTTCCACAGGTCCTTCACTTTCAGGCATCCAACCAAGGTGTTTGTCCTGCTGGATTCTTTGGTCTACCTTCCTTTGATGTCCCAATTCATCCCCTACCCAATATAATGCTGTCTACTTTCAAAGCATTCCATTGATAAGTCCATCTGATCCTAAGGCTTCATCTCTCCTGTGGGTTTTGCTCACTTGGCTTTTCTGGGTTCAACTTGGGTTTTCCAATGGCTGTAAGATTGAGTTTTAAAATAAAGCAAGAAATCATAACTGTGCTAAGAATTAGCCCAGGAGCAGTGACTAATGGAGGTGACTACGAATTAAGTGACTAAGTATCAGTGGGCCAAGTAGCTATTATGAGACACATCTCAGCAGAGGCAAAGAGAAAGTGCCCTGCTTCTCTGGCCCTTTTCCCACACCAGTTCTCTCTGCTCTCTGATTCTCTTGAAATTATGAATTTTAAATAAGAAAAGCCATCATCTTTCTTCTCACTGAGACAGCCCCTTGGAATGCACTATGAACATATGGAAACCAACATTCATAGCACCCACTATATACCAAACACAGTGCTGGGCACTTTATAAAACCTTACTTACTCTTCATAACAATCCTATAAATCATCTGACTTCCCTCCCAGAAAGGCAGAAACCAGAGCTTTCAAAAAGACTGGCTCACATTGCTCTAGTGGCCTGGTTAATAGTGTCCAAGGATACCTGCTGGGTTCTGGGCCAATTCTATGAGGGCTTCTGGCCTGAACTAAAGGGACAGGCTTATGTAAAGTTGTCAGATCCCATGAGGCTAACCAAGAAAAGCCAGCCAGCCAGCCAAGAGGGTGAGTGACCCAGGGGACCCTCTCTACATGAGAACGTTTGAAAAGGATGCCAACAAGTCAACATCTGGAGGGCTCCCTGAGCTGCAGGCTGGGGCCGAATTTATATGGTGACCACAGCTACTGATGTGGGCAGGCTGGACTAGTCAAGAGAGCCATAATGGAGCATTCAACTCCCAGCAGTTAACCAGGGTGCCCAAGGTCATACCAAGAGAGCTTCCAACCTGGACCTGGCTCATGAAGCTTCCACCATTAACTGGACATGATACTGAAGCAAAGGGCATTTTCTCATTAGCTTACCCCACCTCCCTTCAGTTGAATTATATGAGTACATAACCCTCCACCTCCATCTTGGCAAAGTGGTCCATACAACTAAACAAACCCCAGGCGGCCTGGGATCCCAGATACTCTGAGTTAAGGAACAATTCAGATCCAAGTTATCCAATTTGCAAACTGAATAAATAAAATAAATAAACTGAATAAAAATAGGGCACGTTTATTCCTCTGGATGCCAACAGACTTTGTCAGCCTGGCTCTTACAAATCAGTTTGCAGACTACTATCTCTGCTACGGACTTCAACTCTATTTTTCCACAAAATGCTATTTTGAAATAAAACTGAGCAGTGATTCTTTTGTCTAGGCCATGTTTATCTTTCTCTAGAAACAATGACTACCATTGCTTTAATGGACGGAGGCCCTTGAGGAAAGTAGGAACTAGGAACAAACAAGATCCAGCAAGAATGAAAAATAAATCAGTTCATATTCCAAAAAATATCATCCCATTCCATATTTAATAGAGGACACTCCATGTGCCAGGAAGTGATTGAGGGATATAGTTGGTGAAGGAGGCAGACAAGTAAATGAAAGTCGTAGTGAGACTGGTACAGAATTAAAGAATGACATCAGTGGGGGGGGGGGGGCGGCGGGGGGGGCGGGAGACACGTCTTTGAGTTCCTGTTCTTTCTGTCCAGATGTGGCTGTCATACGCCTACCATTTCCCACCTCTCATTGTTCCTCCCCAGGAGAAAGCAGTGATTTAATCTGGTTCCTGCACTCAGGAGGAAAAACTGGACATTCTCATCTCAGCTACCCTTTCTATCTCTGTTGGGAGGGAGTCGCCTATGGAGAGCAGGACTTCTGTCTGCTTCCAGGAGGCTGGCTCTCGTCCATGCTGCCTATGGCTGCGTGGACATATCTGTCCAGTTGAGGGGTTTAACTGGCTCTCACAACAACATAAGTCCTCAACTTAGACTTTATCAGTAATAAGGGTGATATTTTAGCTCCCATCTCCTGACTCTTCTGTGTTCTATCTCACCGTGTTCAGAGCCTACTCAGAGACCCCTGCACTATCAGTCCCTTCACCAACACATTTTGGAAACAGGCATTCAACCTGCTTCCTCCTGAAGGCATCCTTCAGACCCCACTGCTTCTTCTCATTCACAAGTGCATTCCGAGGAACAGCACCAGCCTCTTTGACCATGTGCTCTTCTCATCCACCAGTCCAGTCCCCATCACAAAGAGAGGTAATGTGGTTACTTCGACTTACCTTGTCCTGTTTCAATGAACTTTCCCCAGCTCCACAGGGACACTGTTTCTTCACTAAGTCTATTTCAACTTTGTGGTGTGCTCTGGGATCTTGCCAAGTGTCAATATTAAGTCTTGGGACCCTACCCTTTCCCTTTGGGGAAGAGAGGGAAGCCCACAGTTGTGTGGCCCCTCACCCTCCATGATTCTTCAGGGTTCAGGGCAGCATTCCTATGGTCACATCTGCACTTTCTTCCAGGTCCCTTTCTACCAGGTCCCCAAGTAATTTGTGTGGGTTTGAACTCATGTAGAGCTGCTGTGCCCTGTCATTTCACCTCTCTTAGATTTCAATTCCCTCTTAATCATGTTTGTTCTACCCTTTGCAGCTTTAAGGTCATTCTGCTTGATAGAGAAGACAGAAGTAAAACCAACTGTTTTCTCTGTCACATCCATTAACCTTATCCTATCTGCTCCAAGCCCTGGCCAAGGATTTCAGCTCTTGTTTCAGCTTCCTGACTCAGAGAGAGCTTCATTCATTCATTCATTCATTCATTCATTTATCTTGTCAGGAACAATTTCTGAAAGCTGCATCTTATCCTGGGCTCTACCTAGTCTGATACGATTTTTTTACATTTGTACTTCTCTTGTGATTTTCTGGTTATTTGGCAATCTTTCTATCCTTTATGTAAGGCTTTTAAATATCTGAGCTCATCCAGGACCCCTCTTTGTAGTCGCTTCACCCCAAGCCTCCCCATGGCTATACCCATGCTTTAGTTTTCTCATCAAGGTTCTATATCTGAGATACTCAGAGATCTTTCCAGATTGAAATGTTGGCATTTCCGGGGTGCCTGGGTGGCTCAGTTGCTTAAGTGTCCAACTTCGGCATAGGTCACGATCTCGTGGTTTGTGAGTTCAAGTCCCACGTTGGGCTCTGTGTTGAGAGCTGGGAGCCTGGAGCCTGCTTCGGGTTCTGTGTTTCCCTCTGTCTCTGTCCCTCCCCCACTCGTTCTCTCTCTCATTCTCTCTCTCTCTCTCTCTCTCTCTCTCTCTCTTTCAAAAATAATACAGCAGGGGATTTAACTCCAAAATGGAAGGGCCCCTGATGGGTCATATTATGTACTCTCGTTGCTGTAAAATTAGAAGGCCATTCCTCATGGACTCGCAACGCATATTGAGAATTACACCTGTACCTTCCTCACAGGAATCTAGCATGCAGGCTGACACTCTTTATTCCTGTGAATCAATGGAAGACCTCAAGTTTCTTTTCAAATCACAATAAAGGACTGGAGGAAACTTACCAAAGGTTTTTTATTTAAGCTTCTCTTTCTCATAATATTAACCTTTATTTTGTTGTCTTTTCTGGTGTCTCCCTTGCCTCGTGCCAAGACTCCTTCATGGCCATAACTTCCAGAAGACAGGTGATCCCTTCTACTCAAGAAGGCTCATATATGCTGTTTCCCCTGAACTGGCCATCTTTGCCTTTCATAATTCCCCTATACCTTCCCCGACTAACCAATGTTGACTTATAGATAAGAACATCTCTACGCCTCTATCCAGCAGGAAGAAGTTACAGAAGAGAAGACCATCCATCCTCAACAACCTTAAAGATTTATTTTAAGGGTCAAAATTGTCCAGGGGGGAATGATGTGGGAAGCAAAGGCAGGAGGAAATAGCAGATAAAATTAAATTTCCTTATAACCTGTAGCCCATTGGCAAATACTTGAGGCAGGCAGCGCAAAACCAATCTCTCCTCATGGTCTCAGGGCTGCTCTGCCTGCCCGTGGGTCCGTGTCCCCATGCTTTAAAAAAATCACCTTTTTTTCATAAATAAATAAATAAATAAATAAATAAATAAATATTTTAATGGTGGCATTTCCTCATTTACTATGTCCTCACATCACTAGATCTGTACATAAAATCTTAGTTGTCCATGTCTTACCTCCTGTTTGTCCCTCCTTAGGATAGCTGTACACAATGGGGGGTCTGGGTGACACAGTTGGTTAAACATCTGACTCTTGATCTCAGCTCAGGTGTTGATCTCAGCTTCGTGAGTTTGAGCCCCGTTTTGGGCTCCATGCTGGGTGTGAGGTCTGCTTTAAAAAAAAAAAAAAAGAAGGAAAAGAAAGAGGGGCGCCTGGGTGGTTCAGTCAGTTAAGCGTCCGACGTCGGCTCGGGTCATGATCTCATGTTCCGTGAGTTCGAGCCCCACGTCGGGCTCTGTGCTGACAGCTCAGAGCCTGGAGCCTGTTTCAGATTCTGTGTCTCCCTGTTTCTCTGTTCCTCCCCTGCTCATGCTCTGTCTCTCTCGCTCTTAAAAAAAATAAACATTTTTTTAAATTTTTAATTAAAAAAAAGACAGAGAAATACTGTACTATTCTTCCTTTAGTATCAGGATCCTTGTTCTCTACAGTTAACAATTAATAGTCTGGTATTTTGCTCCTTGTCCCTGAATTCCAGTTTAAAGCCACCTCAGTCAGGTAAGCAATTCTCTTGAAAACCACGTTCTTCCTCACCATCCAAGCATCCTCAGCTGCTGAGTAAGTGGCGAGCAGGCGGGATGCTCAGGGCGTGCACAGTGAGTCAGGTGTCCATGTGGACAATCCTTGCAAAATCCGCTCACCTCTCCAAAGACATTGGGTTCATTGTCTGTAACATGAGTAACTACCTACTTCCTACTACTTGGCATTTTGTGACAATTAAATCAGGAGAAATCTATAGCCATCTATACAAACACTCCCACAAGTCCGTCTGTCTTTCTCTGCCATCGGCCCCAAGCATCAGACCTGTCAGTTCTTGCTTCAGCCTACCTCGTGGGTTTCTGAACCACACTCTTCTCTCTGACACTATATCCGCACAACTAGAATCTCATACAGAATCTATTATACTGAGACAGTCACGAATAGGGGGTGGCCCTGGGCATGGATGTTTTCTGAGTTCCAAGGCGTGACTGCTTTTGCAGGAAGTCCCAGTGACCCTCCTCAGGGGAGAAAAGGGAAAGCCAGTCTTTCTTGTTCTTTGAACACCATCTAGAGAGAGATGGGCTATTCAGGGAGGGAATACCTGACCTGGTGCTAAAAGTTTCAGGGAATATTCTCCACTCATACCTTAAAAATACTATAATGATGTAGGGAGATCAGCATTCCAAAGGCAAACACCTCACCTGCACAGATGTCTGGAGGATGCAGTTTCGTAACTGGAGGTTACAGTGTTAAGAGAGAGACATACCTTCCACTCTTCATGTTTTTGTACTATTTGAATTTTAACTCTGTTTAAGGGTGAGCACATGTATATCAGTGACCCTTGGTGGGGAAGTCAGTACCAACCCAATGCAACGGTGGCTGGGATTAGGACAGCAGCTCATAAACTCTCCTGTGATGGCTGAGCTGATATTTCTGCAAAACCACGAATACTTAGGCGTTATACTAAGGGCCTTAGTCTTATTTCAGTTAGCCTTCACAACAACTCTATGAAGTCAGTATTGCAGGTTTTGCAAGTGCAGATTGCAAGTCTGATTCATCGGCAGGTTTACAGATGAAGAAGAGGGGGACTTGGTGAGGTTAAGTACCAGCATGTGGCGAAACACAAGTTTGAACACGGACCTCTCCACTTCCAGAAATGAATCTGTTGACCACTGCTCTGTGTTATGCTGCCTCCTCCCCAGCCTGCATCCTTTACCCCACTACACACACACACACACACACACACACACACACACACACACACACATCACCATCATCAGCCTTCCACCTCAAAGTGATGCTTGAGACTGCTGGCAGGTGACCAGGGACTGGCTCAAACACCTTAGACATGCCTTTATGGCAGAGAAACAGCTGCCCCCTCTGACTTCCGTCTCTGGAGGGTGACGAGAGTTTGGTGGAGATGCCCAACCAAAGCGCTGTCCTTCAAGAGACTGGTCTCAAGGCTCCCCTGCTGCTCGTCTGAAGAGAATCCTGGGGTTGAAGTCCTGTCTCAGTGTGGCCCCTTCTCAGACTTCTCACTCCATTTGGCTGCTTCCCAAACACGTGCTGTGTGTCACCTCCTCTGACCCAGCATTTCATCACTTGTTAAATGAGAAGTGTCATACCAAGTGATCACTAAGAGCTTCCTATGACTCCATGACTCCTCTTTTCTAAACTTGAGTCTTTGTCCCAAAGAACAACTGCCAGCTGAGCACCCAGCTACTTTTTCTCCTCTTCAGTAGCCACCTTATGAGGCATCCGCTCAGGTCACAACCCCTCTCCAAGAAGTAGGCCTGCGGCCATGTTATACGGGATGACATCACTCCGGGATCCTGGAAGCATTTCCCTAGCTCCTAACTCCTCAGTGTCCTGTCAAGATAATTCCCTTTATAATAACTCCCGGGTGTTGACTCTATACAAGTCTAAAAAACTAGCACAGATGTCGCTTTTTGTGGGCAAGGACCAATCCTTGTACTACTTCAGCATCAGGGAGGCAGGACATCTAAGTGATAAAGGGAGAGGTCTCTGGAGTCAGAGAGACTGGTGTTCAAGTCCCAATACTGTCTGTTCCTACCTGAATGACCTCGAATACATTTATTTAAATCTCTGAGCTTCTGTTTCCTCATCGGTAAATTGGGCATAATTGGGCATAATTGGGCATAATTGTGTAAGTCTACTCCACAGAGTTGTGAAAATAAAATGAGAATGTGCATTTAATTCATTAATTTCAGTGCTTAGAGCCTGGCACATGCATATACACATACACGGAAACACTCAATAAATTGATAGCTATTATTATTCCTCACGGCGCCTTGTCGGGAGGAGAGCAGGGTAGGTGAATAATAATTCTGCTTCTTTGGTATAATTCTTCTGCTTCGTTTGCTTCTGCTTCAGGCTCCAGACCTAGTGGAGAAAGTGTGTGGTGAGCGCCCCTCACCACAATATTACTCTAGTGATATTTGGCCAACATTGACGGGTCCAGAATGGAAAGTGGAGGCGATGGGAAAGAAAGAGGGAAGCTCTCTCTAGTCATAGATGCCTCTTAGTACAAGGACACACACAGAAAAACCCTAAGATGGTCGTTCTCTCACCCCCCAAAAGAAGAAAGTATCAGTTCAGCAAGTTGACTCACAGGATGCCCCAAAGACAGACTATCGTACAAGTGAAACGGTGACGAATCTTGGCCTATCCGTCTTTTCCAGTACTGGAGGCTTTGGCATCTCAGTTGGGTCAGAATTTCCCCGGCACCATGTTCATCAGACATAACTTGGGAACAAAAAGGGTGAAATTAGTTTGCCTCGACCGAAAGGTCAGCTCAGTGAAACTCCACGTGCTGTATTCTGCCCATGCACAGACCACATTGGGGGCCCACGTTTTGTTATGTCCCTCCATTTTATGAGACAAGCTTTGGGCTCAAATTCAGTAACAGTGAGTAACGGCTCTGCAGAGGAATATGTTTTGAATCCACCTGTTGAAATGTATCAGTTTGTGAATAATTAGTTGAATTGCTCGTGAGGATACCTAAAACTGGCCCAGAATGAAAGCCCAGGCTTCACCAGCTCTATGGAGTTCACATTCCCTCTTCTAAGTCTGAGAGCATTGTATTAGCCTATTCGAACTGCTGTGACAAAATACCACGAAACACCACAGACTGGGTGGCATAAACAACAAACATTTATTTGTCATATGCTGTGGACCTGATCATCTCTGATCATCACCTTTAAAGTCCTTCCCTTTTCCTAAAGAATAACCCATGCTCACCACCGAATGGCACTACGGTCCTATCCTTTGTGATCTAAGAAGTCTGACAGTCCGCTTTCATGTTATCTCATTTTTTTTCTCTCCCTTTAGTTCAAACTGGCAGTGTCTTTGCTGGTATAATCCCAGCTCTGTTCCTGGCTTCTGTTGAAATGGCTGATTAAGTCCATGAGTCACACCCATGATTTGTTTATCAAATGGTTGTTCAGCCACACTGTTCTCTTCACAAGCTTTCTCACTTTCTGCAATACAGATAGGCGGAGAATTTTCCACATCTCCAAGTTCTGATTCCTTTTTGCTGAAAAATTATTTCTTCAATTCACCCCTTTCCTTCACCCCTTTACTCTAAGCATCCAGAAGTAACACAGCCACTTCTTCAGCACTTCACATAAGGATGTCTTCAGCTAAATACCCAATTTCGTTGCTCCCAAGTTCTATCTTCCACAAAACACTAGAACATCATTCAGCCAAGTTATTTGCCACTTTATAACAAGGATTGCTTTCCTCCAATTTCTAACAATGTGTTCCTCGTTTCTCTCTGAGAACTCACCAGAATTGCCTTTAACATTTCTAGTGTGTGCCTCAAAACTCCTCCAGCCTCTACCCACTACTCAGTTCCAAAGCTGTTTCCACATGTTTAGATGTTTGTTACCACAGCACCCCCCCCCCCACTTTTTGGTACCAAAATCTGTACTAGTCAGCTAGGGATGCTATAACAAAATACCACAGAATGGGTGGCTTAAACAGCAGACATCATAGTTCTGGATGCTGGAGGTCTACGATCTAGGTGCTGGCCATTTCAGTTCCTGGTGAGAGCCCTCTTCCTGGCTTGTGGATGGCCACCTTCTCACTGTATCCTCACATATTTAGACACATCTTATCTTTATTCTTCTCCTTATGAAGCCACTAATCCCATCATGAGGGCCCCATCCTTATGACCATGTCTGATCCTACCTCCCAAAGGCCCCATCTCCAAATATCATCACACCGGCGGCGGGGGCGGGGAGGTGGGGGGAGGTAGGGTTTCAGTATTTGAATTTAGGGGTAGGGGGACACAATTTAGTCCATAGCAATAATTCAACATCTGGGCTTTTTGTTTTGATTTATTTTGAGAGAGAGAGAGAGAGAGAGAGAGAGAGAGAGAGAGGCAGAGAGAGAGAGAATCCCAAGCAGACTCCTCACTGTGGCTCCAACCCACCAAACATGAGATAATGAACTGACCCAAAATCAAGAGCCAGACAATCAACTGATGGAGCCACCAGGTGCCCCTAACATCTGCTTTACTAAAGCTTCACCTGGTGCTAGGGCCCTTCTTCCTTGTATTATTTGACACCCATGAATATTCTTAAGGAACAGTAAGAATAACTGTACCTTCCATTGTTTCACATCCCTCTTTCTTTAATTCCTAAATATTTGGTCAAATGATAACTGCTAGGATTTGTTGAGAATTTACCATATGCCAGGCACCGTTATAAGTAACTTACATGTATCAATCTTCATAACAACCCTATGAGATATGTATTATTAATAACTGCATTTGACACAGGGAAACTGAAGCATAGAAAGCCAAGTGTCTTAAGCAGTCTAACCTGACATTCTGCACCCTTAACCATCACACCTTATGTCTCTGCACCTGTTATATGCTGCTACACTTCTGTGTCTTTGTCCAAGTTGTTCCCTCTTTCTAAACTTCCCTTCTTGCCTCCGTTCCCCATTTAGCAAAGTACTACCCATCCTTTAAGATTATGAAGTCCTTCTCGGACTCCACTGGAGAAGTAGACCAGGGCTCTCCTCTCCATTCCCACAGCATGTCGCACGTGACATGGGCCTGTCTCTCCTGCACTCCTGTGAGTGTAATTCACGGGTCTGTCCCCACCAGACCAGACAAGACTAAAGATCCACAGCCCCAGGCCTCCATAGTCTTCATCTTTGTAACTCCGAAACCAAGCACACTGGGGTTTAGCACATTGTTGCCATTTTAAAAATTGTTGAAATTAAATTTAAAAGGCAGTATTTGGTAACAAACTGTTTGAATCCAGGAAACTTAGTAAACTGCTTGAGTTCAAGATCTGATCCTCACAATGGAACAGCTAACATCTAATTTGCTGTGAATTTACCCAGGATGAAATAGGATCCTGGGTCCTGTCAACTACTCCTGGGAAATATTTGTTCCTCTCCTTTGCCACCACCTTCCTCAGCTCTTGCCTGAAGAATTGCAGTGTGCTCCTCCTGGGCCTCTGGCCTCTTGCCTTACTCATTCCAGTTCATCCCCCTCAGCACCATCAGAATAATCTGCGGAAACAGACCCTGACCATGTCATTTCCTACCGTCCCTTCAATATCCCCACCTTCTGTTCTTCTTCCACATACCCAAGGGTAACCATCATAATCTCCTGTGGGTAGGTACAGCCCACTCATCCAGCTGTAGTGATGCATTTTGAAATATTTATTTTTTTTTTCAAAAATTTTTTTTTCAACGTTTATTTATTTCTGGGACAGAGAGAGACAGAGCATGAACGGGGGAGGGGCAGAGAGAGAGAGGGAGACACAGAATCGGAAACAGGCTCCAGGCTCTGAGCCATCAGCCCAGAGCCTGACGCGGGGCTCAAACTCACGGACCGCGAGATCGTGACCTGGCTGAAGTCGGACGCTTAACCGACTGCGCCACCCAGGCGCCCCTGCATTTTGAAATATTTAAATCACATCATATTTCAACAGTGGAATGTAGGGTAGAGGGAAGATGCTGACGCCATCTTGCAGGCTCAGAGTGCAGAAATTTCAACCTCATTGGTTTTCCATGCTGATCAAGTTCTATTCAGCTGGAAGCAAACAAATCAATCGCATCATTTTTCACTTAATTAGCCTTGAAGCTGCTGGCTTGGGCATTCTCCCTGCCAAGCCAGCAAACGCCATGCCTGTTTCATTCCCCTCCCCAGTAGTCAGCAGAAGGTGTCATCCCTCCCCAGTTATCTCCCAGTCCCTCAGTCACTGCCCCAGGGCTCCCATAGCTATTTGCTCACATCTGTACCAGGACGCTTCTCTCATTGTGCCTCATGGACTAGGTATCTGTCTCCCCATCAGGGTCTGAATTCTGAAGGGGCAAGGGCAATGCTCACTCACGGTTTATCCCCAGGACCTGGCATAGAGCTGGTGCCCAATTAATTTTCAATAAGTGATATCACATCCTGAAGTGAAATTCCTGAGAGCCATGCTTAACAATTAAATTTAAACTTCTCACCCACTAAAAACTTGATGAGTCATGCTGGCCAACAGCACAGGGCACTCCCCTTAGCTTTTTTCTTTAAGTAGGTACACAACACTCTCTATGTGTCCATCTACCAGAAGTTAAAGCCATGCCCTCACATCTAACTGGTATCTTCTCCCCAACCCATGTGGATAAACTCTTCCTTGGGTTGCTAAAAAAGTAGTAATCAGCCCAAGGTCTTTCTAGTCTTAGAGGCAGACAGAGAGTTAGAGGACAATTACAATAGGTGTAGAACATGAGTACTCTTTTTCTGGGTCACCAGTCTTTAGATGGTCCTAAGAATAATGCAGCCCACATCTCCTCCTTGATCCTAGTCTGCTCATAAGCCAACAATAAGTCCATTTGTGCTCCTAATCGAAGGCCAACCCTCCACTTTTGCAGTGGGTCCTATGCCCTGTCCCTTATGGATTGACATCACTCTTGCAATTTTCCTTATTCTCTCCTGTATCATTATATTTTCCCTCTTTACTGGATCATTCCCATCATTATATAAAAGCACTGTAATGTCTCAAATATTTAGAAAAGAAAATCCTCCCTTGGCCCCATGTCTCCTTCCAGCTACATTGTCATCACCAAGCAAAACCTGGAAGAGTTGTCTATACTCATGGTCTCTACTTCCTCTCATCCTCTTCTCTTGAACCCATTCTGATTGAGCTAATCCCCGACATTACATGAAAACCGTGCAAATCAAAATCGCTGAAGACCTCCGTGTTGCCAAAGCCAGTTCCACTTTTCAGTCCCATTTCACAAGACCCACCAGCAGCACCTAATATAGTTGATTACTCCCCCCTTCCTGGAAATTTCTCATTTCGCTTTTGGGATACCGATCTCTTGGCCTTTCTCCTCCATCGCTAGTCACTCCTCCTCAGTGACCTCTCAGCTTCGTTTGCTACCTCTCCCCATCCTTCCTAAGGATCAGTCCTTAGACCCCTTGTCTACCTTATCTACATGCAATTCCTAAATAATCCCATCCAATCCCATGGTTTTAAATACCATGTAGTACTGATGACCCCCAAATTTATGTGTCTCCTGCTCTGTGCCTTCCTTAAGCTTCAGACTCATCTAACCAGCTGACACTAGACATCTCCCCTTGAGTGTCCAATTAGCTTCTCAAACCTCACATGACCATTAGAAATGACTTAGGCTGGTTTGGTCACACATAACACTCTGTTTCTTTTTAGGAACAAAATTACAAATCATCATGAAATGATAGGAAATTCAATGAATGCTGATAAACTGGTTTTCCATGCAGAAAAAAACAAATTAGAATCATTAGGAGAAAATAAGTATAACATCTTCATGATATTGAGATAAGAAAACATTTCTTAAACAACACGTAAAATCATGGGTTGTAAAAGGAAAAAAAAAAACCAACTAAAGTATAATTTGGAACAGCTATACATCAAAAGTTACCCACCAGCAAGAAGCTGAGATGGATACTAACAAAGGAAAACATAAGTTACAGGAGGTGATGAAGGAAGGCCTTTCAGAATGGCAATGTTTAAGACGAGACTGGAAAGACCATGTAAAGAGAAGGAGAGAGATTGTTCTAAGCAAAAGGAAGACCATGCACAAAGCCCCATGGGTAGGAAGAGTTTGGTAGTTAGGAACTAAAGAAAGACCAGTATGAGGGGTGCCTGGGTGGCTCAGCTGGTTGAGCTTCTGACTTCAGCCTAGGTCATGATCTCGTGGTTCCCGAGTTGGAGCCCCGCATCGGGCTGTGTGCTGACAGCTCAGAGCCTAGAGCCTGTTTCGGATTCTGTGTGTCTCCCTCTCTCTCTGCCTCTCCCCCACTCATGCTCTGTCTCTCTCTCTCTCTCTCTCTCTCTCTCTCTCTCTCTCTGTCTCTCTCTCTCTCTCAAAAATAAATAAAACGTTTAAAAAATTTAATACATAAATAAATAAAAAGACCAGTGTGATTGGAGGTAGGGACAAAGGAGAGTCATGAACAATAGAGTTGAAGAGACAAGCAAGGAAAAGCCCCCTGGCATCTTGTGAGCCACAATAAGAAACATGGACTGAGGCGAGGCACGACAGGAAACTGCTGGATGCCTATGGAGTGCCATGAGCTGATCACGTTCAGCAAGTACACACAGAGCACACGGTGACTGAAACCTGGCTGACGAGAAGCTCTGAAGACCTGCCTGCTCAACCAGACCAAAACATGAGGATGTGTTCTCTGCCATCAGAGAACTCACGAAGAAAGAGAAGTTCTCCACAATTGATGCCTCCCCCTAAACGTATACATATGGATGGAGCTTGGTCTAGAGTGTCTGAAAATTCAGATCACAGATATGGGAGGCCAGGACTGAAACGGTGGGATTCGGAATGGGAGGGTTTTGGTGGGTGGTGAGGAAATGGCCTGGACCACTAGGCACCCAAAATATGAAAGTTTTGTTTAATTTTTTAATATTTATTTATTTTACGGAGGTGGGGAAGGAGGAACAGAGAGAGAAGAAAGAGAGAATTCCAAGCAGGCTCTGTGCTGTCAGTGCAGAGGCCAATACAGGGCTTAAACCCACAAGCCACGAGACAATGACCTGAGCCAAAATCAAGAGTCAGACACCCCACCGACTGAGCCACCCAGGTGCCCCCAGAATATGAAAAGTTTAACTGACTTCTATCAAGATTATTGAGGGAATTTTGATATTTTTGTAAATAACTAGGGGGAAAGCTGAGCTCAGGACTCTTGCTCTGAGCCAAATCTTCTAGGCACACGTAAATGGTCCTATTTCAGGGCAACTCCTGTCCACTGTCTAAGAAAAGCAAACTATCTCCAGAGTAACCTTCCCCATGTTGGGCCTATAGAACTTCCACAAACTAAGATAAAGCAATGAGCTCACATTTTAAAAGGAATTAAATACATGAGAAGCTACTATGAGTGAGAACCAAAACTGAAACAACAATCATCAGATTTAGATACCCAGACCCCCAAGGACGTGAGAGTGTATTTTTTAACAGTTATATTTTTACGTTATGTTGAAGAAATAAAACATGCAACTACAAAGATGAGCATTTCAATAAGAAAACTATTAGGAAAGAGGAAACAACTTTAGGGGAAAGAACAAATAGAACCATTTAAAAATAAAAAAATATATGTATATAATCAAAATCTCAAAAGACTGGCAAAAACAGCAGTTTGGGTGCAATTTGGGAAAGAGTTAGTGAAGTAGAAGATATCCAAAGAAATGTCAGATGTAGCAAAGATAAATGAAGAGGAAGAAAATACAGAAGAGGCTCAGACGCACTGAGAATAGAATAAGAAAGTCTAATGTGTGTGCAATCAGAATCCCAGGAGAAGAGAACGGAGGAGAGGCAATACTTAAGATGATGATGATTCTACAAATTTGACAGAGCTAATAACAAGTATAGATCCCAAAGTTCAGGAAACAAAACATCCCAGATATGATGAATAAAAGGAAATCCACACCTTGTAGAGTAGTAAAATTGCATAACACAAAAGACAAAGACCAGATCTTGAAAGCAGCCCGACAATGACAGATAACCTACAAGGAAGTGGTCATTAGAAAGACAACTGACTTCTCCATGCCAATAACAGAAATTAGAAACAGTGGAGTTAATACTTAATAGGTTGAGAGGAAATGCTGACAATTAAAAGTAAGTGCCCAGCAAAATCACCTTTAAAGAGAGTAAAAGAATAATATTCTCAGAGAAAGAAAAACTGAGAGTTTACTACTAAGAAACTGCTCTAAAGGAAGGAAGGAAGGAAGGAAGGAAGGAAGGAAGGAAGGAAGGAAGGAAGGAAAAGACAGAAAGAAAGAAAGAAAGAAAGAAAGAAAGAAAGAAAGAAAGAGAAGGAAGAAGGAAGGAAGGAAGGGGAAGGGAGGGAAGGGGAGGGGAAGGCAGGACAGGGCAGGGAAGGGCAGGGAAAGGAAAGGAAGGGAAGGAAAGGGAAGGGAAGGGAAAGGAGTTAGGGAGGGAGGAAGGAAGGGAAAAAAAGGAAGAGGAAGGAAGCCAGAAAGGTGGCTTAAGATGCAAAAAAGAATGGAGAGCAAAGAAAATGGTAAACCTAAACTGAAACAAATACTGTCTAAGTAAAAGTAATACTTGTGTCTAATTTGTGGGATTAAAAAGGTTGCAACTAAAAAAATGAAAAATCATAATATATAAATTGATGGGCAAAGGTTAGAAATAAAAGGTTATGAAATCCTTAGAGTATTTGGAAACTGGGGTCAGGACACTATTTAATTTGTTTCATGGATGCAAGACTGGTAAAACCAGAAGAGGGGACACACAGTAAGAAGTGGCTGCAGAAGCCCAGAAGAGAAATCAAGGTTTCCTGGATTAAGATGTGACAGTGAAAATGAAAAGAAACAGTTTCAAGATTTACTGTGGAGAGAGAAGGATTGGGAGGACCCAAGGATAACTTGTAGGTTCTGCACTGAGTCCCTGGCTAGATGGTGGTGCTGAGTGAGAAGGAGAAGCCAGCATCACCAGGGTGGATGAGGGAGAACAAGGGAAGCGTCCCACTCGGACATGGTCAGTCTGTGAGATGATCGAGAAAGTAGGTGATGGGCAATTCTGTAGTTTTAAGTAGAATTCGAAGCTGGGGAAGTCAATGTGGTCATCAACAGCATAAAGATGTCTTTTTAAACCCATGGGATTGGAAAAAATTATTTAGGGGAAGAATTTTGAGAGAGATTGGAAAATGACTGAAGGCAAGTCCTCAGGGACACTGGCTTCTAGAGGTCAGGTAGAGCAGGAAGAGCCAGCAAACAGGAAGGTGGGGGAACCAGTAAGGTAAGAGTAAAAGAGGAGAGGGTGGTGTTACGAGATCCAAAAGAAGAGAGCGTTTCAAGAATGATCCCACTATGATGAGAGGTCAAGTATGTTGGGGACAGAACCAAGTATGACCTTGATAAGAGTTCATTTAGAGGAAGTGCTGAGTGGTGAAATTGAATGGGAGGGAAGGAAGCAGTGAAGTATCTGAGACCTGTTCATAAAGGCTGGATATGGAATGGAGCAGAGAAATACAATGGCACCTAGACAGACAAGTGAGGTCCGTCGAGGGTTGGCTGGGTTTGGAGTTGTCAAAGTGTTCCTGTACAGTCTAAGGATGATTCCACAGAGAGAGAGAGCAGTTGATAGTGCAATGCTGGAGACAAAAGAATCATCAGAGAGGTGTGATCCTTGAGGGAATGAGAAGAGACCAGTGAACAGAGAACAGTGGAAAGACTGGCTTTTTAATGGGAAATGCACGCATTCTCCATTGCTAACATGAGGGGAGAAAATGCGTTTATGTTTTGAGATTTGGTGGCAGGCAGATGAAGGAGTTCATACCTAACAGCACCTGCTTTCTCAGCATAGCATGAGGCACCATGATCACCTGGGGGCGAGGAGAAAGAAGCTACAAGTAGTTGAGGGGGAAAGTGTCAAAAGGTAACCCTCTCCTCTATATCACAGCACTCCATTTATTTTCTTTGTGGAAGTTATAACAATCTCCAAGAATCTTGTTTATTTTTCCATTTACTCATTTATTATCCGCCTTCTCTACTAAAATGGAAGTTCCAGGAAAGGCAGGAACCAGGCCTGTCCTGTCCAGTTAGACTCAATCCTAGCAGAGTGCCCAGAACACTATACGGAGAACTGAATGAATAAACATACTTGTGTATTCAATGCTCAGTGATTACCGGAGAATTAAAAACTCCTACATAGAGGTTGTTCTGCTGAGCCCTTAACCAGAGCAGCTCTGTGACCAAGCCAAACAGTTAGAGTGGTGCTTCGGCTGCCAAGAAGCAGACAGTGATGTGGATGGCAGCCCAAGCAGGACAATTGCCTTGACTGAAACCAAATTACCCTCCACGGGAGCCACAGAGGGGATTTATACCTCCTGTCTCCACCTGGCCCTGCACGGCAGGCAGCCGCCGCCTGCCCTGGGTGGGGAAGGAAGAGAAGCCACTAATTGCATCAGGGCCCTTTAATCCTGTCACAATCTAATCAGGCTTGGGGCTGTCAGCAACAATGCAGCTTTCAAAAGACACTTTGATCTCCTGAGCTGTCCCTGCCAGAGCTGCCCACATCAATCTCTCTGGAGCCAGAAGCTACCAGACTCATGTACCCATTAGACCAGGGACTGGCAAAGAGGCCAGCACTCCAGACACACCAGACCAGACCCCAGATGATGAAATTGGGCGTCGGGCCCTTAGGGAAGAGCCTGAAAAGAGCAGCAAGCTGCTGTCTTCTGCCTTCAGGAAATACGAGTTTTGCCTTATTCCTAATTATTAACGCTGATGGCCATATACCCTAGAAATGACAAAATGTTTTCCAATGAAAGAGCAGAAACAACTCTAAGGAGAGTGTCTTCTTTTCATTAAAGGTAAGCAAGACAAGTACAGTGACTGGCCTCCCCAGGCTCCCATCTACCCTCTCTCCAATCCATCCTTCAAAAAATAAATTAACTTGTCTACCTAACACATGCTGCTTGAGCATCCAGTGTGTGGACCATTGAGGGACCAGAAGAATAAGACTTGGGAAACCAACATGGAATAGACCACTCAGTATCAAATGGGCAACAATGGACACGTGAAGTTCAGGCACCCAGGAAGTTCAGAGAGTCATGTTACTCTCCTGTACAAAAGCTTACAAGCACATCCCATGTCCTCCCTAGTTGTAGCAACCAATGTTCTCTTCACCAATATCCCCCTTCTCGTATTTCCATGTCCACAGTGGCATTATCCTTCCCTGACCTCCCCATGACCATATGACTTCCTTTGATCAATAAAATATGAGTGAAAGTGACAGGTTACTTTTGAGTAAAAGCCTTTAAGCACTGATGTGCATATTTCCATGTCCCTTCCCTCTTACTCTATAGCAAATCATAAGATTTTCAATGGTGAGACCTCCATGATCATGAGCCAGGGTGAGGAGAACAGGGAGCAGGTTCCCTGCTGACTTGAGATGGATTTGTAGCATGAGTTAAAATTAAACTTTGTTGATTCAAGTCTCTGCTATTTTAGTCTGTTTGTTCCTGCAGCAAAATGAAGCCCATGCAGGGGCACCTGGGTGGCTCAGTCGGTTAGGAGACCGCCTTCGGCTCAGGTCATGATCTCGTAGTTTGTGAGTTCGAGCCCCGTGTCGGGCTCTGTGCTGACAGCTCGGAGCCTGGAGCCTACTTCCAATTCTGTGTCTCGCCCTCTCTCTGCCCCTCCCCTGCTCATGCTCTGTGTCTTTCTGCCTCTCAATAATAAATAAGCGTTAAAAAAAAATTTTTTTTTAAATGAAGCCCATGCAAACTCCTTAGGCTGGCATTGAAGGCTTCCCCATATATCATAGCCTACCCTCCCAGGCTTTTCTTTCACAAATCTGACATGAACCCTACACTCCAGCCAAACTGGTCTATTTCCCATGCTCCAAACACATCCAGAAGCATCTGACAAGCAGGCACTTCCCATGAGCACCCCCTTACCCAAAATGCCATTCTCCCATCTCAATCCTACCAGCTTATAAAATCCTTCTTAGCAACTCCCTCTTTAAGAAGCCCTCCTGGATGACTTGAGTTAGAAAGGAGTCCTCCTGTGGATTCCAAAAACCCTTTCAGTGTCCCATTCATGGGTATTTATCTTATGGAGTTTTCTAGAACGTTTGGTCATTTGTTGACTGTGTTCCTGCAAGACTGTGCACCTTGAGAACAGGGCTTTGGGTCTCATTGATCTTTGTGATCCACACTCCGTGTAACCCGCACTTTGAGTGTCTTACACATCACTTGCTGGAACATTCCCTAAACCAGCATTCATGAATCTAGATAGAAAATATGGTGAGCTCTCTCAGTCACATTATAAATCTAAGCCACTACTAACCTTCCAGTCTTTATCTCAAATTTCTATTTTCTGGCCCAAAGTCCTAACATTCACTTCCCTCCCTCCATCCTCAACACTAGTTGTTGCTTTCTTTCAGAGACTATTTTTCATCAAGACACTAAACGGTTATCATTTAACGAGCTATGGCTTCTTAATGGGTTGAGGTGGAGGCACTGAGCGGTCAGAAAGCTTCCCTCACCAGCTGAGAAACCCCCTCTGCACCCAGCCTCACAGTGCACAGACAGACTCAGCGTCGTCAACACCACAGATTGCTACACCCCAAGGACCTCCAGGTTGTTTGAGAATAGCTGACATTGTAAGTGATAAATACTGTCATTCTCACCTTGCAGGGTTCCCGTGAGGATCAGAGACTAGTCTGTGCAAACGCCTGGTACACAACAGGCACTCAAGTGACAAGCATGGACATTGTTGTTACAAGGGAGCCTTAGTCAGGCCACACATGGACACACAGATGCCCTAGCTTAGTGACCATGGCAAGATGAGATGCAAGGGATGAGAAGCAAGGCCTCTGCTTTCTCACCGTGCCCCTCCAGCCCTGGCATTTACTCTCTCTCTTTCTATCTCTCTCTCTCTCACACAAACACACACTCATGCACTAGTCACCCCACTCTTTGTGTAGCGTCTGGAAATTCTACCTATTATCTTGGGGAATATTATATCTGTCCAAGAAAGGCCTCTAGGAAACAAAAATAAGTTTATTATATGACCATGTAAGCCTTCATCATCTAATATCTAATAGAAGATTCATAACCTAGGAAATGTGGCATAGGATTAGGCCCCCTTCACCATTATTTGGGATAATGGGGAAAGAGACCCAGAAATAAGGAAAGAGAATCATTGGCCTTTAGACCTCAAAGAGACTGGTTGACCTTGGAAGTCATTTAGGTCAACCCCTCATTATATATAGGAGGACACTGAGTCCCAGGGATGGAAGTAACTTGCCCACAGTCCCAGATCCATTAACAAGAATGCTGGCTCACCCTCCTAGACCTCCTGACCCCATTTACTCTTCTTCCAACACCATGCATCTCCTGGAGACTGACATGGAATGCCCCAAAGGCCATTTTTCTGGGGCCCACCCTGCACTACGATCCCTACTTCTTTCTCCCCCTGCCCCGGGTGTCCTCCTCCTACAAAAGTCCCCATGCCCACAGCACTCTCCTTTCTTATATTACCATCATTGACAGAAAATTCCAGTAATCCCCAAAGAAAAGAAAGTAGGTAGGGAGTGGTCAGGAACGAAAAAGGGGCTTCCCACATGTACAAAAAAGCCCTGGCAGGAGCCAAGGAAATATACAGCTGCTCTAGCTTTCTGAGTTGAGCTGTTAGCAGGTATTCCAGAAATTCAGCTGCTAACAGCAGCAGCGGAAGTCTTGCCTGCTCAGCCTCCCACATCTGCTCCCAGGCTCCAGAAGGGGGAGAGGAGCCCAGCCCGGGAGGCCTCTGAGCAGATGGTAACTCTGCGCCCTGTGGATGACTTCACCCGGGTAATTACGACTGACGAGGGTATTGGGAAGCCTCCTTGCTGAGGATAATTAGTCAGGATAAATAAACTGAGCCCTGCTCGGAAGTCTGGGAGATCATAAAACATTAATAATAGTAGCCGCTGGTCATGGAGCACCTACTAACTGCAGGCACTTTACAAATCTTTTTTTTTTTTTTTTGGTTAATCCTCGCTACAACCCTATGAGGTGTAGGTTTTATGGTGCCCATTTTACATGGGAAAACAAAAAAAGAAAAGCCCCTAAAATACTAAAGCAACATGCCCAAGATCACACAAGCACTAAAATAGCAGCTTCAAGGTTCAAACCTTAGTCTGACCAAATGGGGAACCTGTGTGTTTTCTGGGGTGCCACATACATACCCATGCTGCCACTGGTGGTCTAACAATATGAGTCTTTTTAACCAATACGAATCTAGTCTCTGTTCTGAGACAGTAAGATGGCCCTGAGTATCCAAAGACAAGTAAGACACCATCCCTCTCCCAGGGGCTCATAGTCGAGGGGGAAAATAAAAATAGAGACCTCATGAGTAATGGTACCACCAAGCGGGAAATTCCTTCACAGAGGTGGGTAGTCACCTGGATGACTTTTTTTAGTTTGCTTCTTTCCCAATATCCTCCGGATCCTAAAGCGCCATAAGGGTGATGTCTAAATAATAAAATGTTTTTGAGATAAAGGAAGAAAGATGTAGTAAGTACAGGAAAGAAAGAAGAGAAAAGGGAATTATATATCTATGTGTGAGCACAGGAAACCCCACACTAAGCTTAGAGGGTACAACAGGGCACTAGTCATAACAACTGAGGTCCTGGGAGACTTGGCTACCACTAACCAGGGCTCCTTGCCATGGCTCAGAAACATTTATGGCAGATTAAACATAACTCAGATCAGGCATCACACCTCCCTTATTTGAGTAGAGACCCTATGGCTTACCTCATGTCTCCCTATCATTGGTCTCAAAAGGTCCTTGTGCCTCCCCATTGCAATAATCTTACCCCCTGAAAAGTAAGAAATGAAATAGAGCAATTCCATACTTTTATCATCTCCTAGAAATATCTGCAGAGGTTGGATGGTCATTTCCAGGATGGGACAGAAGTTTTCCTTCTCTGAATAAGTCTGAGAATTAAATGATCTATAAGGTCCCATTCCACTCTGAGGATCCTGTGCTATGTAAGGTGATCCCAGGCAAAGAAAAGATGACAAGAGACCCAATCAAGGCTTTGCAGTTATTGTAAGATGACAAAGGACCAAAAATGAAAAGGTAAAGAATGTAAGAGGCCAATTTCACTTGTGAATCTATTTACTTAGCACACATCATTTACCAGTCAGCAGGTTCTTAAGAGCAGTGACCAGGACAGAGCAGAAATATTCACTCTCAAGTCACATGCATCTCAGCAGGAGGAGATAGAGAATGAGCACATAAACAAACAAACAAAAAATGCAATAAAGTAATTTTAGGCACCACTAAATCCTAAGAAGAAAATAAAATGGAATGATATAGAGGAACTGCAAAGCTGCCTAACTATAGAAACCTCAAGAAGACGTTCTCTAGGAAGGTGACATTTGAGTTGGGTTATGTATGATGAGAAAGAGGTAGCTCAGAAAAGATCTGGGGGAAAGAATATGCCCCCCCCCATGACAATAAGGTTGGTATGTTTAAAACCAATGCTGCTGGATCTAGGGAGCAAGAGGGAAAAGTGGAGAGAGAGCTAGGTGGAGGTTAAATAATAAAAGGTCTTACAAGCAGTTTTACTTTATTCTCCTTACAATGTAATGCTAGAGGTGTTTAAGCAGGAAAGAGACATAACTTAACTTATGCTATAGGAAGATAATTCTGGGGCACTTGGGTGACTCAGTCAGTTAAGTGTCCAACTTCAGCTCAAGTCATGATCATGGGGCTCGTGAGTTTGAGCCCTGCATCAGGCTCTGTGCTGACAACTCAGATCCTGGAGCCTGCTTCAGATCCTGTGTCTCCCTCTCTCTCTGCTCCTCCTTGGCTCACACTCTGTCTCTCAAAACCGAATAAACATTAAAAATAAATACATAAATAATAAAAATAATAAATTAAAAAGGAAATCTATGAGTATATTATACCACAAGTTATATATGACAAAAGGTGTGAAAAGGGCATTTAATAATATTTGGATGCATTCTAAATAAACATCTTAAGATGTGAGAGTAGATGTGTTGTTTCTCAACAAAATAAAGAGTTCCTATTTCCAAGGGACATCATTTTTGTGTATAAATTATTAGAGACCCTAAACAAAGATGTCCACTGTTTTCATTACAGTTTATTATTTTGGTCATAAATGGCTAGACAATCTAATAAGACATGAAACACAAATAAAAAGCATCCATTTGAAAAGAAGAAACTCACCATTATTGATGGAGAGTATGATTTCTTTTCCTGCTGAGAATCCAACCCTTGACACAAACCTACTGTGTGCCAGGTGCTTCTGACATGCCATCTCTCTGAACCCCACAACACATCAGGGGTGACATCTTTCTTCTCATTTGATAGATAAAGATAAATGGTCTTCCTCGCTATGGAGCAGAGAAGCTGAGATTTGAACATAAGTCTGTGATTACAAGGTCTGTGCTCTTACACCATGTTGCCAAAACATAAAAAGATAAAGCCAGAAGCTGCCAACACTTCCTCTTTCCTGTGGTCCCAGAGCTGTGGAAATTTCAGCTCACCTGCAGGATTAAGGTAGGAGCTAGAGCTTACCAACATCTCAGAAGCCTTAGTGCCAGAGGAAGTGATATGGCTGGCAGCTGCCTCCTTCCCTGCATCCCATGGGCCATTCCAACTGGGAAGAGGCCCCAGAACCTCAGCTGCTCAGTATAAATAATGCTGAGGAACTTTGGTTAGGTGTGAGTCTTGGCCCTTCCAGGGAATATTTTTTTTAATTTTTTTTTCAAGATATGAAGTTTATTGTCAAATTGGTTTCTATACAACACCCAGTGCTCATCCCAAAAGGTGCCCTCCTCAATACCCATCACCCACCCTCCGGGAATATTTAAATTTTAAAAGAAGAACATTTTTTACCCAGATGACTCTATAGTTGGTTGAATTGTGTGAATAATATTTTAACATTGGGAGGGGTGTGTATTTGTAGTTTCTCTTTCATCCTCCATGCGGCTGCCAAAGTCACTTCCCCCTGCAGTACAAGAGGGTATAACCTTGGCTCCCATCTCTGGAAGTGTGCCAACCCTGTCCAGAAGTCACACATTGCTGCACACAGTGACTTGAAGAAAGAGGCCAGGCCCTTGAGCTATGACTGCACAACCTGATTGTCCTCTTTAGACCCCAAGGAGGCTCAACCCAACACCCAGGGATGCTGAGTTGTCCTAAACCAAGGAACTCTGCTTCTCAAAGCTCCAAGTTCCTGCCAGGACTATAGAACTTTCTCTTTCCATTTTGATGACAACACAGAAATAAAGTACATCTCTTCCCATTTTCAAATGAAAACCTCCATTCAAGGAATTGAAAACTATTGCCTCTCTAAGATAGAATGGACCGGCATGTCTACATTTTCCACATTTCTCTTTAAATGCCAGTGTCAGGGGCAAAAGGCATTTCACCAGCTGCCTCATACCTGCCTGAATCCAAAGTTGGCAAGCCCAAACTGGCCTCTTCCCAGTTGCCAGTCACTTTGAAGCTTTTCAGTTTCCTTGGAGTGTTTTCTTTCCTCCCACCCTAAAAAACACAATAACCACCTGCAAGCGGCCTGCATTCTGGCCCTTCTCCCATTTCTCCCATGCCCTCCAGCATGTAGCAGGTGTGAAGCTTGGATATGGTAAAGAGGAGATGGGGAGGGACAGATAGGGCATGGGAAAGGGGAGGGGGAAAGAGGAGAAAGGGAGAGGAGGAATATCTGAGGAAGGGCCAAGAGGGTGCCAGTGGAAGACTCTGAATCCACAGACTGGTGGCACACAGCACCAGCTATGTCTTAGAAGCACAGGGTCATGAGAGAAGTTTCTCGGTCGTGGCCTGAAGCACCTGTTGCTGTACCATGAGGGCCAAGCTGTCGCCGGTTGTCTAAACTAATATTCCAGCCAAACAGCTGAGCACAGAGGAATGTGGTATTTCACTGTCCTGGAACCTTAGGAAATCTGCCCGCCAGGAGGGCTCCCATTTCCTCCTGACAAAATCTTGCCGGACACCCTGGAAGGATGGCCAGCGGTGCCTAGCAACCCCAGCAGTCACCATTCAGTACCTTGGACAGCTCCCCGCCAGCCCGGCAGCCCATCCCTTTCAGATTTCCACAAAGCTAGGCAGTTTGCTTCTCTTGGAGTCCAGTCACATAAACAATAAGGACAAACAGACTTTAAAAAATAAATTTGGGGCCACCTAATCCATAGTCAGGGTTGGTTATTCTGCAGAATAAGTCTCTTTAAACATGGCTCCCACGTCCCCCTCGAGTTGCCCCGTTTATCATTTATGACAGATATTTATTAGCAGCAGAGCAGTAAACGGTGAGTGAACATCTGAAAACAGGGCCATAAAATCCTGTAAATCACAACACTGCACAGGCAGCCAGCAGCACTGGGACGACCCCTCCCTTCCTGGCTGTGGAAACCATGGCAGGACTCCATCTGTACCGGAATCATTTACCCTGCTCAGGTGCTGTGTGATATGATATGGATGGCCTTTTCCTAAGTAGACTCACTCTGTCCCCTCCTCACTTTGTTTGCAGAGCCCAGACTGTGTGTCAGATGCTGCACTTGGGGTCAGGACCTGAAAATTGTCCCAGCCCTCCAGGAGCTCATAATCCATTAGCAAGAGGCAAAGAGCCAACACCACAGTTGCATCCTTGGCTCAGAGGAACCCGGTCCCTGCTTCTTTCTGTCTCCTTTCAATCATCATGCCCCCTTTGTCAGCACAGGCAGCTGGGCCTACCGCTGCTGCTGCTTCTGGTCCCTCACGTTGCTCCAGGCTCAATCTCTCACATGTCATGCTCCATGCTTCATGCACCCCGCCTCCCACACTGCAGAACCCACTGGATCCCACTGAGCTGCTTGGCATGCACACTGGCTGGCCCACACGCATCTTCTACAGGCAGGCAGGGAGGGAGGGCGTGCCTCTGGTTCCCACCACCATCGCCAAGTCATGGGATGTGGCTTCCCCAGCAGCCGCCCACAGGGGCAGGTAACACAGCCTGAGAATACAAGGGAATTAAGGCCCCATGAGGGAAACTTTGGCTGATCAGAGCAAGAAGACAGGAAGGAGACAGTGGATCAATTCTTCTCCTTCCCTTCTCCCAATAGACTACTATCAGACTCAGTATCTCTGTACAACCCCTCCAGAGGCTTCCCATTTGATGGATCAATACTAATGCTTCTCGGTTAAACTGTAGCCTGTTTAGTAACACTCTTCCTCCCATTTGTTGTCCCTTCTTCTTTGCACCATTTCTCTTCCCCCTCACTCTCACTTCCCTGGGGCTGCATGCGTGTGCCCCTATAAGCATTAGCTCATAAGTTTTGCCTCAGGCTCTGTTTCCTAGGGAACTGAGGCCAAGATCCTTCTCAGTCATAAATGACCAAAAATAACTTCCTGCCAACCTCCTAGCTGCCCTGTTCAGCCCATCTCCACAAAGCCTGCTTCAGATTTGGCCTCAGAGCCAGCTCCCTGCTACAGGGTGGAGAGGAAACCAGGAACCTTCCAAAAGGAGTCACAATGGAAGGTGAGGAAAGTTTACTCTTTGATAAATAGAATAAGAGCCTTTATCAGCCTGGTAGGCCAGGCCCCTCATTGACTGAAAGAACTAGGTCTCAAACTAGGAAAGCTAGCTTATGGCTTATACACACACTGCTATCCCAAATTCTCGGGGAGGGTGATGGGATATGTGGGGGGAGAGAAGGCAGGGAAGCTATAAGGTTTCCTTCAATTTTGAGCACCATGAGAAGCTACTTCCCAGCTGGCCTGTGACAAGGCATTGCTAGCATTAGTGGGTCCTTGAGACATACTTGGCATTTTACTGAAGATACAACAGTAAGACTGTTCCTGACTTTTAGGAGCTTACATTTCAGTAGAGTGCATCAGGTTTCAAAATTAGATATCCTTTGCATACACCGCCCCCCAAACCTTATCAAAACTGATTCAGACCCATAGACTCATCAAGCTCCTCTTGTGATAAGTGGCGTGCTCTTTCAATACAGCTGTCTGAGATAACCCACGAAATGGCCCGTTGACTGAGGTAAGGTAAAAAGCCACATTTGCAATATGAACCCATTTTTAAAACATGTAGTCTGTGCTTACTACGTACCAGCCATCTAGAGGCTAAAAGATACCAAGATAAAGAAGACTGAGATCCTGACTTCAAAAAGCTTGTCTGTTCCAGGACACCAATATATTCAGTTTTAATATGATGTGCTATCGGGGTGCCTGGGTGGCTCAGTCGGTTAAGCGTCTTTTGGTTTCGGCTCAGGTCACGATCTCACAATTCGTGAGTTTTGAGCCCCGCATCGGGGTCTGCACTGATGGTGCAGAGCCTGCTTGGGATTTCTCTCTCCCTATCTCTCTCTGCCCCTCCCCAGCTCTCTCTCTCAAATAAATAAATAGATAGATAAATAAACATTTAAAAATTGTTAATAAAAATATGATGTGCCATCCTAATAGAAATGCATATTGGGAGTAAAAAGGAGAATATCTGGTCTAATCAGGAATGCTGAGCTAAGTCTTGAGGAATAATTAAGAGGTAGTCTGATAAGAGGTGATACAGGAAAAAAGGAATGGTATATGAAAGGGCTTGAAAGATTTAAACCATTCCAGGGTCTCCAAACATTGCTTCCAATGTTTCCCATTCAGAAGCCCCCTGCTGCAGCTGACAGTGCTGTCGCTATCCTTCCATCAGTCATACCCTACAGTGACATAATCTGCCAAATCTCTTCGGCACACTACTTACTTCTGGCCATTTCCCCCAAAGCTTTCAGGCATATTTACTCTACTTGTACAAGGAACCGTGGATGTGTCAGACAGACACGTAAGAGGCTTCCCACATTCCCATCTGCAACAGTGTCTCCTTCAAGCAGTGATTGCCAGTCTTGGGTGGAGGGGCAGGTACAAGGCAGAGGACAAGATAAGAGATTAGAGCATGTGCCGCATGAAAAAATAAATCCAAGGGGTTTACTAGGAAGGCCATAAACGACTTTCTGGGAGGATAGAAAAGTTCTATATCATGATAAGGATTTGGGTTACAGGGACGTATTTATCTGTCAAAGCAAACTGGTAAAATGTATGCATTTTGTTGTATATAAATGTTACAACTATAAAAGGATAATAAAACTGAGTGTAAATTGAGGAGCAGGTAGAGGGGTGGATGAAGCAAGGATGGCAATGGCAAAGTGTTGATGACTGTTGACACTGGGTAATGGAAACGTAGCATCTTATTTGCTATGTAAATGCCAAGACTACATTCTTTGTAAAGTGTGGCCACTGAAGTCTGTTCTGTTGGCTTAGGGCTGAGCTCCTGATTTGACCGAGATGTCCTTAAACACCTGAAGGGGGAAAAAAATGTAAAAAAAAGAAAAATTGCATACTGACAGTGTGCTATTCCTTCAGGACCCAGGTGGGCATTTACAACTCTGCCTTAGCCTTCACTTCCTGTAGGATGAAACCTAAAAGTTAGCTTTGCAGCAGTGAAAGCTTAGGGACTTCCCAGGTCTTTTCTGAGCGTGTGTCCAGCTCTGGGCAAGTGTGTGACCTTCTACATGCCCCAGTAGACAGAGGTTTTTCAAAGCCCTTATTCTGTATCTCCTTCCCCAGTCTTTTCCTTTCTGGGATTTCCTCTCCATCTCTACCTGCCCTGAATGTTATCTCCTGCAGTGGGTGGCTGCGGCTAGTATATTTGCCTTTAAGTGCTTTCAACAACCACCACCCAGGGAAGCCGCTTCAGCCCTGAGAAGGCAGGAGAAACAAAAGTCATTCAGCCTATCTTCAGGAAGGCACTAGACAGGTCAAATCATACACCCCAACCTTTTGAAAATAAGGTCTGCTTGCGCCCTCTCACACGGGCTGCCCAGTTGAGGAGCAGGGGTTGGGAAATGGGTAACTTAACACAACACAGTGCTCTCTTCCCGAAATTCAGCAGCTTCTTTCTTCACTAAGCACTCCCCTGGCCATTGTAAGTATTTTATTAGGGTTCCAGAGGTCTGAAAAAGTTGATTCTTGCAGCTTTTGTCTGCTTACTCATTGCTTTAGTCAAGAAAGTTTCTGAGTCACGATCCTGTCCTTTTTGGTGACATCACTCCTGTTTATTCTATATATGTTTCAAATTTTCCATCATAAAAAGTTTTTGTTAAACCTGCAGGTAAATCTGATGGGTTATAACCACTTCCACTCATCCAAACTTTCAAAACTCACTACTTTCTTCTTCTTTTTTTTAATGTTTATTTATTTTTGAGAGAGAGAGAGAGAGTACAAGCAGGGGAGGGTCAGAGAGAGAGAGGGAGACACAGAATCCAAAGCGGGCTCCAGGCTCCGAGCTGTCAGCACAGAGCCCGACGCGGGGCTCGAACCCACAAACCATGAGATCATGACCTGAGCCGAAGTTGGATGCTTAACCGACTGAGCCACTCAGGCGCCCCCAAAACTCACTACTTTAAATGAATTCTGGCTTTCTCTTTTTTTGCTTTGAGCAACTTTAACTCACTGCCCCCCTGTGGTTGTTTGGGGTTACACTGGTCATCACTGTCCCCACCCCCACCGCCACTCCCTCCTGAGTCTCCAGGGGACCAGACACCTTGTGTCAGCCAGCTCTGTTAGTTCATCTACAGGAGAATCAGAAGGGATGAGGAGTTACACAGAGCCCACTGACCAGGACTGACTGGTTGGGGCCAGTTTTCTTCCCTCTCAATGCTGAGCATCCCAGATCCAGTGTCCCTCTTTCTTGTGTCTTTCTTGTGTGTCTCTTGTGAGACGCGGTTCATGAGAGAAAAATGAGGAAATTGCTCTCCAATAAGCACATCTGCAACCCCAAGGACTATTCATTGGCAAACACTGTTTAGCTTTGTTGCAATGTGGTTTTGGTTTTAATTGGTGCAGATGTTACTCCCACTACCCAGAATCTCCACCAGGCCTTTGAAAGCTAGGCACTGAAAGGATTAGGCATTTCTCCTCTTTTATTTTTTCTAATGTTTATTTATTTTTGAGAGAGACAGAGACAGAGCACAGGCCGGGGAGGAGCAGAGAGAGAGGGAGACACAGAATCCGAAACAGGCTCCAGGCTCTGAGCTGTCAGCACAGAGCCCGACGTGGGGCTCGAACTCACGGACCGCGAGATCATGACCTGAGCCAAAGTCGGACACTCAACCGACTGAGCCACCCAGGCATTTCTCCTCTTGAGCACTCTCAGAAGAAATCTTTTCGGACAGCCACAAACACTGCTAAGCTGCTGAGTACTTCTGAAATGCTTTCTCTTTCTTTCTTTCTTTTTTTTTTTTCTTTTTCATTTCACCATCATCGGAGCTGTTTCTGGCCACCTAGAGGGAACTCAGGAACAAACAGCTCTCCATGTGCTTGTTTCTCCTGAACCAGATGCATGCGGCACCTGGCAGCTGAGTGATTTGGGGAAAACAGCTTCTTGTCACACCTCCCCTCGCTCCACAGCCCAGGGAACCCTGAGGGATTTCAGAAATGGGGGCACGGAGCTGGGCCAGTTCTTACTTTTCACAGAACTCAGAGGAATGTGAGACACCGTCATCCTTTGCCTTTTGTACAGTTTCTTGGTTTCATCTCAGAACAAGATGGGAGTACGCTCCTTCTCGCTCATTAACTGATGTAGAACTCTACACATCATGCTATTCTGTGCCCCAAAGAAACTTCAGTGTCGCCCCATTGTTGGCAAATTAAATCCAACATCTTTTTGGGTCTCAAACAAGCTGAAACTGACCCGTTTTTCTAATTCTGTTTCATGTTGTGTAGCGCGTTGTGTTCCAGACAAAATCAAACATCATCCGTTTTCTTTTTTTTTTTTTTTTAATGTTTGTTTATTTTTGAGACAGAGAGAGACAGGGTGTGAGCAGGGGAGGGGCAGAGAGAGATGGAGACACAGAATCCGAAGCAGGCTCCAGCCTCTGAGCCATCAGCATAGAGCCTGACACGGGGCTCAAACCTGCGAACTATGACATCATGACCTGAGCCGAAGTTGGAAGCTTAACTGACTGAGCCACCAGGCGCCCCACTGTGTTCACAGTTTCTACCAGTTAGGGAAGACAGTGGGGCTGCTTCTGCTACTGACATTATCTTCTACATACGAGGCACTCAAACCTGTTCTCGTGCATGAATAAATGTTAAAAGGAGAGTGAAAGAACAGGCCAGTTGTTCCTCTTGGGTGCCGAACAGCCCCCAGGGAAAACTCAACCAAGATCTGCCTCCTCGCAGTAATCTATTTAGTGCCTCCAAAGCTGCTGAGTTTAGCTCCCCACCAAAGTCCTGCCCAGCCAGTGTAGTGCTCCTGGAATTGACTGATCAATGCCTAAGGGATTAGAAAAACTCCTTTCCAGATGCACTGCCTCTTCTCTTGCTAATTATCCTCTGTGTCTCCTGAACAAATTGCTCCCTAATCAGTAACTTCATCCTCTGCAGAGAGAAAGCCTGGTTCTAACTTAAGATGTCTGAACCCAGCTCTGTCCTCTCCCACCTCCCCAGGGACAAGTGGGCCATCAACAGACCTGAGAATGGGGCCTCAGCACTAAGTGGGCCGGGCACACAGGAAGGAACGCTGCAAGCGCCCAGAGGGGCCTCTGAGCCAACCCAGCCCAGTGTTCCCCTGATGTACAGAGGGAAGGGGACGATGGAGGCCAGAGGTGGAGGGGCGCTGGCCCACGGTCACATGGCTCCGTGAGGGTGGAAAAGGGACCAGCCCCCTGGAGTCCGGATTCTCAGGACCGTTCTTGCCATTCGCTATGCCAGCATTTTCCCAAACCTGCCTGGGTGCAAAACTCACCCAGTAACTTTGTTAAGAAGAAAGAATCATCAACACTTTGTTACCGCCCAGTTATGGAGGATAAAGGGGGCAGAATAAAAAGGGATGGAGGTTTCATGCTTAGGGGGCTGGAAAAGAAGAGGGTTTTAAACACAGAACGGGAAACCACAGGCGGATGCTGAATTGCAGAGGGGAGTGGAGGGGAGCTCAGTGTGGGTCACTTTGACAGCTGCCAACCACGCCTCGAGCTGGACACCGAAAGTGACACAAAAGGCCCACAAAGTGTTTTATGATCTGGTTGTTAAAAACTAGACTAGGGCCTGCCACAGCAGTGGCTCGGAGCAAAGCATTGCTGGTGTTTGGAGGAGAAGAAAGAAGCCTGCTTACTGAATGATTAGCCAAGGCTTCTGGGAGGAGGCAATGCTTGAGCTGGACCTTGAAGGACAAGCAGGTTGCAGTGGAGTTTCCAGGAGCGAGGCGCTAAGGCAGCAGGCATCTGAGATTAGCCATCGCCAACTAGCGGTCAGGGAGACTTGAGAAAAACGTTAGAGTCGAAGAGTTAAGCAAACGTGGATTCTCTTGCATGGTCTCATCCCTCCCCTCCTCCCGGTGTGCCTCACACAGCCCTGCATATCTCGCTCTCCCCACCCATGTTACCCAGCGCCTGCTCTTGACAAAGCCCCGCTGAGATCTGTCCTACCCTAGACAACTCCCGCATTCCCAACCTTCTTGGTGCTTCTCCCCAGGTCCCCTGGTAAACCAGACCCACTCCGTTTGCGATCACCTCCTGGCCTTTCCAAACAACTGGCCAGTGGAACTACCACCAACATGGCAATGACAGAGAACTCTCTCAATTTCCAATACTCCATATCCCAATAATAGCGTACTCAGTATTCCAATAATAACTCGTTAACAGTTACCAGGGCTTACCATGTTCCAGGGTCTGTGCCAAACAAAGGACATATAGGATCTAATTTAGAACTCACAATTTAGTGCCTATTATAGATACTGTTATTATTGCCATTAATCAGAAGAATAAATCGGGTGCGGCAGGCCAAACAACGCCCCCATCAGAGATGTCCAAATCCTAATCCCAGGAACGTATGGATATGCTACCATCCATGGCAAAAAGGACTTTGCGGATGTGATTAAGTATCTTGGGATGGGGCAATTATCCTGGATTCACTGAGGGGGCCCAGTGGAATCGTAGGGTCCTTACAAGAACGAGGTAGAAACATCCAAGTCAGGGAAGAAATGTGACGGTAGAAGCAGAGGCTGGAATAGTGTACCTCGAGGGTGGGGAGGACGCCAAGGAACGCAAGCAGCCTCTAGAAGCTGAAAAGGCAAGGGATCTGATTCTCCTCCGACCACCAGAAGGAACGAAGCCCCACCAACACCTTGATTTTAGCCCATCAGGCCCATTTCAGACTTCCAACCTCCAGACTGCAGTGATAACAGATTTGCAAAGTTTTAATCTTCTAAGTTTGTGCTGATTTGTTACAGCAGCCACGGAAAACGAATACACTGACTTCACACAACATTTGCACCAGACCAGAAATCTTTACTATCTTAACTCAGTGGTGTTTCTTCAAGCAGAGGAAGTTTGGTCAAGTCTGTCGGGCCAGTAGGGGAGATGTTTTCATCCGATGCCTTCTCCGTAGGGCGTGAGAGGGAGGGTGTGGTAAGGAAGGGCTGTTGGAAATTCATCGAAAAGGCAACAAAGTGTTCTGCTGGAGAGAATTTCCCAGGGCGGTTAACGCTGCACCGGGGAGGAGATTCTGCCCCGGGCACCCGAGGAGACCAGGCCAGAATGTACCACGCGGGGACCTCACCCCTCACAGGGCTTTCGAATCCTCTTACCGCCTTTGTATGGAACCAGCCTTTGTTCTCCGGAAGCCTGCTGTCAACCTGCCTAATTAGTATGGTGCAGTGATCAGAAACAGGAACGGTAAAAGGAAATTGCTGAGCGGCTGGCTGCTCATTAGAGAAGGGCTGTGCCTATCACTCCCCATTAACGGAAGAAAGGTGGGACTTGGTGTCACCTCTCGGCTCTCACAGCGCCTGGCTGCTTTCATTGGCCCGTAGGGGACTCTGGGCAGAAGATGCTGGAACGCTGCAAAAGCACTTTATTATACAAGAGTTGCTTTGCAACCAGCAAGACAAGGTAAAGTTACTCTGCTGCTGGGGGGAGTGGGTACCTGAGCATTTTGGTTTTTGGAAAATATAATCAGTTAGTTACCGGGGAAAAGAAGTAAAAACTACCCTACGACATGATGCGAGCTAAGTGACCCTTTATCTCTGTGGTTTCCCCACCAAACCCAGACCCCAATCTGATCATGAGAAAAACATCAGACACTGCCATCCCCATGGCAGGTGAAAGTCTGGCTCACTGTCAGGGGTCCCTCTGAGCCAGGGGGCCCCCGAAAACTGTGGCCTCAGGATTCAGCAGGCAGTCTGTGAAACTTCAGAAATAACCAAAGCAAAGAAGCACCCAGACGTGACCTCGGAGACATGACCTTGAGGAGGTCGCTCCCTCTAGGTCAGTGTTTGCCAACCTCCAACTGCAGACAGGTCACCTGAGGACCTTGGCAAAGGCAGGTTCTGATTCAGGGTATTTGGGGTGGGGCCTACCAAGTTCCGAGATGTTCTACCAAGTTCCTAGGTGAGGCCGATGTTACTGGGCCACTGGCCACATTTTCCGAAGCAAGGGGCTGGACCCCTAGTTCTCAAAAGGATGCTTTTTGCCTCATCGGGGACATTTGGCAATATCTGGAGACACTCTGGGTTGTCACAATGGGGAGGTGCTATTGGCACCCAGTGGGGAGAGGCCCTGGGATGCTCTAAACATCCTACAATGCACAGAACAGCCTCCACAACAAAGAATTATCTGGCCCCAAATGTCTGTGGTGCTGATGTCGAGAGACCCTGGTCCACAGCAGCGTGGACCCGAGAACCACGTGGAGGACTTGTCCAAACACAAACAGCTGGGCCCTCCCCCGAGTTTCTCAATCAGCAAGTCCAGAGTGGGACCCGAGACTCTGCAACTGGAAGAAGTTCCCCAGGTGGTGTTGACACTGCTGGTCTTGGGAAGCACTTGGAGAACCACTGGTCCAAGGTCCTTGCAGCAATGACATGCCTTGCTCCCCCCTCGCCTCTCACAGGAGGCAACGACTCCTTATCTTCAACCCCCAATACCATCAGAACTTGCTGGTTCCCACGTAGGAATTGGCATGATGCCCCTTGACAGCGTCAGATCTAACAGAAGGCAGAAGTAAGAGGGCGGGGGGGGGGGGGGCCCCACGTGGGTGGTTCAGTTAAGCATCTGACTCTTGATCTCGGCTCAGGTCATGGTCTGATGGGTCATGAGTTCAAGCCCCACGTCAGGCCCTGTGCTGACAGGGCAGAGACTGCTTGGGATTCTGTCTCTCCCTCTCTCTGCCCCTCCCCTGCTTATACTTGCTCTCTCTCTCTCTCAAAATAAATAAACTTTAAAAAAAAAAAAAAAGGTGGAGGAAGTCAACTCCATCATGAAGAATATCCCTGATACATCTGGCCTTAGGTTTAGGTAGATCCACTTTTGAAAGAAACTAAGGACAGTCCTCCTAAGGCTCAAAACAAAGTATTGGGAGGGCAATCTACCCCTAATTTTACTGCTCCCTCCATTTTGTTCCCCACAAGTGGGCCATGAAATATCAGAAACATGTACACGGATTCGGCCAATGGGCAAAGTGGGCTGTCCATTTAGGATAACATCTTGGGGGGCCCCTACAGGGGCACATGGTGACCTTGGCTTACACTATGTAAAAGAGAATAATACGGACCTGTCATAGGGCTACATCCGAGGCGACAGGTTATGGATCCCCTTCTACGAGCCAGCACATTTTAAGCATTGGTGCTACAGCCATGAACAAAGCAGACAGAAATCCCTGTCTGGCTGGCCCAGCGTAGGCCCTCAAAATTTTTTGTTGAATTTACTCAAGGAAAATGAATGGAAGTGCTAAGAGATCTATCAAACACGGCCTCCAATCCACACAAAGGTAAAGCTCCAACAGGCAAGGCGGGTAAAGCAGAGAAAATGGAGCCCAGTGAGGCCTTCTCCAGGATGATTTATTTTTAGCTCAGCATGGTACAGGGCTGCGGCTGTCTGAGCTTTAAATATTCAGGGTTTCATTATGACTATTTCATTACCCCGAGCAGCACATTGCAGGAGACAAAGTGGCTCAGTGTGACCAAGGCAGGAGGTGAGGCTGGCTGGTGTCTGAAGCCTGGTCTTGCTGGGACCTGCCGAGAGCTCCTGGAGGGCAGGGCCATGTGTTGATCACCGGCACAATCATGCCTGTGCCAGGCACTGGCTGGGCACTGGGGACACAGCGGCACTTGGGGTGAGGGCTGAATGGCCCTGCAGTAGATGCTCAGAGCTGCCTCAGGACTGCCGAGAGCCACAACGCTTTCTGGATGAAGTCTTCCAGAAGATGGCTGTGAGCTTCTGGCCGGCCAACAGAGCAGATCGGTCCGGAGTCCCCGCAGGCTCAACATCACGGGTTCAGTTGCTGGGGCCGGCAGCCCTAAGCCAACCCCTGTGCGTGTCTGCCTCGTCTCCTCCATCATGAGTCCCCTTTCACAGCTTTGCCTGGCCACCAGGCTGCTTCTTCCTGTCACCTCTTTCTCCTAAGGTAAGACTTCTCCCATGTTCTGGGCCTTTCCACCCACATGTTTCGATGCTTACCGAGCCTGTCCCCTCCCTGCTGTCAATAGCTAACTAGGTGTGGGGCACCTGGGTGGCTCAGTCGGTTAAGTGTCTGACTTCAGCTCAGATCATGATCTCACGGTTCATGAGTTCAAGCCCCATGTTGGGCTCTGTGCTGACAGCTCAGAGCCTGCTTGGGATCTCTCTCTCCCTCTCTCTCTTTGCCCCTCCCCTGTGTGCACTTGCTCTCTCTCTCTCAAAATAAATAAATAAACATTAAAAAAAAAAAAACCCTAGCTAACTACATGTGATCAACTATCCCCGGGGCTGGGATTCAGTGGATGCCTCTTACCAGTGTAGCCCCTCCCTGCAACACTCTGGTCTATGGATCTTCTGGAGGGGGCACCTGAGCGGCTCAGTTGGTTAAGTGGCCAGCTCTTGATTTCAGGTCTGGTCATGGTCTCACAGTTTGTGAGTTCGAGCTCTGCATCAGTTCTGCCCTGACAGTGGGGAGCCTGCTTGGGATTCTCTGTCTCCCTCTCTCTCTGCCCCTCCCTGCTTGCAGTCTCTCTATCTCAAAAATAGAATATAGATCTTCTGGAGACTATTTCTTAACTCAAGGAAACAACAAATGTGAAAAATTGCCACACCATGTAAAAAATGCAGGGGGAGTAAAGGCAAGGTATGGGGTTGGGGGGATGAAAACATGCATTTACCGCTGTGATGGCCTGCTAGGGTCACAGTGACCCTAAGAGATGAATATTACTGAGGCACATTTTTACAAGGGAAGAATCTGTGAACGAGAGACCCTAAGGAACTTTCTCGAGCCAGCAGAAAGCCCACTGGCATTTTCTGACTCTAAAACCGCAAGCCTGTCACCTCCCACAGGAGGAGGGAGACTCGTGCAGTGGACCAGGTCGTCCACGAGAAAGAAGCCTGACCTGCCAAGGAAACCTGGGGCGGGGTAGCCTGGAGATGCGAGGCTTCCCCAACACCTGCCCTGAGCCCGCTTTTGCTCCTAGACCCCGCAGCCGTATCCCTTGGGGGTGGAGCTGGAAGCCATCAGAGGAAGCAGTGAAGCTGGGAGACAGGCGTTCTCTGCTGGGAACCACAGCCTGGATCCAGGGCGCGAAACACAGGGTCCAAACCAGCTCCGACTGGGACAGCTGGCCCTCTGGAGCACCCTTCCGCTACTAAGTCCTGGGGGCCGATCGAAGCGGGGTCCAGCCTCACGGCTGGCCGTGGCTGGAAATGTCAGCCCTCCTGGATCACAGTAACATCTTGACCCCCATCCTCACGTTGCTGCACTGGAGACATGGACACGTAAGTCTGTGAGAGGCAAGCGGGGCCTTTCCTAGACCCCACAAAGTCTTTGACTCCCCAGGTGCTGTTCTTCTCCTTATGCAAGACTTCCCACTAAGGCTGGCTCTCAGTGCTTTCCTGCTGGTGGTGGGAAGGGCTGGCTTCAGGGCCCCCTGCCTGTCTCTTTTCAGCCAGGCAGCTTAGCCTCAGCTGGGGCTCCAGCTAATGGGCTCCCTCTGTTCTTCCCCAGCTGGGACTGAAAGTCCCTAGTGCCCTTTCTGCTCCCTCCCCCTGACTCCGGCTCCCTCCTCCGCCCCAAACTGGATTTCTAGGTCTCCAACCCAGTGCCTTTGACGATGACGTCCCCAGCAGCACCAGAGCAGACCTGCTGGTCCTATCCTCCGCCATCCCCTCCCCTGACACGTGGGATGGACCACATCTCGCCCACACATGCCCGTGGCCAAACGGAAAGGACCTAGGGCTCTGAGCTAGGTGGCTTGGTGGGGACTCCCAGCTCTGCCACTTGTTAAGTGTGTGGTCTTACTCAGGACATGCCGTCCCCAAGCCTTAGTTTACTCAGCTGAGAAAGGGAGAGGAAACTAATACCTGCCCTGTCTCACAGAGTTGCCGCGAAGGTCAAATAAGATCATGCATGTAGGGGGCAAATAAATAATGCCCCTCCTGGGTTCAGAACTAATTGAAAAAAAAGAGACAAAGATGAAATGGTTTTGGGGCGCTTGGGAGGCTCAGTGGGTTGAGCAACTGACTCTTGATTTCAGCTCAGGTCGTGATCTCACGGTTTGTGATATCGAGCATTAGGTTCTGTGCTGACAGTGCAGAACCTGCCTGGGATTCTCTCTCTCCCTTTCTCTCTGTCCCTGCCCAGCTCGCTCGCTCTCTCTCTCTCTCTCTCTCTCTCTCTCTCAAAATATATAAACATGTTTAAAAAGTGATGAAATAGGGTTTTTTTAAATCAAATTTATTGGAAGAGCTGAGTTAGAGAATGCTGACTGAATTTATGGCCAAGGTGGGGGACCTACTATATCCCTAATTATGTCCCTCCTGAATGCAGATGTGAAGGCAGAAGTCATGTGTGAGTGGCACTCTGGGCCAAGGGACATACCGCCTATATCTCTGAGCATCACCAATCAGCCCTGAGGCAGGCATGATTGGCATTAGTTACTGAAGAGAAGATGAAGGCTGAAAGAGATTCAGTAGCTTATCTAAGACCACACAGTGAGCAAGTCGCAGAGCTGGGATCTGAACCAAGTTATTGGTTCCAAAGCCCGGGCTTTTACTGCTAGCCGGGGAGAAACCAGGGCTCAACTAGCAGGTGACTTTACCGCCACAGGAGGCAGAGGCAAGGAACAACAATCTCAACCTAGGGGTGATGCTTCCACTTTTCAGGGCGATTCCACACGCATTATCTCCTTTCGCTCATTCACCTGTTCAATAAATATATACTGAACATGTCCGTGTGCTAGACAATCTATCTAGAAACCATACAAAGTCCTTACTCACAAAACTTACATTCTAGTGAAGAAACAGACACAAAAGAATTATCCACATAGAAGGAAAGGTAGGCAGGGGCGCCTGGGTGGCTCAGTCGGTCAAGCGTCCGACTCTTGATTTCGGCTCAGGTCGTGATCTCGTGGTTCTTGAGTCGGAGCCCTGCATCAAGCTCTGTGCTGACAGTGCAGAGCCTGCTTGGGATTCTCTTTCTCCCACTCTCTGCCCCTACCCTGCCCTCTCTCTCTTTCAAAATAAATAAATAAACTTGAAGAAGAAGAAGAAGAAGAAGAAGAAGAAGAAGAAGAGGAGGAGGAGGAGGAGAAGGAGGAGGAGGAGGAGGAAGGCAGATGGAGACAGACCTAAATGTAGATAATCTCAGTTTAAAAATGGGCACCCGAGGGGCCTCAGTTGGTTAAGCATCCAACTTCATTCAGCTCAGGTCAGGATCTCACATTTCGTGAGTTCAAGCCCCACATTGGGCTCTGTGTTGACAGTGAGGAGCCTGCTTGGGATTCTCTCTCTCTCACTCCCTCTCTCTTAAAAATAAATAAATAGACAGCTTTCAAAAATGAAATTAGGGGGCACCTGGGTGGCCCAGTCAGTTAAGCATCCAACTCTTGATTTCAGCTCAGGTCAGGATATCACAGTTCGTGGGATTAAGCCCTACATCAGGCTCTGCGCTGTCAGCTTGGGATTCTCTCTCTTCCTCTCTCTCTTCCCCTCCCCCCCTCCTCTCAAAATAAATCAATAAACACTGAAAAAATGAAATCGGGGCTGAAGACAGGCTGAGTCGTCGAGGATGACTGTCCTCAGCATCACATCCGTCAGAGACCCAAGTGAAGTCAGAAAATGTGACTCTCGGGGGAAGAGCACTCCAGGCAGAGGGAAGGGCCAACGCAAAGTTCCCAAGAAGGGAGCCATGCAGGGACCTGGCACTAGGAAGTAAGACATCATGGCTGAGAACCAGCAAGAAGGAGGGTGGTAGGAGGTGAGGTCTTAGAGCTGGAGACAGGGGGTGAGTCTTGGGACAGTCAGCCTTGTTGGTCACAGGACAACAAGATTTGAGGTTTTCTTCAGAAGCGTGTCAAGAACTGGAGAATTACGGAACAAGTGAGTGGCTTGATTTGATTTATGGTCTTAGAATATGGCAGTGAATTGGAAGCAGGGGGCCCCGTCCAGTGACGAAGCTACCAGCTTGTTGCATCTGACAGACCAGGGTGGCTGGAACCAGAAGGTAAGCAGTGGGCATGGTGAGAAGCGGCTGGTTCGGGATCTGTTTGGAAGGGAGTTAATAGGATTGCGATCCTAACAACCTGCCTGTGAAGACGGGGGCTGGGCGGGGTGGGGGTGGGAGGGCATGAGGTCATCCCCAGAAGCAAAAAAGGAAGTCCAGAGCCCCAGAACAGAAAGAGGAGGGTAAGTGTGCAGTGTGCGGGGTGACCAATCATGAGGCCTATGAACCTGCGCTGGAAGCAGTGCCCCCCCCCCCGCCCCGATCCTGGCCAGGGACCCCCTGCGTTGGAGACACCGGAACCCTTCAGCATGTCCGGCGGGAGGCCCAGCACCGGCCACGAAACGCCCTTGGCTCCTCAGCCACCCCCGTCAAGACGGCAGGCCAGATGCGCCATCTAACATCCGCTGCGCAGTTTGCAGAGGACATTTCCCCGTCGTGAAAACACAGCATACGCCACTTTCATGCAAGACAGTGGGACAAAGGCACAACTCCGGGGGGAGGCAGAGCCCTCCCATCCAGGCAGCCAGGCCTTCCGTCCCCTTTCCACATGGGACGCGCCATTTCCATACACGTGCCCGACCGCCTGCTCGCCAGGGGCTTGCGGAGGTGCCAAGTGGGGCGTTACAGGGTGCTGTGCTCTTAGTCTGGTGGTGGGAGACGGGTCGCGAGGCCCCAGGAGAAGCAGAGAGGACGAATCTAGGGTTGAGGAAAAGGGACGAGGAAAAGGTGTTCGGGGTGCACCCTGAACGAGGTCTGGCGACCGTGGGTAGGTGGGGACAATCGTGGGTGGGCAGGACAACGTGCGAACGGAGGCACGGGGTGTGAAGAAACCTGGCAGGGTAGCCCCGGGCGTGGGGGTCTGGCGTGGCCCCCGCGACAGCAGCCACAGCAGAGACAAGACTAGCTGCTGAGCCACGCGCCAGGGGGTCCCCCCGGCGAAGGCCTTGGAGACATTTGCTCACGGAGTCCTCACAGCGCCTGGAGGCAGGGTGAGCGGACCGAGGCTCAGAGTGTTTAATGTTTACGCATTTATTTTGAGAGAGACAAAGAGAGTGTGAGTGGGGAAGGGGCAGAGAGAGAGAGAGAGGGAGACAGAGAGAGAGAGGGAGGGAGGAAGAGAGAGGGAAAGAGAGAGAGAGAAGGAGGGGGGGAGAGAGAGAAGAAGAGAGAGAAAGGGAGAGGGAGAGAGAGAGGGAAAGAGAGAGAGAGGGAGAGAGAGACATACAGAGAGAGAGGGAGACAGAGAGACAGGGAGAGAGAGAGGGAGAGAGAGAGACAGAGACAGGGAGACAGAGAGACAGGGAGAGGGAGGGGGAGAGGGAGGGAGAGAGAGAGGGAGAGAGAGAGGGAGAGAGAGAGGGAGGGAATCCCAAGCTTGTTCCCCACTCAGCAATGCCCGATGCAGGGTTCGGACCCACAACCGTGCAATCGTGACCTGAGCCGGAATTAAAAGTCAGATGCTTAACTGAAGAGGCTCAGAGAGGCTAAGTCACTTGACCAAGACCACACAGTTAGTAAGATGAGAAATATAGATTTTTTAAAATATTTTTTTTAACTGGAGTACAACAGAAATGACTAGAGACCCTAAGCGTGCAGCGCGCGCATTCTTACAAACAGGATACACGTACCCGATTCCAGAAACGGAATCTTACCATTCTGAAGCCCCTCTCCTGCCCTCTTCCAGCCCTTCCCTTCCCTCCTCCACAAAAGTAAGCACTTCGGTCTATCCTGACTTCTGACTCCATAGATTTCTTTCTGGAGTTGAGATGTGCCCGCAGGTCTGTGGGAACCTGAGGCCAGGATTTTGAGCGGGCACAATAATACGTGGACGGACTTCCCAGTCTGGTTAGGTCTGCATACCATTGCCAGCATTGTTTTCCCGACCACATCCCGATTTGTGCAGTGCTCCTTGCTGTCTCCCTCGTGCCTAGCGGCAGACAGATGACCACTCTAAAGAGGGTCCCAGAAACCAGCGCGGGAGCCGCCAGTGTCCTGTCTAGAGTAGTCCCTTCCTGTGCTCGGCGACATGGATACGCGCTAGACTGCAAGTCAGCACCTGAGGTGTCCCACTTCCCATTTTCAGAAAAATGTGATTTAAAGACAAGTGCGTCCTTTTGGAGAGGGTAAATCAATAGCCCTGAGCGGTGTCCTGGAATAGATTTAACCATATTCTCAAAGCTAAGGGTTTTAATTTGTGAGATGTGAAGAAAATTCTATAGTCATTGCAAAATAAAATACAAAGATTCCAGTCCTTCAGCTGGATAGTAAGACTCATGCCCCCACCTTCACCACACACACACACACACACACACACACACACACACACACACACCATCTTTGTTCTGGTACAAAGCAAATTAAAAAAAAAAAAAAAAAAAGCACAGGGGCACCAGGGTGGTTCAGTCAGCTGAGCGTCCAACTCCCGATTTCAGCTCGGGTCATGATCTCATGGTTTGTGAGATCGAGCCGCTGACAGTGCAGAGCCTGCTTAAGATTCTCTCTCTCCCTCTCTCGCTGCCCCTCCCCCTCTCACGCGCATGCGCTCAGGATCTCGCTCGCTCAAAATAAATCAATTAACTTAAAAAAAAAAGCATGAACTTCGCGGAGGCTCTTCTAGAGTCCCGAGTAACACAAGCCCTACCCCGCCTGCTGCTTCCTTCGCCCCCAGGCTCATCCCGGCCAAGTCCTCACCGCACAGTCCTCTCGGCAAGTCTTAGTCGCCCTGCGTCCTGGCACTCGGGACAAGATCAGCCCCTGACCTTCTCGGGCAGCAGCCCTCACGGTCCTGCGTGCCTCACCTGCCAGTCCTGTCTCAAGTGCCGTGTGTTGGGAAGAGTCGGAGGAAGCAGCACCCCCTCCCCTGCAGACTACTGGGGTCCAAGGAGCGGCCCCCGAAGGGCCGACTCGAACTTAGGTGTGAATGCCACGGTCCCACGTGGGGACGCCGTGTGGGGACCGGAGGCGCAGGCCGGGAGGCAGAGGGAACGATCACCTGCCGGTTGGGTGAGCAGGTCAGGGTCGGTGGGGGGCAGGGCGCTTGCGAGGACACCCAGGTGGGGAGCGCGGGAGGCCAGGACTCCGCCTTTGAGGTGCTGGGACACAGGAGGGGTGCCAGGGAGCCAGGGAGAGCTTGCGTCTCGCGATCGGAAAGGCACAGGTCAACTTCCGGCTTCCCCACGCACTGCTGACTTGATGTAGCTTACTTAACATTTCCTAAACCTCGGTGCCTTTTACATAAAATGAGGTAGTATGATCCACCTCACGGAAGTCAAGGGACATTGAAAACTAACGTATTTCGGTGCCGGACACACAGCACCGGCCACCTGTGAGGGCTGACGGAGGACAGGATGGGGGGGG
>NW_024412470.1:6812603-6830205 GCF_014898765.1 Herpailurus yagouaroundi
CATACATACACACATGCACACTCACACCCACTCATACATACTCACACCTATACATATACACACACGCAGAAGCTACCTCTGCCAGTCCTCAGTGCTACAGCAGCACACAGAGGCAAGCGTGTATTAACCCCTTCTCCCTGTGCTCACACGCACAAAATGCAGCCAAGAGAAAAGTCTCCAGATCCAAGTACGTCCAGAAGCCATGTTCTAGAATGTCGATTAGTAAACTGGAGGATGTTGTTGCTGACTCAGTGAGCCTTGCAAGAGTAGATAAATCTCTAACATAAAACTGATCAGAACCATCTCAGAGGAGATGCTCTTGTAAACCAGCCTTTCCTGCGGTGCTCACTCTCACCCCGGCAGTCCCCACGCACACTCACACGCACGCGCATGCACACACGCCAAAATGTCTGCATGGAAATCTCACTTTAAGCTGAAGTTTTAAAAACATTCGTTGCGATCGAATTGACAGATTGTTTTTAAGATCCACTCCGGTGGCAGAAGGACCAGCAGGCTCCCAGGTGTTCCCTGGTGGGGCAGGAAGTTAGGCATGGTGACCTCTCTCCAGGCTGTCCTCCTCTCCCTTCCTCCCAGGGGCCCCACCAGCTGGAGGAGTCTCCCTCCCTCAAGAGTGAGCAGGGATGGGAAAGTCCCCACTAGCCAGTTGGCTCTTGTCTCACTGGTCCTGAAAAATGACTGTGGCTTTCTTGTGGGCGGGTGTTTCAGGGCTGAGGGCAGCATCACACCGTGCCCATCCAGCCCGGCTCCACCCCGTGTCCTCTTCCTCAGGGGCCCTGCCTGGGGCCCCCTCCCTGGGGCCCGAGACAGGAGCACCTGCTGCGGGAGCCACACCCCCTGTCTAGTGCCAGCCTAGACCCGCCCGTCGCGCATCAGTGCCTGACGCTCATCCCAGCACATCAACGGCACACCTCCCCTCTCGGCTCTGGGGTTGGTCAGAACCAGCCCGACATACATCAACTGGTTATGAGTCTCCTCTTCTGGAAGAGTCATTCCAACCAACTCAATAAATGGCGATGAGCCCGGCCTGCCCGATGGACCCAGCCTGCCCTCGAGAAACTTTAGGGAGATTTATATGAACAATTATTTTAGTGCCCCCACTAATGAATTTTCAAAGCATTAACCTTTATCACTTCACTTAAACATGAGACAACCCTGTGAAGTTGTCGGGACCAACACTGTCACCCAAAAATAAAGCAACTGGGCTGAAGACGTAGTCACTCCAGGGTTGCACAAGCAGCCACTTACAGAGCCAGGCCTAGGAGACCTCTAGTAGGAAAAGCTAATGGGAATACTAAGACGTGTTCACATGAAACAACCACAGAGGGCGTTGGATGGGCCAGAGCGGGTGACACAGGGATTGTAGCTTTCCTTCTTACTGACCAATCTGAGTTCTGCTGGGAAGGGGCCAATGGTTCCTTCTTCTTGAGACCCCCCTAGATGCAGGAACTGGAATCATCGCCCTCTGTGGCTGCTCCATTCTCCTTCACATAAGTGCTGTGTCTATACATGAGGGGGCACCGGCCACGTATGAGGTCCCAGAGGGCAGGGAGGGCTTGGCGCAGTACCTGGCACAGAACGGATGGTCAATATGTTTGAACCGACTGTCCTCCAGCTGTCCTGAAGGTTAAAGCAGGACTCGACTGTGCTGTGGCTCACTGCTGCCATCTAGTGACCAGTTCTAAGAAACCAGACAGAGCTGTTGCCCCAGCCAATCGGCCAATCGGCCAACAGCGCAGGGCCACACCTAGACAGCGATCCACCCTTCTTCTTGGTCAGGAATGATTCACACACAGATTTCCACGACAGTCTAAAAACATACGTGTATCTCACGCTAGCACAGGGCCTGGCTCAAAAAAAAAAAAAATTAAATAAGGAAATCAGCCAACTGTTAGGCATTGATTACATGGACAAGTGTATGTTATAGCACATTAAAATACAGGAAAAGCATACTTCACAATCCCTGACCTTAAAGAGCCTACAGTTTAATTTGGAATAACAACACTCCGCAGCAAAGCAAAAATTTCCTGAAGCAAAAAATTTGAGAAAACCAGTGGCAGTGGCATGCTTTTATATTTATTTTTTACCATGGTGTAAACATTTTTACCATGATTTTTACCAGAAATTCCAGATGAAACATTTACAAATCCTGCTTAGGGGCACCTGGCTGGCTCAGTCAGTAGAGAGTGCGACTCTTGGTCTCGGGGTCACGAGTTCGAGCCCCACACTGGGCGCAGAGATTACTTAAAAATAAAATCTTTCTTAAAAATAAAAAATAATAATAATAAAGGTCCTGCTTAATGCATAGGGGAGCACATGAGAAAATGATGACATTTTATAGGAGTCAAGAATAGGAATTGAAATATAAGGATAAGACACTGTAGAAAAGCAACAAGCAGGTTTTGTAACACGATGAAGCACTTTTTCTGAAAGCTAAAAATGAAGTCAACAAAATTAAAAACTCGATGGAAGGGTTTTAGACGGCAGGCTAAACATGGCTGAAGAGACAATAAGGGAACTGGAAACAGACCTGAGAAATAGCGAAAATGTAGCCTTGAGAAGCTAAAGATGTGAAAAATTTTAAAAAAAGAGACTCAGAGGAGAGAATAAGGGTTCCTACATACATGTAACTGCATATCTGGAGGGAGAGAACAGAGATAAAGATGAGTGGCGAAAGGTACAGCTAGCAACAACATTAGAACTTGGAATTTAAAAAAATATATACTATTTACTAGGGCGCCTGGGTGACTCAGTTGGTTAAGTGACCGACAGGCTCAGATCATGATCTTGCGGTTTGTGAGTTCGAGCCCCACGTCGGGCTCTGTGCTGACAGCTGAGCCTGGAGCCTGCCTCGGATTCTGTGTCTCCCTCTCTCTGTGCCCCTCCCCTGCTCATGTTCTGTGTCTCTCTCTCAAAAATAAATGAACATTAAAAATTTTTTTTAAAATACCATTTACAATAGCATCAAAAATATGAAGTACATAAAGACAAATCTGATAAAAGATGTACAAGATCTGTAAAGTGAAAATGATAAAACATTGTTGAGAGAAGTGAAAGAACACCAAAAAAAAAAAAAAAAAGAAAAAAGTGGAGAGGTGGACTTTGTTCAGAGGTCAAAAGACACAACGTTGTGAAATGTCAGTTGTCCCCAGATAATCTATGGATTCGACAACATCCCAATTACAGCTCAGCAGAACTTTTTGTAGAAATTGACAAAGTGATTCTAAAATTTATACAGAAATGCAAATGACCTATAATAGCCAAAACTATTTTGAAAAGAACAAATTTAGAGGGTTAACACTACCTGATTTCAAGGCTTATTATAGAGCCTCAGTAATCAAGACAGTGTGCTATTGACGCCAAAATAGACAAAAAGACCAGTGGAACAGAGTCCAGAAACAGAGCCACAAATATGAACAGCTAATTTTTTTAAGTTTTTATTTATTTATTTTGAGAGAGAGAGAGAGAGTGCACAAGCAGGGGAGGGGCAGAGAGAGAAGGAGAGAGAGAATCCCAAGAAGGTTCTGCACTGTCAGCACAGAGCCCAACACAGGGGTTGAATGCGCGAACCGTGAGATCATGACCTGAGCTGAAATCAAGAGTTGGATGCTCAACCGACTGAGCCACCCAGGCGCCCTTGATATTTTTACAAAGGTGCAAACACCATTCAAAGAGGGGAGTCTTTTCAACACTGGTGCTGGAACAAGAGGATATCACATGCAAAATAATGACCTTCTGTCTACAGCTCGCGCCATAAATAAAAATTAACTCAAAATGGATCATAGACCCCTGTGACCAGAGGTAGAGACAGGAACGCTGTGTTCGTGGCTCCTGCTGGTTCGCGGATGCTGCCCCAAAGCCATGGTCTCTGAGTGGCTGAGACAGGCTTTGACTCCTGTTTTCATTTGCCCTAATCTTCTTTCTGGCCGTGGACAGACCTCTTATCTTCCTCACCGACACTCGGCCTGAGTCAAAGTTGATCTTTTTTTTTTTTTTTAAATGTTGATTTATTTTTGAAGGAGAGAGAGAGACAGAGCATGAACAGGGGAGGGGCAGAGAGCGAGGAAGACCCAGAATCCAAAGCAGGCTCCAGGCTCTGAGCCGTCAGCACAGAGCCCGACATGGGGCTCGAACTCACAAACTGTGAGATCATGACCTGAGCCAAAGCCGGACGCTCAACCGACTGAGCCCCCCGGGCGCCCCAAAGTTGATCATTTTTAAACACCACTTGGGCCTAGTTACACTTTGCACTGAAAATAAACAGCACACTTGATGTTTATATTACAGTTTTTACTGTTTCTCATTCAGGTTCCATGCGTTCTTTCCCATCATGTAGCAAAGCATTAGGTTGAGGATGGCAGAGGTTACACTCTGATTTCGCAGATGGAGAGCCCGGCAGGACAAGTGCTGTGACTTTGCCAACCTCACTGGCAAGTGGGGGAGTTGAGGCCAGAGTGAGGTTGCCTCACTGACTGCCCCCATCCCGCACAGTCTGCCCGGCGCCGTGGCTCAGGCCCGGCTCACCAGGACACGTCTTAAAAGGGAACACTTCTGTCTACCTTAGTCACCAGGCAACTTGAAGGATTTGGATCTCAGCCAGGGGTTCTTAGTCTGAGGATTCAGGGCAGCATTTCCTTATGTTATGAATGCAGGCGACAAAGCACAGGAATATTAGCTGTAAGTGGGGGCGCCTGGGTGGCTCAGTCGGTTGGGCGTCCGACTTCGGCTCAGGTCATGATCTCACGGTTCGTGAGTTCGAGCCCCGCGTCGGGCTCTGTGCTGACAGCTCAGAGCCTGGAGCCTGTTTCAGATTCTGTGTCTCCCTCTCTCTCTGACCCTCCCCCGTTCATGCTCTGTCTCTCTCTGTCTCAAAAATAAATAAACGTTAAAAAAAAATTTTTTTTAAAGGAATATTAGCTGTAAGTGAAACTGTTTGCAGGCAGAAGTCACAGTTATTTTCAGAACACGTGCTCACTGTTACAGAATGTCACAGTATCGCTTGGGTTCATTAATGCTACCTAACTGTGGTAGTTCTTAGACTTGACCCTGGCTCATGTTATTTGACGGGTTAATAAAGAAGCACATGTCTTCCCACAACACATGCTTGTTTTTATATTTGGGTAACTGTTTTACTACAATTTATTTCCTTTGATGTTTTGGGGTGTTATTTCATGTATGTAAAAACATTATCCTGAGAGGGGGTCCTTAGAAGGCACACTTGCTACAGGGGGCTAGGGACAACAAGAGATTAAAAACCCTAATCGGGGGACACCTGGGTGGCTTATTCGGTTAAGTGTCCGACTCTAGCTCAGGTCATGATTTGGTGGTGCACGGGTTCGAGCCCCACGTCGGGCTCTGTGCTGACAGCTCGGGGCCTGGAGCCTGCTTCGGATTCTGTGTCTCCCTCTCTCTCTCTCTCTCTGCCCCTTCCCCACTTGCACTCTCTCTCTCTTTCTTTCAAAAATGAATAAACATTTAAAAAGTTTATAAATAAATAAATAGATAAAATAAAATAAAACAAAATAAAACAAAACAAAATAAAATAACAAAAAAACAAAACAAAACAAAATAACAAAACAAAATAAAACAAAACAAAAAAGAAAACAAAACAAAATAAAATAAAACAAAACAAAACAAAAGAAAACAAAACAAAATAAAATAAAAAAACAAAATAAAACAAAACAAAATTAAATTAAAAAAACAAAATAAAATAAAACAAAACAAAATAAAAACAACAAAATAAAATAAAATAAAACAACATAAAACAAAACAAAATAAAATAAAACAAAACAAAACAAAGCAAAATAAAATAAAACAAAACAAAGCAAAATAAAATAAAATAAAACAAAACAAAACAAAATAAAATAAAATAAAACAAAATAAAACAAACGAAACAAAATAAAATAAAATAAAACAAAACAAAATAACATAAAACAAAAGAAAACAAAATAAAATAAAATAAAACAAAACAACATAAAACAAAACAAAATAAAATAAAACACGGGGCGCCTGGGTGGCGCAGTCGGTTAAGCGTCCGACTTCAGCCAGGTCACGATCTCGCGGTCCGTGAGTTCAAGCCCCGCGTCAGGCTCCAGGCTGATGGCTCGGAGCCTGGAGCCTGTTTCCGATTCTGTGTCTCCCTCTCTCTCTGCCCCTCCCCCGTTCATGCTCTGTCTCTCTCTGTCCCAAAAATAAATAAACGTTGAAAAAAAAAATTTTTTTAAATAAAATAAAATAAAACAAAATAAAATAAAACAAAACAAAGCAAAATAAAATAAAACAAAACAAAGCAAAATAAAACAAAACAAAGCAAAATAAAATAAAACAAAACAAAATAAAACAAAACAAAGCAAAATAAAATAAAACAAAACAAAACAAAACAAAATAACATAAAACAAAACAAAACAAAACAAAATCCCTAATCGAGAAAAGAGAGGTGTTTCATCAGCCTGGTACATCCTGGATGAGGGGGACGTCATCCTTAAGCGAGTGCCAGGCACGACGCAGGCGGTCCCACTGAAGATGCCCTGTGCCCACCCCCGATCTGTCGCACAACAGACTCTTCAGATGCAGAACCCGAGGACACCGTATCTGACGCCTTCATTTTGATGCCACAACTGTCTGACACTCATTATTTTCAGGCCTTAAGAAGCACACCATTAAGTTTTCAGTCCTTTGGGTTTTCAATTTTTTTAAGTTTATTCATTGATTTTGAGAGAGAGACGGTGGGGGAGGAGCAGAGAGAAAAGGAAAGACAGAGAATCCCAAGCAGGCTCCAAACCGAGAGCAGAGAGCCCAATACAGGGCTCAAAGCCACCAACCATGAGATCACGACCTGAACCGAAACCAAGAGTCACTTAACTGACTGAGCCACCCAGGCGCCCATCAGATCCATTTTAAATGACTCGATAATACCTATGCAGGTGTCTTTCCTTACTCTGTCCCAGAATCCAACTCTCATCACAGAGCCTGACACCAGGGGAGGCGGCGGGGGTGAGGAGAGGCCCAGAAAGGGGTGAGTCTCAGCCTGGGAGGCTCATAGCCCTGGGGCGGCTAAGGCTCTGAACCCCTTGGGTATATCCCCACATCAAAATAGCCCATTTGGGTTTTGCTAAACCCTCCTCCGCCAATAGATGAGGTGAGCCTGGGGGCAAGGCTCTAGAAGTGCCTGTAGAGAATTCTAGTTTAGGAATTCTCCCTGAAGCCAGCCAGCCTCTCCCAGATGCCCTGAGCTCCAGAGAAGAAATGGCCTTTCCAGAATTCAGTGTCACCTGTGCAGCCCAATTACCAAGAACACCACAGCCACCACTCACGGGGCACCTTACACCGCCGTGCACAGTCCTGCCTCTCTGCCCACAGGTTGTCATTCAGTACTCTAGGCCAAGCAGGGGACTTCGCCTCTAGGATACAGCTGCCCAAGACCACCTAGCTGTTATGGGAAGGAGCCAACGCGTGAAGCTAGGTCTGCTGACTGCAGAGTTGTTTGCCCAAGAGGCTGTATCTCCTTTTAGCGGAAGCTAGACCACGCGGAAATCATTAAGCAGAGGTGGAACCCCTTCCGCAAAACTCAGTTGACACCAACCAACTAAACCTAATTTTTTTTTTTTTTTTTTTTTACGTTTATTTATTTTTGGGACAGAGAGAGACAGAGCATGAACGGGGGAGGGGCAGAGAGAGAGGGAGACACAGAATCGGAAACAGGCTCCAGGCTCTGAGCCATCAGCCCAGAGCCCGACGCGGGGCTCGAACTCACGGACCGCGAGATCGTGACCTGGCTGAAGTCGGACGCTTAACCGACTGCGCCACCCAGGCGCCCCTAAACCTAATTTTTAAAAGGTGTTCAAGGGGTGCCTGGGGGGCTCAGTCAGTTAAGCGTCTGGTTTCGGCTCAGGTCATGATCTCGCGGTTCATGAGTTCGAGCCCCGTGTCGGGCTCTGTACTGACAACTCAGAGCCTGGAGCCTGCTTCACATTCTGTGTCTCCCTCTCTCTCTCTCTCCGCCCCTCCCCTGTTTGTGCTCGCTCTCTCTCTCTCTCTCTCTCTCTCTCTCTCAAAAAGGAATAAACATTAATTTTTTTTTAAGAATTAAAAAAATGGTAATAATAAAATAATAAATAAAAGGCATTCTATTCTCTCTCCTTTTTCTCCTGCCTTCTGCAAACCAAGTGAGTATTACTTAGATCATTCTTCCTGCCAAAAAGAATCAATCCAAGAGCAGAGACCCACCCCAACTTTTGCCAACAACGCCTGCCCCTGGAGAAGCTCCAAGATGAGACCCAGGAGGAGGGAGTTCTCTTTTTAAAGCCCTAATCAAGTCCACTGCAGACCTTCAGCCCACATTGCTAGGATCTTGACCCAGTCACTCGGCCTCTGGGCCCTGGTTTCCTCGTGTGTAAAATGAGGGGCTTGGATTCCCGGTTTCAAAGAAAACTCAGAATCCTCAAGGAAGAGTCTGCATGATTCTCGAGATGCCCTCTTGCCAACTTTAACCACATTTTTCTTTTCTCTGTTGAGACTTCAGGTAAGATGTCACAAAGGGCGCTGTGACCAAAACCTGCTTGAAGATGACTCCTAAAAAATGTGCCCACCTCTGAGGACATCCTAAGGCACTTTCCCGGGGCACCATAGTTTAGCATCTCCTGGGGCGGGGTCTTGCAACCTAAGAGGGCAGTGCTGGATTTGAATGGCCTTACGAGCAGACTCAAGCCTTCTTTCCAGTCCCCACACAGGCAGAGAAGAGACTTGAACAGCACAGACGACGTTCCTGGACGAAATGGGCACCCGAGTACGATGAACACCACGGATCTGAATGGTCTATATGATTCAATACACGAGCCCCTCGGTTTCCAGCCCTGCCTGTGTGCCTGATTCACCTGGCAGTGTGTTACAAAAGATTTTTCTCCCTAGACCTACAGAATCAAAATTCTCAGGAATGGACCGCCCTTTTCAACACCCCCCCCCCCCTTTGACTGTAACGAGCAGCTTGGAGAACCACTTGCAACAGATTGTAGCGGGAGAGAAAAGGGGGCAGCTCCGATCGGCCCTAACGAAGGCTCTTTTAAAGACTTTCCAGGAAGAAACAAAAGCGAGATCACTTCAGCAGTCAGACTTCCGGGGGCGCTCTGAGAACCCTCTTAGAACCACAGGAGCCAAGCAAACGACCTTAGCCCAGCCACTCCAGGCCGCCCTCCGTCGGGATCTGCGTCCCACCGCTAGATGGCAGGCGCGCACCAAACAGCCCGGCGGCAGCTTTGGCTCAAATCCGTCACCTCCTGGAAATCGGAGTAGGACCGCATTCCTTACATACCTTGCGGGACTGCTAAAGCGCAGTGAAGGTGTCCTGAAGGCTGGGCAAGTCCGAAGTGACAATTATCGCCATGAAAGCCGAAGAGTTCAGGAACTGAAAAGAAAGTACAGGGCGCTGATGAGGAAGAATCCTGAAACATCCACAGGTGTTACTAGCTGACATGAGAGGATCCTGGACTTTTCCGCATGAAACCCACCCAGACGCGTGGGATTTGTAGGCAGAGGCCACGCTGGCGTTCCCTGGCCCCCGGAGGCAGCCAGGACTCAACACACACTCATTGAACCCCAAGCCATTGCCATTCTGCAACGCGTCAGAGGAACCACTGATGTAGCCCAGACAAATCTCTGAACATCAGCTGGCCTGCAGGGTAATGAGTTGTGCGAAGCAGCTTCGAGTTCTCCTGCCCCCTCACCGCCAGTCATTTAATGGAGAACATATGTCTAGGTTTACTCCTAACTCAAGCTGATTCATCTGGCTCTGTTATTTAGGTACGTAGTTTATTGAAAGAAAATATTAAGTATATACACAGGCATAGCCGAAGATTCAACAAGTGGGTTGACTTCATTATAGATGTTAAGAAGTGATCTTTTAAAATTCAGCTTCTGGGGCGCCTGGGTGGTGCAGTCGGTTAAGCGTCTGACTTCAGCCAGGTCACGATCTCGCGGCCCCTGAGTTCGAGCCCCGCGTCAGGCTCTGGGCGGATGGCTCAGAGCCTGGAGCCTGTTTCCGATTCTGTGTCTCCCTCTCTCTCTGACCCTCCCCTGTTCATGCTCTGTCTCTCTCTGTCCCAAAAATAAATAAACGTTGGAAAAAAAAAATTTTTTTTTTTTAAATAAAATTCAGCTTCAAAAACAGAAATTTTAAAGGGGCGCCTGGGTGGTTAAGCTGCTGACTCTTGGTTTCGCGTCAGGTCATGATCTCCCGGGTTCATGGGTTCGAGCCCCGCGTTGGGCTGTGTGCTGACAGCCGGAGCCTGCTTGGGATTCTTCTTTCCCTCTCTCTGCCCCTCCCCCACTCGCGCTCGCTCTGAAAATAAACTTAAAAAAAAGAACAAATCCTAAAAGAAAGAAAAAAAAACCCATATTCTACCATCAGAAGTTGGTTGAAATCCATCTCAAAGAGAATTTTCCCGCCTCCCAGTTTCCCTTCTCCACCCCTCCCCACTCCTTATAACCTTCAAGCAGGTCCTAATAGGTTTATTTTCAACTGAGCCCATGAAGGGTTTAACTAAAGCTGCACCAGCCAAAGTGGTGTCTCCGAGCTGTGTAGGAGGAGGTTGGCTCTGTTGGCTCAGAGGATGTTGTGACAGAGGGTGGATAAGGGCTTAGGTGTTATTTAAAAGCACAGCAGTCTTGGGGTACCTGGGTGGCTCAGTAGACTGAGTGTCCGACTTCCACTCAGGTCACGGTTGGTGGGTTCGAGGCCTGCGTCAGGCTCTGCACTGCCAGCTCAGGACCTGGATGGAGCCTGCTTTGGATTCTGTCTCTCTCTCTGCTCCCTCCTTCATTCACACTCTCTCTCAAATATAAGTAAACATTTAAAAAAAAGTATTTAATAAAAAATACAAGTGCCAGTTATTTTACCAGCAAAAGGTGGATTTGTTTGGAAATAGCAAAGAACGGCGAGCCAAGATAAGCTACCTGTAGCAAAACCACAGGCAAGTGCCAGAACAGAGAGGTATGGTCTCTTATAGAAGAAAGGGGAAGTTGGGAAGGCTGTTACGAGCAAGCCCATTGGAGCAAACTGGGGGGTGGGAAGTATAGTGGCCTCCCATTGGCTGGGCTGTTGCCGGCGGGAAAGGAGGTAAGCCTTTTTTCCTCCAGGGGGAGAGTCCAGTAGGATCTCCCTGCAAGGTCCTCTCTTCCGGTTGGATTTGCAATTGACAGGCGGTAAGGCGGTAGGGTGTGTATATACACCCCACCCACCCCTGCCAGACCTCCTGACTCCATTGTAGCCCATGTTTCCCTTTATTAATTTCACAGCACGTTAATGAGGGTGATTCAGTGTCTGGGAGGCAGGGGTGAAGGGATGGAATCCTAGAGGGCGCAGAGGTGGGGAGGGGGGGGGCAGGGAGCCAAGAAGAGCGCCAAGGCCAATTATCTTACAACCTTTGGTGGTGGGTGACCTAGTCATTTAAAAACAGGGAGCTATATGGGGAGCCTGGGTGTCTCAGTCGGTTGAGCGTCCGACTTCGACTCAGGTCATGATCTCGCGGTCCGTGAGTTCGAGCCCCGCATCAGGCTCTGTGCTGACAGCTGGGAGCCTGGGGCCTGCTTCGGATTCCAGGTCTCCCTCTCTCTGCCCCTCTGCCACTCGTGCTGTGTCTCTCTCTCTCTCTCTCTCTCTCTCTCTCTCTCTCTCTCAAAAATAAACATTAAAAAAATTTTAAAAGAACAGGGAGATATATGTAAAACCTTGACGCGAGCAGAGTTCCTCCCGGAAACATGCTTGTCAGCCAAAGCACTCGCGTATCAAAGCGAATTTCAAGAACCCTTGCCTCGGTTGTGATCATGTGACCTCCGTACTACTCGTATGGCAAGACATCCCTTGTTTATCAAGTTAAAATGTATTAGAAACGTTGGCTCGCTTGCAGAACACTCCCAGAACAAGTTACTGGCAACTCAAGGTTTTACTGTATCTGCACTGGTTAATATATATCAATAGCTGTATCGCTTAGAGTGCTCACACACACACACACACACACACCCCCCTGAGAAGTTTCGCACATTGTTATAACAAACCTCCTCCACCACCACCCCCATCAAGTTCTCTACATTTGGAAGGTTGTTTGGAGTTTCAATGTGGGCGTGGAGGAAGGGGTGGCGAATGACCCAGGGCAGACCGCCAGGCAGGAGCTGCACTGACTGGGATACTCAGAAGCAGAACATCCCAGAGATCAGAAGCCTCCCAGAAAGCTTGGCCCCGGCTTTCGGGGACAGGGACAGGCACCAGGAGAAATGCCCAAGTGTACGTCTGTCCAGGATCCCAGGCCAGCTGCGGTCTGGGGTCCGGCCCAGGACTGCCGGGGACTGAGCGGCTTAGTGACGGCAGGCCGTGTGCCCTCCGCCACTGGCCTCAGTCACCGCTCCTCCTGCCCAAACCTCACAAAGGAGACAAGAATTGGCTCTTTTTCCGTTCAGACTTTATTTACAGCAAAGTACATAGTATGCGGTCATTTTTGTTAACTACTAACAATAAAGGCAGGGCAGTAGAAAGAAAGGGAGGAAGACCAAGTATCTGAAAGAAAAAAAAAACAAACCCCAAACAAAAAATGCCTACGTCTTTATTTAGCTACTCACCCTGTTCCTGAGGCAGGACCAGCTAGGCACTCGTGACCTCTAACTGCAGCAAGGAAGCTGATCTGAAGGCCAGCCACCTGGAGGCCCAGGAGGGCAGCATGGGGCCCAGAGACCAAAGATCAAAGAGCACTCTGAGCCCCAGACTGACTCCAGGCCTTTTCCCAACCTGCTGTCTCCCTTGTTTCACGGACACCAAGCCTGTTGCCCCCACCCCACCCTGAGACAGGGGAAAGGCAGCGTTAGACCAAAGTCCAGCCGGTCCTTCCCAGAAGCACAGCCCTGCGATCCCAAACCTGCCCTAGGCTACTGACCCCAGCACGGTCCCTTGGTGCTGGAGTCGCTGACAGGCAGGTGGGAGACTCCAGGGCAGAAACATTTCCCTGCAAGGATCTACTAGTTCCCTCCGCGGGCCTTCGGTGCCAGCACAGGTCAGGGGTGCTAAATCGAGGAAGCTGTACCAGGTCAGCAAAGGAGGGGCTCCACAAACCAACTGGGCTCCAGTCCCTGCTGGTTCCCACCTGCTCGGGGGAATACGCAAGCCTTCAGCCTGACCTAGTGACCTCATGAAAGACTGGCAACCCGCCCTGGGCCTGGGGACAAGCGTCCAGTGCTGAGCCCAGCAGGGGCGGGTGGGCAGCATCCGCGGCTGAGACCGGAGCGGGCTGTTGGGGAATGATTGGTTCTGAAGGGTGAACAGGAGACCCTTCCCTGCACCCGCCCCCTGGCCTGTTCAGGGGCCCACCTCGAGGGCCTACCTTAGGCACTCCAAAGGACACCTGAGGTCCAAACACTCGCGTGTTCCTTACACACACTCCAACCTCTCTGTCCCCACTGGCCTCCGGCTGCCCAAGGAAAAGAAACCCGGGTCAGCATAAGTTCTATTAGCGCGAAAGAGGAGGTGGTCAGGCCTTCCCGTGACACGAAGCTTGGATGTGTGTTCCCTAAACACTTGGTCTGTGGATAATACCTGGGCAGGGGTGGGGAAAAGAACAAGCACCATTGGGCAGCTCTGAAGCCACGGGACTCCCGTGCACACATGACCAACATCATCCCCACCCTGCCTGTCGGTCCCTCCTCCCTGGGCTGCAGACAAGACCCACAGGACTCAGGTCATGGTCTCTGGCCTAATGATCCTACCCCTGACTCACCAGTGGAATCAGAGATCCCAGGGCTCTCAACACACCAAGTCCAGGATTTGCCAGGTAGAAGGCTCAAACTCAGATGCTCAGTTGACTAAATGCTGGGGTGGCCACACAGGGGCAGACTCCTCCCTTCCTTGCCCCAGTGCCCCCAGCCAAGCCACCAAGACCTGTGACAGTTTTACCTGGAGGCAAGGCAGGCCTAGCACTGTTTCCCAGCAGAGACACTGGAGGCTTGGTCCCAACACCACAGGTAGATGAGGAAGCAGCTAAGAAAGTCAAGGCTCAGAGATGAGAAGAATCCATCTTCCAAGGCAGTGGGACAGACAGCCAAGGCACTAAATGGTTTGGCACCTGGGAGCTTCAAGTAAAGTTGAATGTGCTACCCACCGGAAGGCCAAGGCTCCCCCAGACAGGAGTGGGCTGCCCCTGGGCACAGAGAGGCCCCATCAAGGCACAAGGCCTTGGGTCCTCAGGATCCTAACCCAGGCCTGCACCCACGCTTCATGTCAGAACTGTCGAGGCATGACAAGAAAGAGAATACGGACTCTGAGACATCCAGAACTGGCCTTCAACGTGGGCACCTCGGAGAGCCTTCCCCTGCTCCCTCCAGAGCCTGCTGCGGTCTCCTGGATGACTCAGGGGTGGCAAAGCTCTGCCGGGGAGGAGGTTTGACTCTTTTGAAACAGCAAAACAGCGTTAGAGTCCAATGGAACCCAGAAAGGGGGAATCAAATTGGATGGCGGTTTAAGTCTCGGGGGCAGTGCGGTGTGGCGGGAGAGTGGCTGTGTCAGGTTTACCTGAACGGCTCCAATGGGCTAGGACAGCAATGGAGGGAGAGGGTTCCCCAAAACGTTTCGGGCCGTGGCCTCCCAAGCACTGAGAAGGTCGAGGAAGAAATGCAGGCCTCTGACTCATCTGCAGTTAAAAGCTGAGGCTTTAGGACTCTACACTCCTCAGTCTCGGTCTCACCTAGTCCCCCCCACTTCCTGCCCCCCATCCAGCAAGGATCATCAGGGATCTGTACTTCTCCCAGAGAGGGAGCCCTCAGGAAAAGTGGAACTCTCTACCCAGTAACTATGGCGACTGTCATGCTGCGAGTGACAATTCCTGCTGGAAAGTGCGTGCTGTCCTCATCCGGCAGCCAAGCCCCGCATCTCGGTGAATAACCCCTGCAGGGCTGTCGCCACCCTGTGAGGGGCCACCAAGTGTCTTGCTGCTAGCAGAAGCCCTCCTCTGAAGCCCGAACTCAAGAGGCCACCTGTGCTCTGCAATCTGGGAAAAGGCCCAGGGAATCTAACCGTAGACGTCCCCGGGAGGCGGGAGGAACCAGTGTTTCCTCGGACGCTACAGTAGGTACCTTGCTACTCTCTCCTCCCCATATTTTACCAGGAAATGATCCCATCAAATCCCTGTCAAGGAAGGAGAGAGAGGCGGCGCTGGCTTTCGGAGAGCCTGGGTGGCTAAGGAAGGAGACCCTGAGCTACCAGGCGGCCAGAGGTGGGGCATCAGGCAAGAAGAAAACACAGAAGACTTGTTTCTCTTCAGTGGGCCTCTTCCCTGAGTTTGATTTTTGAGCTGAGGTCTTGCCTAATTTCCACTCAAAAAAAAAAAAAAAAAGAAGAAGGAGGAAAGAAGAAGGGGGTATCTCTTGTCGACGTGTCACAGAGCTCCTGCTCCGGGAAGGTGGCACTGTGGCAGGGGGACAACCCAAGGCTCCCAACCCCACTGTCACTGAGTGGCACAGGCACTCAGAGCCACTCCAGCCTCCCACACCGAGGCCTGAGCCTGCCCCGCCTGGATCCATCACAAGGGCATCACAAGGGCAATCCCCACTGGACCAAGACTCCAGCTCGAGCCCCCAGACACTCAAGTACAGGCCCTCCTGCAGAATACTTACAGCAAACAGCTTTACAGTATTTGTACATTTACACAAAAATAGATCCTTTTATATATATATATGTATTTATAACTGGTTACACGTTGGATTCATAATTAGGCATCACCAGTAGTAGTTGGCACAGTTTATCATTTAAGCTCAGGGTCAAATTCGGTTTCATTGCGCCGCTCCAAAGCACAAAAAGAAACAAAAACAGAGAAAGAAAAACCAAAGGCATGTGACCTCCATGGTGTTTTCTTAAATACAGCAATGTCATAGGAAACCACGTGTACAGATGAACACCGCCTCCTGATCCCTCCTCCTGTCTCTTGAAGGTAGGGGCCGGGTCGGGGGGAGACAGGGGTCAATGCGGCCGGCTGCTGGACTCCGAGGACTGCCGCTTGCGTGACGGGATGTAGCCGTTGAGATAGCCATTGGTCTGCCGTTTGGAGAGCCCTCCGTTCAGGATGTCCTGAATGTGCTGCACGATGAGGTTGATGGCCACTGTGGGGCAGAGGGTGGCAGCGTGAGGGACGCAGGGCAGAGAGGAGACAACCCTTCTACCAGGGAACCCACCAGCTCCCCATCCCGAAGAGGCTGAGCCCGCAGAAGGCGCTTTCCTCCAAAGGAAATGCAACATGGGACTCTCTTTTCTCAGCTTTAGAAATAAATTCTACGTCTCAAGCAAGTGATTAATGTGTCAGCGTCACCAAAATCGGAACAAGCATCAAGTGCTTCCTGAGACGATGCACAAGGAACAGGACACCTCTTGTGCGGTCTTCTCCAGGTGGTAGAAAGCGAATGCAATCATGAGGAAACAAACCCAAACCGAGGGCCGTTCTACAAAACCACGGGGCCTTTCTCCTCAGAACTGCCAAAAGAGATTGTCCCCATGTTCACTTTCCAGAGTGTGATGGGTGTTCTGCGGCTATGAATGAAAATGCCCTCCTGTTTAAGAAATACACAGTGATGGGTTGCCTGGGTGGCTCGGTCAGTTAAGCGTCCGACTTTGGCTCAGGTCATGATCTCACAGTTTGTGGGTTCAAGCCCCACCTCAGGCTCTGAGCCTCACAGCTCAGAGCCTGGAGTCTGCTTCAGATTCTGTGTTTCCTTCTCTCTCTACCCCTCCCCCACTTGCACTCTGTCGGTCTCTCTCAAAAATAAATGAACATTAAAAATAAATTTTTTTTTTTTTTTAATTAAAATGTGGAACTTGAGAAACGTAACAGAAGACCCTGGGGGAAGGGAAGAGGAAAAAACAGTCTGAAATAGAGAGGGAGGCAAACCATAAGACACTCAAATTACAGTGAACAAACTGCGGGTTGATGGGGGGGAGGGGTGGAGAGAGGGGAAAACGGGTGGTGGGCATTGAGGGGGGCACTTGTTAGGATGAGCACTGGGTGTTGTATGTAAGGGATGAATCACGGGAATCTACCCCCAAAACCAAGAGCACACTGTATACACTGTATGTTAGCTAACCGGACAATAAATATTACTAAAAAAAAAAAAAAAAAAAACCAAAACACTGTGAAACAGTTATTGCTGCAATGGACTCCCAATGGCAAAAAACAAAAACAAAACTGTTTAAATGGGGGGAAAATTGAAATTAATGATAAAGAGAATGAGAAGGCAGTCTTCTTACAGATCAACTGTGCCCCAGCCTGCCTCAGTCCAGAGCTACCCCTACTTCTTAGACCAGTCCAAACCAACAGATAAACGATACCTGGATAGTCGGTCACTCTAAATTAAATTAAGGGACTGTGTTTTGGCTGAAGGGTGGCCTCAATGGAAGGCCTCTGTCATCGAGTGTCATCCCACTGTCATGGGAGTGACAGCAAGAGACAGTCTCCAGCCCTCTGGTTTCTACCAGAGAAGCACGAGTTCCCATTTGTCGCTGTGCACACACAGATACATACACACACACACACACACACACACACACACACACACACACACACAC
>NW_024412470.1:6830215-6852569 GCF_014898765.1 Herpailurus yagouaroundi
ACACACACACACACACACACACACACACACACACACACACACACACGTATGCAAAGGGGCCTGTTCCCAAGGCCAGGCATGTAGGCAGAAATTTCTTTCTGGCTCCCAAGAGCAGACCAGTGGTTCGGCCCTGTCCATGGAGCCTTGTCTGGTCACCACATCCTGTCCCAAAGTCTGATTGACAAAGGGTAGAATACAAGTGATGCCCTACGAGAGGACCCTCGACCACCACTCACCTAGATTATCTGCACCTCTAGGAATGATCACATCAGCGTATTTCTTTGTCTGTGGAGAAAGATATTCACAATGCATTACAGGGGGGTTCCAGAGAAGCGAGCCCACGCCCCTGTCAATGTGAGGCTAAGGGGAAAGGGTCAGCCTTCCTACTACTGACCCCACACAGTGGCGTAATTATCTTCTAGTCCCTTTCTCTAAACTACAATACAGCAGCTTTCTCTTGATTTCTCATTACTAATATTTAATACAGTTTAAGCTTATGACCTACACAGAGAACGTGGTCTTTGAAACGAAACTCATAATTGCTTTCTCCCTACTAAGAAAAATATGAATTAGAAAAACCCAGTTGAAAAGGGAAGCAGTTCACCTTGGACGTGTGGACACAGTCTGAGAGGTGACACCATGAACCCTAACACAAGGGTAAACCCCGGAAAAACAACCCCCACTGATGACCACTTTCACTGGCTCTGTTATCACACTTGGCTGGGGCGGGGGGGGGGCGCGGGGAAAGCCACAATTCGAAGCATTCCCTTTTTTGTTTTTGTTTTTGCTTTTTATTTTACTGAGATTTTGTGGACCAATTTACAAATAACTATGTCCTGGTGTATGACCCAAGTTTAGGTTAAGACCACATGACCATGACTTCAGACCATGGACATCTTTACTCCAGGCAGCTTCTACACAGAAACCATTCAGATTCATGTGTGTCCGGCCCAAACCCAACCCGAAGGAGGCAATTTATCAGGTCCGAGCTCCTGGCTTACGTGGGAATGACCTGATCTTCGCTGAGCACAGAGTGGCTGGAAAAAGTAGAAACCACCCAGAAAACGTGCAGAACTTTAAGCTCCATTACAACTAAGTTAAACAGCAGAAAATTGGCAGTTACCTCTAATTTATGTACAATCACAAGTTTACCATGGGTTCTTTTTAAGTTGAAAAGAGCAGAAGTCCTCCGACAGATAGATGGATGGATAGAATTTCCTGGCTTCTCAGCCCCTTGTGCTCTCTACCCAGAAACCTGATCCTGTGACCCAATCCTCTCTGGGGGAATGAATAGGGCATCAGCGTTACTCAGGCTGACTCCGAAAGTCCACCTGTCCCCGATCTGAAACAAAAAGTCTTGTCTGCTTTGACGCAAAACCCCACTAACAGACTTAAAGGAACAGATAGTTGGAGATCCTATTTTTCCAGGAGAAAGAAAGAAGTTAATCACCAGGAGAAACAGAGAAATTCCCACACTCAGCCTCACTCTACACCTCTTCTCAATGCCCTCATATTCCACTCTCTCAAAAGAGATCACCCAAGATCAGACTAAGTCCCAACATCTCCCCACTCTTACAGCCTAATGATTAAATTGTTAGGGAGTCAGACCATGGGGAGGCCAACCCGGGGAAGACACATGATACAGGTGCAGAAGTCTCCTGAGTTAAACGTTTCTCCCTGTCAAACGACGTCATCTCCTGCGTTTTCCTCCACCACTAACCTCCCACCACTCCACACCTTTTGTCCCTGGTGGTCGCCTCTCGACATTCACCTGTCTGTCCTCAGGAGGCTGAGGGCCGATTCACTAACGCCTAAAAATTCCCCATATCTTCAACCTTCCTTCTCTGAAAGCCACCCCACCAGAGAGTTCCCAGCTGCCACAGGAGGAAAGATGAATCTATACTAGGGCAGAAGTATGGAAGCTTACATGGTGGGACACTTCCCATAGGGGAACTTACACAGGGGCCAAAGACAAGCTCAAAGCGGGGGCTCAATGTCGTGGCAGAAGAGATTCAGAAGGAAATAACTGGTAGCTGAGCCCTCCCTGCACCAACACGGCAACCATCATAGACCTTTTGAAGATCCAGATGGCCGAGTCTGTGCTGAGACCTGACGCACCCTCACACCTCGAGGCCGCCAAGCAACAAGAGCAGAGCTGGCTGGAATCAGACAGCGGGACCCTGAGGGACCACTCTGACAGCTCCTGGGGAACACAGTGGTAGCACACAGAGCCCCAAAGGCTGCCCTTTCGTGGGGCTTCGGGAGAGAGGATCACTCGGAGAGGAATGGGATTCAGGCTGGGGGCTCCGTCAACTTATGTAGCTTTACTGGTACGATCAGGTTTTACATTCTAAATTCAACAAAAAACAAACCAAGAACGCAACTCACTGGCAAGCAGAATTCCTCAAAGGCAGGCTTGACGAACGTAATGTACTGAGATAAAATCTGCTCAAGGTCCCTCCCTCTTTCGCTGATGTCCCTTAATACTATAAGAAAAGGAAAAACAAGAATCAAGAAAATGGTGCACGAGCCAACACATGTCTGCCCTTCAGGAGGCAGACCCAGCTCACACGGACTCCACGATTGATCTGGATGATTCACAGCCCGGATTCCCGAGAGACTTGACCAAGAGCAGGTCGGCAGCAGCTTCAAGAAAAACAAGTTACATTTTTATTGCTATCGTCCCACGTGGCTATGACCAAAGGCCGTCCAGCCTAAGCCAACAGTCTTCGTGTTTCAAGCAGCATTGGACCCGAATAAAATTTCAGCGTGAACGACATAAAAAGCAGGACAGTCCTACAGAGCTCGTAACAGGAAGTAGATGGGGCCCCAGGAGGTGGCAGGACTCCCCAGCAAAGGAGCCCCACGCACACCTTGAGCCGTCCCCTCGCACTTACTTACCTGTGCACAGGCCACTGACCTACTGATGTGCCACCTTACACACCCGGCTCCCCCCACCTTCCAGCCCCCCCAGGGAGGAGGGAAGGCAGAGGGTCCAGCTGCTGGGTCGGCCATTCCTGCTAACCTCCAGCATAGAGGTTTGCCAAGAGAAAACCACTTAATGAAAGATGAGAAAAGCATGGTTTTAGAGATGGTGTGGCCACCCAGCGGGACTCATCATCACCCACCTTCTTCCTCTCGGGCAGTGTTAGCCAGGGGCTTTCGACAAACACCTTTATTATTTTAACAGAGTCTGTTGTCAAAAAAACAGAAAAAGGTCTGGGGCGCCTGCGTGGCCCAGTGGGTTAAGCGTCCAACTTCGGCTCAGGTCGTGATCTCACAGTTCACGGGTTCGGGCCCCACATCGGGCTCTGTGCTGACAGCTCAGCACCTGGACCCTGCTTCAGATTCTGTGTCTCCCTCTCTCTCTCTCTCTGCCCCTCCCCCAACTTGTGCTCTGTCTCTCTGTGTCTCAAAAACAAACATTTTAAAAAGTGATAACAAAACAAAACGAAGCAGAAAAAGGTCTGACCCCCTAAGGGACTGGAATCTTAGTTTTCCGCTCCATCGCTAACCACCCTGATCCTCGGTTTCCCCCAAAGTTAGCAGTGAGAGTTTGGAAGGAAAATCTCTCGGTGAAAACGGCCCCGCCCTACAGGGGCCGTCTTAAATCTTGGCCCCCCCCCCAGTTCCTCCATCTTCCACCCCCACCCCAAGGCGGGGTCCTACCATCAACAACCATCTGCAGAGGCCCCTCGACTCAACCATTTCTCAAGTTACAGACACAGCAGGGGATGAAACTCACTGCAAACAAACCGGGGAACACTTGTGAGTGAACTTCTGGAAAGCCATGTCTCCAGATAATTCTGTGCTTCCGCGCACCCCCGCACACAGGCACGCGCAGGGCAAGGGCGGTCGTGGTTAGGATTCGGGCTGGCATGACGTCCGTGAGATTAGATGGCTAGAACACGGTCTCGAAGACCACGGTCCAGAGAGTCACGTGATACCGCTACCACCACTTGACCTTTCCACCAGCTCCGCAACTTACAAGGACGTTTTCCGGCCTGAGCCCTGGTCACAAGATGGCTGGTTGGCCGCTAATGCGTCACCACTTGCCTCAGAGCCCCTCCTGGTCGCCCGCTGCCCCCCCCCCCCGGACTCCCCAGCCAGGAAGTGGTGCTCTCGGGCATTCTGACTTGGGGCCCGGCAGCTCGGCCACGAAGAAGGCCCAAGGGCGGCCACGTGGCTCACCCCCACAGGCCTCGAGAGCCCTGGCGCGCCGGCTAACTAGCTCCCCTCGGCCAAAACACACAGGCGGCGTGGCCTCCAATTCTTCACGTCTCCAGGTAAAGTACAAAGAATAAAGGAAGCCGGAGCAAAGGGTTATCACAGCTGGGGAAAAAACAAACACACGCCCGCACTTGGGCAGCTTTTACTTGAAAGCCCTGCAAAAGCCCGATGTGGGTTTGTTTCCCAGGGAAAGCATCACAAGTGCTGACGGCTTTAAGCAGCCTGGGAACCGTTGTCCTGCCCCACCTCCCCCCCAAACGTGCACACACGGGCACACGGGCTCTCCCGTAGCTGTGCCACGGCCCTCGGCCCCGGCCTGCAGCTCCCTTGTAACCGGCAGACCACAGAGCTCGGTGACCTGCAGCGTCACCGAGTGAGGGCCGGGGAGAAAGCGGATGGAGCAGGAGAGTCACGGGGAGCCAGCTCTGAGGCCCAGAGCTGCCTCCCCATCCACCATCTAGATCAATGCAGGCAAAATGGCCCTGCACTTGAATCCTGACCCCACTCTTACCTCTCTGTGACCTTAGACAAGTTATTCAACCTTTCTGCACCTCATTTTCCTGAACTGGAAAACAGAGACAGTGATACGCAGAGACTTTCTCAAAGTCATCACTTAGGAACACAGGGAGAGGTACACGTGGGAAGACACAGCGGAGAAGGGAGCAACAGGGAAGACGGAGAGAAGCCCTCCTACAGTTTCTGCCCTGGAAAAGGAAACAGGAAATGGGTGAGGATGTTGCCCAGACACGGGGAATGTGCAAATTCAAAAGGCATCACCCACCTCCGCTCTCGGAGAAGCTTCCACCGCGTTATCGCCTTCAACAGCCCGAGACCCCTCCCTGAGCCCAGACAACACTGCGCGGAACTGCCCTGCTCCTCGGGCGAAGTCAGGAAACGGGGCCAAGCCAAGCACTGAGTCACAACAAGGTCTTGGCACAGACCGGAAACTGCAGGGACTCCAAACCAGCTCCTTGATGATCACTCTGACCTCGGCACATTCGCTTGGCCAGGAAAGACCCTTTCAGAGGAGGGGGGGTAAAAAGCAGGAAACTCACTACACGTCCGCCCACCTTCCCCCTTCCCCGCCTGGGGCTTCCACGGCAGCCTTTCCAAAGTGCTCCTTCTGGTCAGCCAAAGTCAAGAACGAAATTCAGAAGGCCCCAGGATAAATACAATTCCTTGGTGGTTAAGCCAATTCACTTTAAAAATTAGTCAAGGGGCACCTGGGTGGCTCATTTGGCTGAGCGTCCGACTTCGGCTCAGGTCATGATCTCATGGTTCATGGGTTCGGGCCCCACACTGGGCCCTGTGCCGACAGCTCAGAGCCTGGAGCCTGCTTCGGATTCTGTGACTTCCTCTCTCTCTGCCCCTCCCTTGCTCGTGCTCTGTCTCTCTCAAAAATAAACATTAAAAAAAATTTTTGTTTTAATTAGTTGAGGAGATGTGTTACTCTAGCAATAGAAGAGACTGACCGTCCACCAGAGCCCTGATGCTATGGGAACCGGACACAGAGAATTATGGCAGGAGAGAGAGTAGGTGTCAGGGGACCTTGGACCCCTGCCTCAGTTCTTCCCTGTCCCCGAGTTCAAGGGTGGGTGGGAGTCAATAACACACACGGAGGGAAGATGAAGGCTGGAAGAAGCCAATTCCCCAAAGTACAAGGGGTTCCCATGGGATGGAGGGAGGTCTTTCCAAGGCTGCGTGGACCAAAGGCAAATCCCCCCTCCCATGGGAAGGTCAACTTTGATCATAAGGGTAACCGGCCCGGGAAGTATGACACACAGAAGGGTGAAACTGCGGCACCAACTCAAGTCTCCAGGAATGTTCTTAGGCCCAGCAGCTGCTCCTGACTAACCCACCCTCTCCCTTACCCCACACCCTCCCATCCCCCAAAGCACATGCCAGGCATGGTTTTGGTCCTATGTGGACAGAGTTTGTAGAAACAGCATGTGGAAAGGCCCTGAAAGTCCACCAGGAGAATAACTCTCCAGCGGGTGACCTGAGAAGACGGAAGGCATAGGAGAGAAAGTGGGAGCCTCCCTGCAGGGGTCATTGAACCGACCCAGAGAAACCCACAGGAGGCTACCATCCTCACTGTCACAGAAGGATCCCAGCACCAGAGAGCAAGGGAGAATTTTCTGTGTCATCGGCGCCATGATGATCTGTTTGAATTAAAGGCCAAAGTCGTCTGATTTCCAAGGGCGCTGAATTCTCTATTCCCAAATCTTGGTCCTCATCCCCTGTGCCACACCTCACACGTCCTGCTCCCTCAAGCATAACTTCAGTCCCCAAATGATGGTATCAGCCTCGCATCCCAGCTCGTGAGAATGTGACCGCTCACAGGTTCCAACTAGTCCCGCCGGGAAAACTCAGGAAAACAGAACACCTACCATCTATCAAAGCGGACTTCCGATCTAACCCAGCAATTGTTATCAACTAATGCGCCACCCGGCATTCTACCCACGTTACCTCTGATCATCACAACCCAGGGGTCCTGATCTTGACATGATCAACCACTGGGGTGATTCCGATTTATGAGGGACAAAGAAGTTAATGCGTAACCTGCCCGAGGTCACACGTCTACGAAATGGTGAAATCAGGATTTAAGTCCAGTTCCTCTGATTCCAATTTCTTCCCCTGGAGCATCATACTGCTTCCCTGATTTGGCAGACTGATGGGGACATCCAGCAGATCACCCAAGGCAAGGCCTGGCTTTGGGGACTGAGGTGATAAACCAGGCCCTGGGACAGCTGTGTGATGGACCGTCAGCCTCAGGCCTCGATTATCTACTAAAAAAGACCACGTAACTTCTTACCTGGCCAGAGTCCTGACCCAAAAAACAGGCTTGCCTCCCTCATAAAGAAACCCAAGCGTGGGAGGTTACAGGAGTCACAAGGGCCACCAAAGTCACAAAGGTAGCTGGAGGCTATGGGGCTAGAATAGGGGCCTCCTAGTCTCCTTTTATCCATCATGGAGTTCTACCCCTCCCCCACCCCACCTGGGAGTGGAAGTGTAACAACAACTCACTTAGTAGAGTGTAGACACTACTACTTGGGAGGGCAAAACTCATTTCCCTGGATTCTGCTGGTTTCACTTATAGTTCTTGCCGTGAGAGGACTGATGGAGATAAACTCCAAGTTGGTTTTGTGAACCGAGAAGAGAAAATGTCACAGGCTCTGAGGTCAGAAGGCTCCGGGCTGGAGCTTACAAAACTCCAAAGTGCCCAGGATTTGCTCTGTGACTAGGAGCCACCTTGTCACTTCCTAGGTCATGTTCCTCTTCCACACGATGCGGACTCGAAGCCTTCCTCGCCCCCACCCGCCGCCCCCATGGGGGGTGTCCTTTCCTAACTCTGCTGGTACCTTCTCACCCCTCCCCACCCCTGCTCAAAACCCCTTGGTACCTCTCCCTCCTCTTCCAGGAACCGAATCAGAAGCCACAGTCCCCACAATCTGCATCAAGCAATTTCTAGTGTCTCTAGAAATGAATGCACGAGCCCCGTGTGTCTATATTTGCACGATGTGACTTCTTGGGTTGTCTCGTCATCACTCTACCACACCCTGCATGAAGTTTCCCAATCCCTCGGGTGGAGGCAAGGGCTCTCCTCTCCACCGACGGGCAGTTCTGTGTCCTTGGGACCCCATGGCATGGGGACTCGCACAGGCACACTCCCAAATAGCCCTGCAGAGGAACTGACCGACCGACTTTGCTCCACAGCCGGCTGGACAGAATGACAAAACCTCCACAGAGCTTTCTGGAAAATCAGGGCTAGAGAAGCAGCCTGGTGCCACAGGCACAGGGCACTCCTGCACCCACACCTCCTACAGTTAGCTCCGGTGTAGATTACGATGCCTGTGGGAAAACCAGTAAGAACTGGGCATTTAACCAAACCTTTTTCCAGCGAAACCAAAACGTAAACGTCTCGTTTCACCTCCGTGACCTCACAAGCCTTCCGTCATCCGAAACAGTGACTAATCCCTTCTCAGAGGTCACCAAATGTTTGGGCAGCAGGATGCCCTGGAGCTGATTGGACTCGGCTGGGCTGGGCCACCCACGCGGCCACTGGGGGCTTTCTAGAACGCACCTCTGCGGGAGAGCCGCGTGTCGGCATCTGTGTCCACGAAAAGCTTCATCTGGAACAGGTCTCGTACTTCCTGGGAGTAGAAGGCCAGGATCCCTTCAAAGAGCACCACGTCTGCGGGATAGACAGTGACCGTCTCCTCCTTCCTGCAAAACACAGAGCGCATGACGGGCCGAACCGGGCAGGGTGGGCGACGGGGCAGGAACAGCATCTGTCTGGGAGTCTGGGGTCCTTTCCTACAGCAGGACCGAAAGGGGGTAGAGCTAACACAGCCTGGCAGAGCCCTCGGACCACCACTGAAGACCCACCAAAGGGCCAGCAGCACCGGGGCAAAGGTCCCCTTTGACCAGTTCTTCTGGGCTCTGGCCATAAAGCAGAAATCGAAGCCCGTCATCCCTCTCCTTGGAATAAACAGCCTGCTGTGTGTTGAACGCACAACAGAGACAGACAGAAGCAGATGCGATTTCTTCTTTTCTCCGGAGGCGTCTGGGGGAATGCTCTCGCGCACGGGCATTGATGGAACCTAACCTGGAGCTTTCACAAACAGAACCTCACAGTTTTCTCCCAACAACCCTACCCCTTCCCCGCTGTCCTGAGGCAACTGGAGAGGAGAGGAAGGGCCGGCAGGGAGGGAGGGAGGGAGGCGAAAAGGAAGTTGTAAAGAGAGGTGAGGGGAGGAAGCATCTCCAGGGAAGGAAAGACTCCCGAGCTCTGTGGGGTCGGCCCCTACGGCTAGCAGAAGCGCCGTGGCGTGGCGTGGCATGGTGTGGCCATGGCCGTGGGTCAGGGCCTGTGGGGTCCAGGGCTGCAGGGCGCTGCTCCCTCCCCCTCATCACTGATGCAGGGGTCCTGCATCACCACCTACCCCACAGGGCTGGGTAGCCCAAGGCAGATATTAGCAAATAGAGGGCTTTTCAAAAGCAAGGCGGGCGGGGTGGGTTCTGTTGCCGAATGTGATAAAGGGAGGCCGAATGCGATAAAGGGAGGCCATGGGCCGAGTTGCGCCTTGCCTGCATTTTCAGAGCATTCTTACCATCTGACTCTGTCCTAACCACCCTAGGCTGCACTGTCACCTACTGCCTCTAGCTCCAAAGTCACTGAAAGGGAAGTCATGATTACCACCGCAAGGTTAACTCCTCACGCGGGCATTGGTGAATAAAACCGAATGAAGCATTATTTTTTAAGTTCCTTAAGACGATACGTCCATCGGGGCGCCTGGGTGGCTCAGTCCGTTAAGCGTCTGGCTCTTGGTTTCGGCTCAGGTCATGACCTCACGGTTGGTGAGATCGAGCCCCGCAACGGGCTCCATGCTGACTGTGCGAAGCCTGCTGGGGATTCTCTCTCTCCCTCTGTCTCTGCCCCTCCTCCGCTCATGCTCACTGGCTCGCACGCTCTCTCTCAAAATAAATAAATAAATAAAACTAAAAACAAAACAAAAAAAGCCAATAAGGGCACCTGGGTGGCTCAGTCGGTTAAGCGTCCAGCTCTTGGTTTCAGCTGAGGTCATGACCTCACAGTTTCAAGGGTTCGAGCCCTCCATCTAGCTCTGCACTGGCAGTGTGGAGCCTGCTTGGGAATCTCCATCTTCCTCTGCCCCTCCCCCACTCACATTGTCTCCGTCTCTCTCAAAATAATAAACTTTATATAAAAGAGAAAGGACAAGAGGTTTATCTGTGCAAACACAGGGAAGCCAGCAGCTACCAACCCAAGAGGGTGCACTGAACTTCCCTCCCATAAACACTCCTCGATTCCTTCTTAGCTCAGACCCTTGGGTTCCTGTCTAATTTCCAAGGCAGACACTGTTAAAACAATGCCAAAGTGGCAGAATGTAGGGTGTAAATGACAGCAATAAAGGACCAGGTGAGTACGGTCAGAAGATACTCTCTTAGAACAGTGACAGAACTCCAGATTTTTGTTTTGTTTTGGTTTTTTTGAGAGAGAAAGAGAGAGAGAGAGAGAGAGAGAACACAAGATGGGGGGAACGGGCAGAGAGAGAATCTTAAGCAGGCTCTGCGCTTAGTGTGGACCTAGGTGCCGGGCTTGATCCCATGACCCTAGGATCATGACCTTATCCGAAATCAAGAGTCAGACACTCAACTGACTGAGTCACCAGGTGCCTCAGGATGGGCTTTTAATTATAGAAACATTTGGCCATCAACAGATGAATGTACAGATGTGATTTATACATACAACGGAATATTACTCGGCCATCAAAAAGAATGAAATCTTGCCATTTGCAGCAACACGGATTGAACTAGAGTGTATTGTGTTGAGCGAAATTAGAGAAAGACAAAAAAAAATGTTTTCACTCATATGTGGAATTTAAGATAAAAAACAGAGAACATAAGGGAAAGGAAGCAAAAATATAAAAACAGAGAGGGAGACAACCATAACACACTCTTAAATACACAGAACAAACTAAGGGTTGCTGGCAGGGTGCTGAGTGGGGGATGGGCTAAATGGGGGAGGGGCATTAAGGACACTTGTTGGGATGAGCACTGGGTGTTCTATGCGGGGGATAAATCACTAGATTCTACTCCTGAAATCATTATTGCACTATATGGTAACGAACTTGGACTTAAATTTAAGAAAATAAAATAAACAACATTAAACAAAATTATAGAGATATGTGGTAGTAAAAGATGAAATCTAATTTCCCATTAAAAAAAAAAACAAAAAAAACTCCACCCAAGGGGCACTCAGTCAGTTTAAGTGCCTGACTTTGGCTCAGGTCATGATCTCGTGGTTCACAGGTTCAAGCCCCGCGTCAGGCTCTGCTGACAGCTCGGAGCCTAGAACCTGCTTCAGATTCTGCGTCTCCGTCTCTGTCAGTCCCTCCCCTGCTCATGCTCTCTCTCTCTCTCTCTCTCTCTCTCTCAAAAATGAATTAATTTTTTTAAAAAATAAATAAATAAAAAATTCCACTGGAGAGAACGAAGTCAAGGAATCAAGAAGAAGGTGGAATGATAACCAGGTGGGAGAAGCCTTCAAAACAGCAAAGGGCTGAAAACACCACTTACTGAGCGATTTGTAGCCCAGAATATGGAGCGACTACGTGCGGTTGATATACCAGTCAGAAGTTTAGCGTCTGCCTGGGAAGTCCTGAGTGAGCAGAGTCCCTGGAGGCTCGAAGGAATTTGGGGGGGTCTGGCCAGGAGCCCCCTGCAACCACGCAGAGGGAAGGAAGACAGGACGGAGGTCAAGCCACACTCCTCCATTCCTAATCAGGAGCACAAACACAGAGCCGCGGAAGGGACAGGACTGAGAAGCTCTCCCGAGAGTTCAGTGTCCCATCTCTGGTGACCTCAGCGCCCTCACACCTCTCTGCGCGGTCCAATTCAAAGTAAACCAGGAGAGAAGATAGAACAGTTTCCTTTGCTCTTCTTCCTGTGTCCTGTGCCCAGCCCCTTTACATCTTATTCCAGGAACAACAGCTCAGGGATGTGAATCAGGACAAATACGTAGTCCCTCACCTGAGCCCAAATTCGTGAACTTGTCCTTTCAGAGTTAGCAAATCGTGATGAGCAGACGGTCCCAGGAAGCGCTGGGTAAAGTCCCCAAGCCGTGCCCACCCACGCACATGCTAACAGGCTGCAGTGGGTACCACACAGGGGAGGACCCTGGCTGCAACTTGACAAACGGGAATGCTCGGGGAACTACAAGGAACAACGCCCAGCCCAGGAGCAGGTCACTTACCGGGAATGAGAGACAAAATCATACACGGGAATCTGTACTGTTTTCCCTTCAGTGATTTCTTTGAGTGTTTTGAAGATGAGTTCATTGTCAAAGGCATCTGAAGGAAACCAAACTGTTAAAATGTTTCTCGATTTTAAAACGATTTCTCCTATAATCTTACACATGTAGTTCATGTATGTATATCACACCCTAGAGGAGCATATACACCCACCCCAAAAAGCCAGATCTCTACCCAAAGCAGAAGGCAAACTCCCTGTGACTCAAAATAGAACACACGAATGAGTTCTGAGACCCTGCTTTTCTTCTACCTTTCTATCCCACCCTTGGCTTCAGGCCTCACTCTCCTCCAAGTTCAGCTGCTGCCTTGGGCACTGGCATAAGTTAACCTGGAAAGCATACTTACGACGCGGGGAGGCAACAGGTTTTGATTCCAGTGGTTACAAGGACCCAAACCAGTTAAAGGGCAATGTGCTGATCTGGGACCATCAGGGCAAAAATCACTGTCAGACATCCTGGACCCTCCTTAGTCCTTTCTGCCAGTGAGTTTCACACCATGCCATGCACACGTGTGCGCAGGTGGGGAGGAGGGTGTGACACAGGCTTCAGGTCAGAGGAGGCAGAGGTGTTTGTGCTAGCCTGTGTCTGGCCAACCTCAAATAACAGACTCCTATGGAGTCACCCTCGTTCAGATGCAGATTCAATCAGTATTTACAAACTCATGCAATGTGTGATGTGTTTCAAAATGGCTTCTTTAATATGAGCCCCACCATAACCCCGCAAGGTATTTAGTAATCCTCCCTTTTACAGGTGGAAGCAGACTCCAAGAGGTTAAACAACTCCCTCAGTGAACCAGCACACAAACACACCTTCAAGTCCTGACTCACCCGGGTGATCAAAATTGAACTGGCCCTTCAAGGCTTTGGCCTTCTGCTCCGAAGTGAGGACACGGTAGAAGCTATCCTGGCTCAGGATAACCACCTGCTTCTGGCGACAGTCCACCTCATTCTGTCCCAGGAGCTGCACAATCTTAGCACAAACGGAAGACTGGAGGAGAGAACAGAACACCAAGGATTAAAGGGGAGTGCAGAGTCACTAACTCATGAACATGCCCTAAGCAAGGCCTTCTGGAAGGAAGACTCCAAAGGCTACCATCCTGTATGATGGATTAGAAGGTTAAAAGAGAGAGACAGCCTGCTGAGAAGGAAGTTTGGAGGTCCCAAAATCTCTTCCTCCCTTTCCTAAATGTGAGCAGTAAGGGAGATGATTCATTTTCAGAAATACCAAAAAAAAAGCTGTGCCGTTTAGTTAATGGTAGGTTTACAACCTATTGGAAATACGTACAAATGCTGCCAACAATGGGTATCCAACCCTTAGACACTTCACTTCCTGGTTCTTCTTTCCCTCTCTGTTTGCGGGCTTATTTTCACGGGCCATACAATGAGCATGCGCCAAAGTACAAAGGGAGGAGGGGCTGAAAGTCTCTGGGTCACCACAGGGAATGTACATTGTTACAATCAGACAACTTCTTGCCTTACGTGGGCATAGGGGACTTCCGGGTCAGTTGTAACCTCTATAGTACTCAGCCAATGAGGAACCAGGGGAGGGACTTGCCTCTGTAGTACTCAGCCAATGAGGAACCAAGGGAGGGACTTACACGCTAGGAGATAAAATGTCTGCTGTAACTGCTTGTCCATCATCAGACACCTGCTCTTGCAAAACAATGACTGAAGCCTCGCTTCACTGTGCTCCGAGTCTCCGCGTCCCTCCTTTGATTGGGTCGGTGGGCTCATTTCTCACGCTAAACACAGCTTACTACTCTCAGGTGTCTTCAGGGACAGCAGCAGTGAGGAGGGCAGTCATTTCTACCTCCTCTTCCGTAAAGTCTTTTCTAAAGCCACTAATAAAAACGAACGCAAATTTATTTATCCCTGCTTGTGCTCTGGCATAGATACACAAAACAGACAGCAGAGAATTGAAAGAGAGCAAGCACACTGATGATGCGCAACGGGCCTCATGAAGTGATGGCACGTCCATGTAGAATCAAAACCGCAACCAGAGAACGTGGCCAGTTAGCAGTAGGGCCAAGGTCGTGGCTTTCAGCCCACTTCGGTGGGTTACTCTTGCTCTAGCGCATAGCCGTGGACTTGTTCACACTCACGGTGGAGGCTTCTTCACAGATGTTTGCCACTACTTACGGACTGGAGTGACATGGGACACAAAACATCACCAACACCTAAAACACTGGGGTATCCCAGCTCAGAATGGGGGAGCCAGAAGGAACTCAAACCTATATGCTTTGTGTTGTGTGGCTTGCAAGACACAAATCTACCTGTGACATTGTCACACGTAATAAGAGACATGGATTTAGTCCTCCTATTTCTGGCCAAGAGTTCCTAAAACCCCTGCATTTCCTCAGGGAAGAGCAGCAGGCGACATGCGTCTATGTTACGTTAATGAGGTAGCCTTTGGAAAGCACCAAAGGCTAGGGGCTGGTTGCCAGGGGAACCAAGCACGTGATTAGCAGCTTAGAACTTTAACTCCCACCACCCTGACCTTCAGGGAGAGGAGAGCAGAGAGGAGAGGGGCTGGAGGCTCAGTCAATGGCCAACACCAAGGACAGAATCAGTCATGCCTCCACACAAACCCGAGTGGATGGGGTTTGGTGAGCTTCCTGCTTGGTGAACACGTGCAAGTGCGGGGAGAGTGGCACACTCAGAGAGCACTGAAGCTGCACTCTTGTTCCACACCTCGCCCTGTGCAAGCATCTCGGCCACCTGGCTGTTCCTGAGTGACATCCTTTTATAACAGACTGGTAACCCTGGAAGTAAAATGTCTGGATTCTGTGAGCTGCTCTAGCAAATTAATCAAACCCAAGGAGGGGGCCGGTGGAACCTTCGATCCATGGCCAGTCAGCCAGGCGCACAGGGGACAACCTGGGCTGCCCACTGATGCCTGAAGTCAGGGCAGAGGGGGTGGAGGGCGGTCTTGCAGGGCTGAGCCCTTAACCTGTGGGACATGATGCTGTCTCCAGGTAGACAGTGTCGGAATTACTGAGGTGAGGGGGCGCCTGGGGGGCTCAGCTGATTAAAGATCCGACTCTCGATTTCAGGTCAGGTCCTGGTCTCACGGTTCGTGAGTTTGAGCCCCATGTCACGCTCTGCATTGACAGTGCTGAACCTGCTTGGGATTCTCTATGTCCCGCTCTCTGCCCCTCCCCTGCTCCCAAACTCTCTCTCTCTCAAAATAAACATTTTAAAAAATTTAAAAAAGACTTATTGAGGTGAATTCTCAGATACCCTGCTGGTGTCCCAGAATGGCTTATTGATGTAGGGAAGCCCCTCCCCCACACACAATGGAATTGGAATTGGGTATAGAACCTAATATCTACCTTTTCCCCTCCAATAATATACACACTTCATAAAGAGAAAAGCGTAAGAACAAGCGCTTTCCAAAGAATGAGGCAGTGAAGGACAGTATTTACCAAAGAGCTCATTTCTTTTTTTCCATTTTATACAGAGATTAATTTAAAGGTAAGAATGTCGGGACGCCTGGGTGGCTCAGTCGGTTGAGCGTCCGACTTCGGTTCAGGTCCTGATCTCACAGCTGGTGGGTTCCAGCCCCACGTCGGGCTCTGTGCTGACAGCTCAGAGCCAGGAGCCTGCTCCGGATTCTGTGTCTCCCTCTCTCTCTGCCCCTCCTCTGTTCACACCCTGTCTCTCTCTTTCTCTCAAAAATAAACATTAAAAAATTAAAATAAAAATAAGAATGTCTACATTACCAAAAAAGCCTGCAAGCCATAGCCACGCCCCCTTCTGGAGTTGGCTGACCTAATTGCAAGAGGTGGAAAATAGTGGCATAAAGATTTCTTGGGTTCGGTCTTGGGAGCTTCACTAATGAACCTGTTTTACCAACTGGCTTTAACAAGGTAAAACAGGAAACTATAAAAAGTTACATTTCTCACAAGCTGTGCATTTGATTTGTACAAGCATAAGGAGAACCGGCCATTCCTGTTGCCCTAGTCAATCCACGTGAAACTGTTTTGCACAATATTTCCTGTTGGACAAATTGTAACACACAACCAAATAAGGATCTTTAGGGGCACCTGGGTGGCTCAGTCGGTTAAGCGTCTGACTTCAGCTCAGGTCATGATCTCGCAGTTCGTGGGTTTGAGCCCCGTGTCGGGCTCTGTGCTGACGGCTCAAGACCCTGGAGCCTGCTTCACATTCAGTGTCTCCCTCTCTCTCCACCCCTCCCCTGCTTGTGCTCGCTCTCTCTCTCTCTCTCTCTCTCCAAAATAAATATTTTTTAAAAATTAAAAAAACATAAGGATCTTTGAGAGAACAATATTTTGATAATTCTTAATTATTTGAGAACTACTTTACTTTTCTGACAACTTTGCACATTAATAGAAAAGCATTTAAAACAGGATTTGAAACAGGAGCTATGTCGGCAAAAAGAAAAAATCATAGAAAGGTAAAACTTGCACATGACTTAAGCTAGATTCAAAAATGAAAATACCACAAGAGAATCAAAGGCTCTAAACAATGATAAACTATATGTTTTTACACAGGTATGAGCCCATAATTTCCTTTCCCTAACTTCCATCTGGTTCTTACATCCTCAGGCTAAGGGGGGCCAGGGCGGGGGCGGGGGGGGGTGGTAAAACCTACACCTACACCTTTTATTAGTAGATAGAATTACTTTTGCAAGTCCAAAGAACAAAAATGAAAAGAGGGATTTATGGGACCAGATATATTTAACATATCTGGTGATTCAAATCATGGTATTTTTTATTTATAGTTAAAACCCACTAAATGGGGGCACCTGGGTGGCGCAGTCGGTTAAGCGTCCGACTTCAGCCAGGTCACGATCTCGCGATCTCGCGGGATCTCGTGATCTCGTGGTCCGCGAGTTCGAGCCCCGCATCAGGCTCTGGGCTGATGGCTCAGAGCCTGGAGCCTGTTTCTGATTCTGTGTCTCCCTCTCTCTCTGCCCCTCCCCCGTTCATGCTCTGTCTCTCTCTGTCCCAAAAATAAATAAACGTTGAAAAAAAAAAAATTAAAAAAAAAAACCCACTAAATGTTTTTTAAAATACGAAGAGTAATCTCTCTTCTACCAAAATAAGTATATATAAAGAAGTTACATTGCCTAATTTTACAGGTAAACAATCATTTCCCTTAACCCAGGTACAACCTAGAACAAATGGATGTAACCCCAATAAAATCAGGTTAATGGGCACCTCTGGAAAGCCAGTGTTTACAATGACTTCTCAGCAAGGATAAAATATGGAGCTACATCTCGTAGGCTCCATGCTCTTTCATGGACCTGTTTGGCGACCCTACTTACTACAAATATGCCACCACCACTGCCTACAATTGGTTTATTTAAGTCACATCCTAGGCCAAGTGCTCCATCACAATCACCTCTGTAAGTCACAAGTGCTATCCTTCACGGACATGGGAAGCTGGTGAGAAGACTTGCCTACAATCCTGGTTCTTTTCTTCCCCTCAACCTAAAAGGTAGTCAGAAGTCCCAAGGCAGAAATCCTAAACACCACTGCATGCACCAGCACAGAAACACTTGCCTCTAGGTTAATCTAGATTTTGCTAGGACAGTAAAACCTTGGTTTGCGAGTGTAATTCATCCGGAAACATGCTTGTAATCCAAAGCACTTGTATTATCAAAGCGAATTTCAAGAACCCTTGGCTCAGTGGGGATCATGTGGCATTCAGCATCGTGTACTACTCGTACTGCAAGACGTCACTTGTTTATCAAATTAAAATTGATGAGAAATGTCAGGACGCCTGTCTGGCTCAGTCAGTGAAGCGTCGGACTCTTGATTTCGGCTCGTGTCATAATCTCACAGTTCCGCAGTTCGAGCCCTACATGGGGCTCTGCACTGACAATGTGGAGACTGCTTGGCATTCTCTCTCTGCCCTTCCTGTTTGCACTCAATCTCTCTCTCTCTCTCTTTCTCGAAATGAATGAAAAAACATTTTAAAAAGATTATTAGAAATGTTTGCTTGACTTGCAGAACACTCACAGAACAAGTTACTCGCAACCCTAGGTTTTACTGTATTTTCTTCCTTGTGGAACTTACTTAAAATGGCCCTTAGAGGGGCACCTGGGTGGCTCAGTCAGTTAAGGTCCGACTTCGGCTCAGGTCATGATCTCACAGTTCATGAGTTCGAGCTCCGCGTCGGGCTCTGTGCTGACAGCTCAGAGCCTGGAGCCTGCTTCAGGTTCTGTGTCTCCTCTGTCTGTCCTGTGCCTCCCCTGCTCATGCTCTCTCTCAAAAATAAATGAACATTTATTTTTGCCCCTAAAAAACCTAGGCAGCTGTTGAATCAGGGGCAGCAGGTACACAGGAGTTCCTTACAGTTTTCCTCTACTTGTGTGGATGGCTTTGAATTTGCGCACAGAGGCTCCACTTTGCCAGGAGTGAGTGGTCTTTGCCTTATTTAAGGTCCTCTTCTTAAGTCTCTTTCATTTTAACACCCCCTTCCCCTAACCCTGCCTTCTTCGACAGGACGAAATGAATTGCAAGGTGTCTCGTTCCCTCAAGAAAAGAAATAGTTCATTAATGATGAGCGTTGGAGACGGTCGTGAGCTTACAGAAAGCTAAAGGTGGGCGAGGACGCAACGGCGGGCTAACATTTAAAATCATTACAGTCACTCGGGGCGCCTGGGTGGCTCAGTCGGTTAAGCGTCCGACTTCAGCTCAGGTCACGATCTCGCGGTCCGTGAGTTCGAGCCCCGCGTCGGGCTCTGGGCTGACGGCCCGGAGCCTGGAGCCTGCTTCCGATTCTGTGTCTCCCTCTCTCTCTGCCCCTCCCCCGTTCATGCTCTGTGTCTCTCTGTCTCAAAAATAAACGTTAAAAAAATAAATAAATAAATAAATAAATAAAATAAAATAAAATCATTACAGTCACAGAAAGACAGATACTGCAGGATCCCATTTATAGGAGGTTTCTAGAGTAGTCAAATTCACAGAAACGAAGTAGAATAGAGGCCGCGGCGGGGGGGGGGGGGGGGCTGGGGGGAGGGGGAATTGGGGAGTTAGTTGTTCAATGGATATAGTTTCACTTTTATGTGAGGAAAATTTCTGGAGATTCGTTGCCCACAGATGGGACTACGCCGAATACTAATATGGCTAAGGGGGTAAATTTTATGAAACAGGTATATTACCACAATCATTATGCGCAATCATTATTATTAATTATAACAAGAGCAAAACGGGCTGTTTCTTCTTTACTGGTACTAGGCTCAGTATTTGGAAACCATCTCATTTACTTATTACAACCCTAGGTGATAGAAATTATTATCACATGCACTCCACCGACGTGAAGACGCGTGGGAAACAAAGACAGAAGGAAGTGGTAGCCAAAATTAAATTTTCTTATAATCTGCAAGCCAGCCACTGATAAATACTTGCGACAGGCAGAGTGGAACATTCCTCCAGGATCTCTCAACTGTCTTAATGTTAATGCTTTGCTAGAGGAAGAAACCGCCTTAGCTTGACAACTGCTAGGCCTCCGGGATCCATGGAATCTTCTTTAGCATATGAAAGTCCTTCTGGAAACTTCCCTCGCCTTTACCTCCCCCCCCCCAGATCCCAAGTATAGAATCAGTCACTGCTCACAATCCTGGGACAGCTCTTCCTGCCCATGGGTCCTGTCCCTGTGCTTTAATAAAATCACCTTTTTGCACCAAAGACATCTTCAAGAATTCTTTCTTGGACATTGGCTCCAAACCCCAACATTCTCTACATCAACAGGTGACATGACTTGCCCAGGGCATGGGTAGTGGAGTCAGGATGCAATCAGCCCAACCGGTCTAACCCAGAGCTCACCCTCTTACTGGCTGGCACCCTCTCAGGCAAACAGACTTTGCTCACGGGAGCCAGAGAGGAGCTTAATTTTCCATGGTCTCTCCAGATTCAGCGCAATGTATCCAGAATATATTTGGTTCTTGCCACTTCTAGCATGTTATTTTAAAGGTGAATAAGCTAGCCAGCTAGTGGGTTGCTGTCTGAACACAAAGTGAAGGTCAACATGAGGTTATCTTTAGAAAAGGGGGTGGGGGAGGAATATATATTTGTTTATATAATAATCGGTAAAGGGGATGTACAATTTCTTCACTTGAATGGCATTCTGAAGACCTCATTCCCTTTAATTCCATTACAACAAGATGTTCATATCTTATCTCTTTTTTTTATCTAATGAGGAACCTGAAGCTTACAGACTCCATCAAGCTAAATGCCTTGCTCAAGGTCACAGAGCTGCATCTCAAATCTCAGGTCTTCTAACTTCAAATGCCCAATTCTTTTCACTCTTCCAGAACAAAAGCCCCGACACTCTCCATAAACGTACGTACTCTACCTTCAGAGAACAGTGATGGGGGCAGGGAACTCGTTAGAAATAGAGGACAGTTCTGTCCCGCTGCGTCATTAAAGTCCACATAATGGTAAATTTCATAGAATTTCAGACAACTAAAGGCAGGCAAGTGATATATGTATCGAAAAGAAGCCAAAAGTACATACACACACGCAACTGTTCTCGAGATTTAGAACCTAAACTTGGAGTCTGTTCAAAACAATCTAGCTGTTTAGAAGCCAGGAACTAGGAGAGCCCCAAAGGCTGTGTAATTCTGAGAGCAGGCCAACACTGGACCCGCTGATCCGGCCAGTTCACCAGATGTGAACAGTGCGCTCGACTCTTAGAGAGACAGACTTCCCATTCGGGAAGCCCCGGGAGCAAGCAGGCAACACGCCCTTCCAGCCAGCCGGTTCCAGCTGAGAGGCCACAGGTTCCTTGTACTTACTACCATAGGAAGGATTATTTCTCTAAAAAAGGATTCTTGCGGAGAGAGTGGCTCAGACAGCCCAGACACCATCTAACTGCTATTTCTAGCGTGCGTGTGTGTTCAACACACATACACACATCTAATTCTTCAGGTCTTCTGTCCAGTTCCGACGCTGCCGAATAAGTAAAAGAAACAAACCAAACAGGACGGCTGAACTCTGGGTCGCTTCTTTGCCAAGAACTCTCCATCTCAGCCCTTAGCTGCTGGGAAGGTGGGCAGAGACGAGCCAGAAAGCTCAGAGTAACGTTAACTCAGCACCGAGGAGTTCGTGAGTTTCTGATTTAGATCTTTGTGCGTGTGTGGTGATGATGGAGGTGGTGGTAGTAATTATATTATGGCTAGCAAAACCCATGTGTAATGCATGGGTACTGGGGCCATCCAGGACGCCAAGACTGGATGTGTCTTCATGCTGGGTGGGTCCCCAGAGGAATGGGCTAGTATTTCGCCCGGGCGACTCTACGGAACACAAAGGGACAGGCTGCCCTGCATTTAGGAATCCCATCAAGGTGCCTGTCCCGCTCTCGGTAAGCTGCTTCAGAATCGGACAGAGGGCTGTTGAGATGGAGAAAAGCCTAGTAACCACCCGAGCCAGGGCTTAAAAGAGCCAGCCAGCTCCAGGTGAAGTGAGTGGACTCCTCATGTCGAAGCCTTCAGAATGGGATGTGGACGTCCGTTAACAACCTGCTTCGAACCTGCCACCACTATTAGCTAATCGAGCAAGAAGGCCAGATGCTTATTAGCCTCTTCGAGCAGGGGGACCCCCTCGAGCTCCTTCCCTCGGGGACTGTTCGCAGGTCACCCCAGCTACTCTTGCTGGCAGCCTTCTGTCACTACCATGAAGTCAGAAATACACTGCTAACTTACATGGTGTCCAGCACGGCCCTCAGACATGACCTCACTCCTTTGGGGGCAGGGGTTTCTCCCCCCAACAGTGCTGAAGCTCTAAATTACGGGCATGAGGAAACCAAAACGCGAGTGGTTTGGCCTGGATAAGATAAAACATCTCAGGGGCACCTGGGTGGCTCAGTCGGTGAAGCGTCCGACTTCAGCTCAGGTCATGATCTCTCAGTTCGTGAGTTCGAGCCCCGCGTCGGGCTCTGGGCTGACAGCTCAGAGCCTGGAGGCTGCTTCGGATTCTGTGTCTCCCTCTCTCTCTGCTCCTTCCCTGCTCACACTCCGTCTCTCTCTCTGTCTCTCAAAAATGAATAAACGTTAAAAAAAATTTCTTTTAAAGGTAAAACACAGCTCATACATGCTGATTTGACTCCCAGCCCGACCGCATGGTAGCAACAGGGAGGGGTTTCTCAATGCTCCCTGGTAATATCCATAAGGCCATCCAGTCTTGGGGTCCTGGATGGCCCCAGTACCCATGCATTACAAGTGGGTTCTCCTAGCTAGAATACAATGACTACCACCTCTCTATCACCCCCCCCCAACACACACACACACACACACACACACACACACACACACACACACACA
>NW_024412470.1:6852579-6859298 GCF_014898765.1 Herpailurus yagouaroundi
CACACACACACACACACACACACACACACACACACACACACACACACCAGAAACTCACTGAATTGCTATGTAATAAAAAGGTCTTAGATACCAAAAAGCAGCCACAGGTCAATCCAACGTACAACCCCTGGAGCACAGAGATCACCTGTGACTCAGCGTTTACTCCCTGAGTCTGGCAGGACTTGGGGGGGCAGGGGGACGGGGTGCTCACTCGAATGTGTATCACGGTTACCACAGAAAATCTCTGAATTTATCGAGCAGACCTCTTTTTCCTTCAGAGCTGGAGTTTCTAAACTCGCGGCTCTTGGGTGATTGTGCTAAGTTCAAACCAATTCAATGAGCAGAAGTGTGAAGCAGGAGGTTCCTGGAATCTCCTTTAAAGCATCAGGGTCCCTCTTGACTCTCCTTCCTGTTGGCTGGAATGAAGACTGGACAGCTGGAGCATAAGCAGCCACTTTGTAGCACTGAGGCCACACCGACTAAAGGTAGTGGATCAGCTAAATAAAGGAGTCCCAGACTCAAATGGCAGAACTGAGAGAGGATGGAGGGGGGAGATCAATCATCTTGTTTAAACCCTGTCATTTATGGCTTTCTGTCATCTCCAACTGAAATGACCCTAATACTGACGTCCACCCCCACATACCCAGTATACCTCTGTGTAAATGTTCTCCAGAGAGCTGGGGTAATCCTCCCATCCTGGGCCATGAGGCTGCCTTATTCATCACAGGAGCCACAAATATCTCATCACCCAAGTCCATGTGAGTTTTAAAAGGTGGAGTGAGGACCACTTGCCTGACCAATGTGCCCAGACCACTGGGCACCTCTCTGCCACCTGCCAGCCACTATGTGTCTGCCCTGACGTGTCAGGGCAGAATTCAACATCTCCCCACTTTTCAGTACTTGTTTGTGCTGCAGGCTGAGCTATCCACAGAGGAAGCAGTACCCAGGAGGCGGAAACCCAAATTATAAACAGTACCAGGTAAGAAATTCTCCACAATAGAAGCTCTCAGTCTTAATTCCCGATCCTTCCGCTGGGGCTGCAAAGGTCGTTTAGCCTAGAAAAAAACCCAGGTATTCGACTGCGTGAGAAAAATTCCAGTTGATCAACAGTCACCAAAATAAACATGTTCCCAAGACCTTTCGGTGCCCTGTCCATCTCATTAAGCCCCATTCCTAGGAAAGACTCGTTTTAAGGACTCACCTCTGGGTTCATAAAATTACATGTTTGGCCCTGCTCTCCTGAAGTCACAAGCTCTTACTGACAAAGCCCATCGATGAGCACTTACTATCTGCTTACATGCTTTAGAATCAACTGGGGGCAGGAAGCCCTTCAGCTAACACTTAACAGCTGCACAAAACGCACCAAATGAAACTGTTCTAAGGACTTTATAGATACTCCCTTATTTAATCTTCAAACCAGCCTTAGAAGGCCGGTGTTCTCATTACCGCCATTTACATAGCAGCCGATGGGCACAGGGTAGGCAGGTTACACAACCAGCCTAAGATCAAACAGCTAGGAAGCAGCTGAGACGGTTTTCAGGCTTCAAACTCAGGCAGGCTCTTAACCGGAACACATACTGCCTTGCCTTGCCACACCAGAGGCAGAATCCTTTTCTGTTCCCAAGGGCCACAATGACCTTACCCACGCAGGTATAGCACCAACAAAAATCACAATAAACAAGAGCTGCCAGGAACACGATGCTCTCAGCAAGGCTCTGCAATTTAGTCCCTGCGGGCTCTGTAAAGCACAGGCTTCCTTAGAAGTTCATTTTTCTAGGGCGTCTGGGTGGCTCAGTCGTTTGACTGTCCAACTTTGGGTCAGGTCATGATCTCACGGTTCAGGAGTTCGAGCCCTGCGTTGGGCTCTCTGCTGTAGGCGCAGAGCCTGCTTTGAACCCTCTGTCCCCCCTCTCCTTGCCCTTCCCCTGCTCATACATGCTCTCTCAATAAATAAAACATTAAAAAAAAAAGAGGTTAATTTTTCTGATAAATATTTTACTAGGAAGAGGGCAAGACAAATCACCTCTGATCCCCTACGATTTGTTCTTTGGGAGAAAATGGTATTTAAGTACAAGCCAATGGAGGCCAGACTGATGCTCTGCGAAAAAGGTGAGCCCACACAGATGTTTTCGAGCAGAAGTGAGCGAGGTCTTTAAAACCTCACTACATGACGGGGCGCCTGGGTGGCTCAGGTGGCTGAGCGTCCAACTTCGGCTCAGGTCACGATCTTGTTTTCCACGAGTTCGGGCCCCGCGTCGGGCCCTGTGCTGACACCTCGAGCCCGGAGCCTGCTTCGGGTTCTGTGTCTCCCTCTATCTCTGCCCCTGCTTCTCCCCTGCTCGTGCTCTGTCTCTCTCTCTTTCAAAAACAGAATGGAAACGTTAAGAAAAAAAAAAAAAAAAAGAGTTGTGAACTATGAAATTAATCCAAGTTTAAAAAAAAAAAAAAACCTTCTGGGGCGCCTGGGTGGCGCAGTCGGTTAAGCGTCCGGCTTCAGCTCAGGTCACGATCTCGCGGTCCGTGAGTTCGAGCCCCACGTCGGGCTCTGTGCTGACCGCTCAGAGCCTGGAGCCTGTTTCCGATTCTGTGTCTCCCTCTCTCTCTCTGCCCCTCCCCCATTCATGCTCTGTCTCTCTCTGTCCCAAAAATAAATAAACGTTAAAAAAAAAAAACCTTCTTAATAAATAAAACCTTGCCACACGAAAACAGGTGCATGCACACTGGTGTGTTATGAGCTGGCAAACCCCTGATTCAGAATCAGTACAGAGAAAGGGTCATAAATTCCTACCCTCTTACCGGGTACCAAACTCACAGTGAGATCAGTGAGGGTTACGGGAATAGGAGTGTGTGCGTGGAAAAGAGAATCCACACTGGAGTACACACCAGGGCTACAACCATGTGAGAAACACAGGTAAACGTGACGAGGGAAATCTGGAAGGCAAATTGGTCAAAACTGAAAATTCCCGTGGTTCTTGGACATCCTTTTAAAGGAAAAAAGCGAGGGGGAGGGGCGCCCATACTCCTCACATACAGCCAAGTACTAGTTTTCTCCACAGCCTGCTTAACAGCTGCCTCCAAACAAAGGGCAAACAGCAGGCAAGACAGGACTGTGCTTGTAACTCAAGCGGCAACCAGGCCTCGCAACTGGATTAAAATGATTCAGTACAAAACAATGATGGATTTCAGCCTCCTCTGGCTGATTCTGAGCCTGAATATGGAATTTGTGGATGTGTCTTTGCATCCCCCACAGGGTAAGTACAAAAGGCACACACACACACGCGCGCGCGCGTACACACACACACACACACACACACACACACACACAGTCTCTTGAAAGTATCTAGGATTACTCTAGCTTTGATGACTGTTGCTTATGAAGCCCTCTTGGAAAGGTGGGAGCAAAGAGGAAGCGTGCTGGCCGCTCAATTCTTCCTGCCCCGTGCGTGCGAGATTGAATCTATTTCCTTCCCCTTTTACTTGCGGGTCAAGACCCAGCAAACCAAGCCCCTTGTCTTAGGAAAACGTCCAAACGACATCTTTGGACGAGGCAACCCCACACCCACCCACCTGCTGCAGTCTGGCTTACTGAGCGAGAATAATACTGCCCATCACAGAAATTATGACCCAGGACTCAAATTCCTCCTGAGGGACAGACACAAAAAGAAAGTTGACTTCCCCCCCCATTAAAAAAAAAAAAAAAAAAATGAATAGGATAAAGGAGAGCACAGTATGCCAGTTGGATCCTCTGCTGAATCTTTCCAAATTGAAGGCCACACGTGGGTAAACATTCAATGAGGACTTAACAGCCCAACACGGCTCTGTTGTACCAACTACATTTGGGTTAACCCTTCCTTTCCAGCAGTCCTTATCCACACTGTGGAAAACCAGAAGTCAAAGTATCGGGTTATCAAAAGTTTTGGGGTTTTGTTTTTAATTTCCTCTTTAGGTCTCCTCCGGCACCCATGCCTCACCAGGGAAAGAAAACCAAAAACATCTGCCAAGCACCCACTTCCCTTCCTTTTTGAAAGTCTCTTTTAGTGTCTTTGAAAACTCAGTATTTATTCTTCAAACCATTGAAGAAAGGGGTTCAAATCTGTTCGACTCAATTCCTTCAAGGTATCCCTTCTAGATTTTGATGGATTCACCACCACCACCATCACCACCACCAACCCCACCCCCCTGCCAGGCTCCCAAAACTCCTCTGGACTCAAAAACTAGAAAACTACACAGACCATGTTACTCTACAAAGGACGGTAAGTTTACCACGGTGAAAGGACGGTAAGTTTACCACGGTGAAAGTCACCATAAATTGTCAGGGCTAATCTGCTACGGCAAGTAAGAGGAGTTAAAGAAAACACCCTTTGAAGACAATGATTTTCTTTTACTAATTTGTGGAACGAAAGGTACTATCAGTAAATACAGGCCAAACTTCTATTTTACAGCCACACAAATATGTCCAGTGGATCTGACAAGGGCACGAAATGCAATTCGATGGAGGAAGGGGAGCCTTTTCAAGAAATGGTGCTGGAACAAGGACATCCACAGACTGACCTATCAACCTTGACCTAAACTTCACACCTTGTATGAAAATGAACTCAAAATGGACCATGGGCTTATGTAAAGCAAAAATCTATACAATTTATTAAGAGAGAAACATAGGAAGGGGCGCCTGGGTGGTGCAGTCGGTTAAGCGTCCGACTTCAGCCAGGTCACGATCTCGCGGTCCGGAAGTTCGAGCCCCGCATCGGGCTCTGGGCTGATGGCTCAGAGCCTGGAGCCTGTTTCCGATTCTGTGTCTCCCTCTCTCTCTGCCTCTCCCCCATTCATGCTCTGTCTCTCTCTGTCCCAAAAAAAATAAATAAAAACGTTGAGAAAAAAAATATATATATTTAAACAAAGAGAGAAACATAGGAAGAAGTCTTCAGGGTCTAGTGCTTAGCACAGTGTTCACAGGCTTGACGCAAAAAGCATGATCCATATAAAGGGAAGTTGATAAACTGAATCTCATCAAAAATAAAATGTACTCTGTAGAAACATGCCCACTTAGAATGAAACAACAAGCTACAGATGGGGGAAAAAATAATTGTAACACACATGTCCAACAAGGGATTAGTATCTAGAATACATAAAGCATTCTCAAAACTCAACAGTAAGAAGACAATACAATCAGAACATGGGCAAAAGACATGAAGAGGCTTTTCACCCATGAAGAGGGTACACAGATGGCAAATAAACACATGAAAAGATGCTCGACATCATTAGCCATCAGGGAAATATAACTGAAAATCAGGACTACCTATCAGAATAGCTAAAAGAAAAAAAAAAAAAAAACAGCAACATCAAATACTGGTGACGATGGAGAGAAAATAGATCAGTCATACACTGCTGGTAGAAATGTAAATAGTCGATCTACTCTAGAAAACAATTTAGCACTTTCTTTTTATTTTTTAATTATTTTACATTTTTAAAGTCATCTCTACACCCAACGTTGGGGTTGAACCAATGATCCCACGATCAAGAGTCGTCTGTTCTACCGAATGAGCCAGCTGGACACCCCCAACAATTTGGGACTTTCTTAAAAAACTAAACATACAACTACCCATAAGTTCCTGCAAATTGCACTCATGAGCATTTATACCAAAGAAATGAAAACGTGCTCACCCTGGAACATGTACACAAATGTTCATAGAAGCTTTATTCATAACAGCCAAAACAGGAAACCACTCAAATGTTCCTCAAGGGGTAAATGGCAAATTGTGGTACCTCCATGCCATGGACCACTACTTAGCAATGAAAAGGGACAAACTACTACCTGTATGAATTTCCAGATAATTCTGCTAAGGAAAAACAAAGCAAACCCAAAACATTACATCCTATATGATTCCATTTATAGAACATTCTAGAAATGACGATTGTGGAAATGAAGAACAGGTTAGTGGTTGGCAGGGATGGGGGGGTGGAATGGTAACACAGAGAGGGCAGGGGTGGCAACCAATGCATGGCATGAGGCAGCGACCTCAAAATGATGAGAATGTTCTGTATCTTCTCTGTATCAGTATCCATATCCTGGCCCTATCCTGGCTGTGTTTTGCAAGACATTACCATTGGGGGAACTGAGTAAATGATGCGTGGGATCCCTCTGTGTCACTTACCACAACTGTACGTGAATTGACAATGACCTCAAAAACAAAAAGATGACCATCCATCTTCTGCAATGTCTTTTTTTTAACACCAGAAATTCAAGCTCTCACCTTTCAAAATTCTTTTTTCCTCACAAACCCCAAATAATTAATTGGTGTGGAGCAATTGTATTCCCTGTGTGGGACAGACATGAGTTTGAGGGGGGTAGGGGGAGAACAGACTGTTGTGGGTTGAACCGTGGCTCCAAAAAAGATACAACTATGTCCCCACCTGCAGAACCTCAGAATGCGACCTTATTTGGAATAAAGGTCTTTGCAGATGTAACTAAGGTTACGGGGCTCAAGATAAGATCATCCTGGATCAGGATGGGCACTGAACCCAAGGACAAGTGTCTTTACAAGAAACAGAAAAGGAGGGGCGCCTGGGTAGCTCAGTCAGCTAAGTGTTCAACTTCAGGTCATGATATCACAGCTCATGAGCTCTAGCCCTGCATGGGGCTCTCTGCTGAGCTAGTTTCCCTCTCTCTCTGCCCACCCGCCTCATGCTCTCTCTCTCAAAATAAATAGACATAGAAAGAA
>NW_024412470.1:6874298-6890890 GCF_014898765.1 Herpailurus yagouaroundi
ACGATCTCGCGGTCCGTGAGTTCGAGCCCCGCGTCAGGCTCTGGGCTGATGGCTCAGAGCCTGGAGCCTGTTTCCAATTCTGTGTCTCCCTCTCTCTCTGCCCCTCCCCCGTTCATGCTCTGTCTCTCTCTGTCCCAAAAATAAATAAACGTTGAAAAAAAAAAAAAAAAGACCACAGCAGAGGGCAGTTGAGCGTAACCAATCCAAGGATGGGGGCCGCGAGTCTCCAACACAGGAGGAGAGTGACAGCTAAGGGCCTCTCCCTAGACATCCCGCAAATTCCAGGACAGCCGCTGGTGTCAACCTCCACTCTCAAATTGCCAGCAGCCTCCTCAGCAGGGGGGGACGCCCCCCCCACCCCGAACACCTGTCCCAGGATGCTCCAAGTACACATGAAGAAGACCCTTTTACGAAGACCTTCCCTGTATCCAAACTCGGTGAGCTGCTTTATTTCATTCCTCCTTCAAAACACACACTTATTAAACATGTCGTAGTTGGGGCATCTGGATGCCTCAGTCAGTTGGGCGTCTGACTTTGGCTCAGGTCATGATCTCGCAGTTCACGAGTTCGAGCCCCGTGTCGGGCTCTGTGCTGACAGCTCAGGGCCTGGAGCCTGCTTCAGGTTCTGTGTCTCACCCCCTCTCTGCCCCTCCCACACTCATGCTCTGTCTCTGTCTCTCTTTGTCTCTCTCTCTCTCAAAAAAAAAAAAAAAAAAAAAAAATGTCATAGCAACAGAAATAATCCCGGCAGAACTTATCCAGCAGATGCTGACCTGGAGAATTTGATTCATGGCTTACCCGACCCTTTCAACACTCACTGTGCTAACCCAAACAGTCCCGGAAGGCCTCAGACAGATGGGTATAGAAAACAACACCAGGCACCTGCGTGGCTCAGTCGGTGAAGCATCCGACTTCAGCTCAGGCCATAATCTCGAGGTTCATGGGTTCGAGCCCTGCGTCGGGCTTTGCGCTGACAGCACAGAGCCTGCTTCGGATTCTCTCTCCCTCTCTGGCTCTCCCATCCACTCACACACATGCTCTCACTCTCTCTCTCTCTCTCTCTCAAAAATAAATACACATTAAAAAAATAAGGAGGGGCGCCTAGGTGGTTCAGTCAGTGAAGCGTTTGACTTCAGCTCAGGTCATGAGCTCACGGTTCGTGAGTTTGAGCCCCGTGTCAGGCTCCGTGCTGACAGCTCGGAGCCTGGAGCCAGCTTCAGATTCTGGGTCTCCCTCTCTCTCTGCCCCTCCCCTGCTCACACTCTGTCTCTCTCTTTTTTCTCAAAAATAAATAAACATTAAAAAAAATGTTTTAATAAAGCAGGCCTTTTAATCGGCTAATTAACATAAAACAGCACCAGGTCCCACAGTAACCTTTGTTGCTTTGAACACAGATGGAATGCCTAGGTCACCCTTACCTCATTGGTCACTCATCTGTTCTTACAGAAGGGTCCCTGGCTTGGCCTCTGTGAACAACTTCTCTGGGAAGGGGAGGGGAGGGAGGGGAGGGAAGGGGGAGAGAAGGGGAGGGAAGGGGAGAGGAGGGAAGGGAGGGAGAGGGAGGGAAGGGGAGAGAAAGGATGGGAAGGAGAGGGGAGGGAAGGGGAGAGAAGGGGAGAGGGGGAGGGGAGGAACATTCCCACAGCACAGGTGCAAAAGTCTCTGTCCGGAAAGCTCCCTCCTGCATACAGGTGGTCCTCTCCTGGGCTGAGGGCCGAGCACCAGGCAGGGAGTCAGCACGGGAACTGCTGACTCGGCAGGTCCTGTGACATGTCCAGACACTTCTGCTGCAAAGCCTCATATCACCTTCTCGGACTTGGCCAGTCTCCCCAGGGACAAGTCCCCAGACCTATCAGAGCAGCTGGCTGCTTGTCTGTTCATCTGTCCGCAAAATCGAGCTAATGTAGGCAAGGCTGCCGGCCAAGGGGGCAAACAGGGAACCACAGTCACTTGCTGCGTGACACCCAAGGCAGTAGCAGACTGCAGGAAGAACTGGACGGACCCACATGCAAATCCTGGCCTCCACCCGTCACTGGCTGAGCAACCTTGAGCAGGTTACTTCACCTCTCTGAGCCTCCATTCCATCCCCTGAAACAGAAGGCCAAATGCCTAACACCTCGGGGCACAAGCAAATGGGCACGTGTTGATCTGTATATGCATCTTGCAAAGTGGCTCAACATTCCATAAATGCTGGTGGTGCCTCACACACAAACCCGGATAGATCTATCCCAACTCGAGAGTTTTTGTAACCATCTGGAAGAACCAACCATTTTCTCCAGTCCTCCTACCACACTCACCTCCCTCGCTTCCTCAGAGTGCTAATTCTAGACACCAAGACCCTCGGAGTTCCTCTGGACCACCCTCTCAATCCCTCCGGCCGAGGCAGAGGGAAAGCGCTCCCGGGAGACAGGGCTGGCCTGGTGGTGGCCCCTAACCCTTTAATGCCAAGGCCAACAGGGACTGCCTAAGGCAGAAGCTAAGAGGTGGACTGGAGAAAGGAAGCTGGGGGCGGGTGGGGGGGAACAGAATGACAGTCAGATGACGGCCAGGCGGCAGGTGAGGGACGCGTGGTGCCGCAGCAGGGCATCATTCAAACACCTCGGCTGGGCACACGGGCCTGTCGCGCTGTCCCTGCCTCTCACCCCTGCTACCAACCGGCTGGGACCATGCGCTACTCTTCCCAGCTCTCCAGTTCCGCCCGGAACGTCCCCACCGCCTCCCCAACCTGGCTACCTCCTGCTCATCCCTCCGACCCCAGTTCAGGCATCACCGCAGTCACCTGCCTGCCTTCTCCAGCTACTCACCCCTGCAATTCTGTCTCCGGCCGGGCGTTCCCGACGTGCACTGCAGTACATGTGACGCCAAGTTTACTCAACTGCCCAGCCACCGCTCCTATCCTTTATCTGTCCTCCCCTGTGGCCTTCCTCGTCTCAGTGCACCAAGTTCTAGGGATGTAACGGGAACTCTGGGTTTGCCAGATCAATTAGTGACGCGTGTGGTACCTCGGACCGCAGTTTGCCTACTGTTCCGAAGGAGCCTCATTAGCTCATCAGCTTCATAGCCAGGGGCTCCGAGAAAACAGGGGTCAAGTGCCAATGTGCTTAAGAAAGACACTGTCATTCCCGACCTTGGTTCTACGGTGTATTCAAGGACGGGAGACGAACAAGACCACCTACTTCCCATGACTGTGGTTGACCTCGGGATCCCTGAGAAAGCAGGTGTGACAGAGAGGTCTGGTAACCACTAGCTCTGAGTCCAAATGCTTTCCCAAGCCCCGAAAATGTCCCGTCTGCGGAGAATGAAGCCATGACACGCATATGACTGGCTTCTGAGTCTCGTCTGCGTCAACACAGGACCAAACGTTAAAAAGAAAGCCCCAGAGCCTCTGAGGGCTGTATTCAGTATACATACATCCTTAATTCTCAGGCTCCGAATACTGGTCCCCGCTGACACCTGCGGCTGCTGAAGGAGTGACATTTGACTCCGGGAGTGGTTTCCGATTGATTTATGTATTAAAGCCTTCCGGCTCCCCCCAGAGAAGGCCAAAGCTGGAGTTTGGAAGGTTAACGGTTAAGTCGCCAACAGGCAGACTGAAGACAAGCAAGCTGATACATGTCACAACTCCTCATTTGCTCACTGAAGTCATTCCGAGTCTCTTTCCCTAAGAGACACCCCCTCTGGCCAGCTGCAAGATAAATAAATACACACAAGAATGTCAACTAAGAAATTAACGCTAAGACTTGTGGGTGGAGTGGTTGAAAAGAAGAAGATTTGTTTCCAAGTCTTTAAATCAGCTCATTACAAGTTACTTAAGGGGGGAAAAATACATAAAAACAACAAAACTCACCTGATACCTAAACTGTCCAGTATTAGGGATACAACAGGCACTTAATATTTGCGGAATAGCTGAATGCATTAAACATAAGGTGCCTACTACGTCAGTGGACCCCAATCAGCTTAGGAGAAACCAGGTTTCAAACAGGAGATTGAGAAGTGGCTTTGTCACCTGCTAGCTGTGTGAGCATGCCTTAAAACGCTTCATTCTGAAGCCTTGGTTTTATCACCTACTGTAAGTGGAAATGGTTACACATGTTAGAGAATATGTAACACACTGTTTGGAACATGTCACATATTGTAACATATTGTTTAGAACACAAAGCGCACAATACCCTCCGTAGGTCACACAGACACCGCTTTCCCACGTCACCACATTCTTTCCCAGTCACCACATTCTCATACCAGGGCGCCTGGGTGGCTCAGCCTGTTAAGTGTGTGACTTGGGCTCAGGTCATGGGTCATCTCAAGGTTTGCGAGTTCAAGCCCCACATCAGGCTTGCTGCCATCCCGCCTGTCAGCACAGAGCCCGTTCCGATCCTCTGTCCCCCTCTCTGTCTGCACTTCCCCTGTTGGTTCTTTCTCTCCCTCCCTTTCTCTCTCTCTCGCAAAATAAATAAATCAGCTTAAAAACTAAAATAAACTGAAAAAGCCATTTTCGCACCTATTTTCACATTTCACGCTCTCAACACCCACAGGTGCCGCAGACACCTTCCTCCGCTTTCCAGAAAGGATCAGAGATCGTGGAGGTGAGTCCACTTACACTAGGGCACACCCAGAGTCTGAGCGGGAACAGACGCACGGTGTTCCAACCCCTCTACCGTGACTCCTGCCGGTGCCCCGTGCCGGCCGGGACAAGGACACGGCGTCCCCCCTCCCCGGGCTAGCTCTGGGATGCCGCGCGGGCCCTCCACCCTCACCTCTGCACCCACCAGCTGTCCCGGAAACCCCCATGTTCTACGTCACAGGCGGCTCCCGCTTCTGCACACGACGGGCTTTCAGCACGCGCCCCAAAGCAAGGTCCAAACAGCACAGGTCCCACTGCCCCGCGTGTTCTGACATCGACACGAAGTTCAGCTGACAGAGGCGACGTGGGCCCCAAGTCAGGGCAGAGGCTTGCCATGGAAGATGCAGGGAGTGGGAAGGGTCTGAACGGGTAAGTGACAGCACCTAGGCATGGTGGGGTCTGGGTCTGTTGAACCGTGTTCTGAAACAAGACGGCAAGGATGTAGGTCTGCTGCTGTATAGGAGAGCCTGATGTGGGGACATCTCGGCTGCAAAATACATGGAGATTTGGACAAGGACTAGAAATAGGCATTTGTGGAAGGAATTCAGGAAGCCTGACTCACGGCAACCAACCTTCACACGGTACGGTCTACTGCTTCCGGAAAGAAGTCCTAAGGAGAGCTAAGCTGGACCCTGCCAGTTACCATCTACGTCATTCCACAGATAAAGAACGTCCTTTTCATGTGTCTTACAAATGCCCATCCAACCGAGGGAGAACAGTTCAAACCAGGCTCCACACATTCCGCACCGCTTCCTGGAAAAAATGGCGATCCCCATCTTCCCCAGAGCGATACTCTACAGACTCTGTCCTCTTTTCAGTGTCCATGTGTTCAAGGTATTTCGCCAATCATGAGTAACACCTGTTAAAAAGAAAACCGCAGGCCCAAAACGGTGTCACTTGGGCCAGGCCAAGCCACCGAACCACGCTGAAGGCCTAACCTAACCACAGTTGCAGCCTTCTCCAGAAATGAAGTCTTAACCTGGCAGTCGGGAATTTTCTGGTAAGTGCCAACTGAGGGAATGTGTCTCATGCGCCCTCTCCACCCCCCAAAGGAAGCTGAAGTCAACCACCTGATAAGATCCCCCAGTCCTGCTCCTAAAAGAAGGTGACCTTGCCTGGAGCCATATTTTGTCTTGCTAATCACTCCATTGCCTTCCCTCCTTCCTATGAAACCCTTCCATTTGGGGATGCCTGGGTGGCTCAGGCAGGTAAGCATCTGGCTTTGGCTCAGGTCATGATCTCACAGTTTGTGGGTTCGAGCCCCGCATCGGGCTCTGTGCTGATAGCTCAGAGCCTGGAGCCTGCTTCAGATTCTGTGTCTCCCTCTCTCTCTGCCCCTCCCCCGTTCATGCTCTGTCTCTGTCCCAAAAATAAATAAACGTTGAAAAAAAAAATTAAAAAAAAAAAAAAAACAACCTCCCATTTTGTGTACTACTCCTTGGGACTCCCCTCGACTTGCTAGAAGGGAGGCAGCCTGATTCATGAATCACGTAATAAAGCCACGGAGATCTTCAGATGCACTCGGTTAAATTCTTGTTCTTTAACACGCCTTCGGAAGAGAACTTATCTAACTTTTCACACCCAGTTAAAATCTTAATTATGTTCTCCCTTCTATGTTTAGGTTTGTGTGGTTTTTTTTTTTTTTCAACGTTTATTTATTTTTGGAACAGAGAGAGACAGCATGAACGGGGGAGGGGCAGAGAGAAAGGGAGACACAGAATCGGAAACAGGCTCCAGGCTCCGAGCCATCAGCCCAGAGCCCGACGCGGGGCTCGAACTCACGGACCGCGAGATCGTGACCTGGCTGAAGTCAGACGCTTAACCGACTGCGCCACCCAGGCGCCCCTAGGTTTGTGTGTTTTTGAGAGAGAGAGAGAGAGAGAGAGAGAGAGAGAGAGAGAGAGAGACAGTGCATGAGTAGGGGAGGGGCAGAAAGAGAGAGAGGGAGACCCAGAATCCGAAGCAGGCTCCAGTCTCTGAGCCATTGGTACAGAACCTGACGTGGAGCTCGAACTCACAAACCTCAAGATCGTGACCTGAGCCAAAGTTGACACTTAACCGACCGAGCCACCCCGGTGCCCCTTTCATTATGTTCTCTTAAAGTAGGGTTTAGTACACGTTGGGGATCTGCAGGAAAAACAGAAGCACAGAGGAAAGAGTTTGAGAACTGGAGTAAAGAAAATAAGGTATTATTTACAGGCTAGGAACGATGTGGTGTAGTAAAAGCTAAATGGAGAGTTGCTTCAGCGTGAAAGGCAGAACCAAAATCAACATAAACATAGAGAAAGACAGATTTCTTTTTTAATCTAAAGAGATTCAAAAAATACGCTAAATTAAAAACAAAAGACCGAGGCTCCTGGCTGACTGAGTGCGACTCTTGATCTCGGAGTTATGGGTTCAAGGCCCACATTGGGTGTAGAGATTGCTTAAAAATAAAATCTTTAAGGGGCGCCTGGGTGGCTCAGTCGGTTGAGTGGCCGACTTCGGCTCAGGTCATGATCTCGCAGTCCGTGAGTTCAAGCCCCGCGTCGGGCTCTGTGCTGACAGCTCAGAGCCTGGAGCCTGTTTCAGATTCTGTGTCTCCCTCTGTCTCTGACCCTCCCCCATTCATGCTCTGTCTCTCTCTGTCTCAAAAATAAATAAACGTTAAAAAATAAAAATAAAAATAAAATAAAATAAAATCTTTAAGGGGCGCCTGGGTGGCTCAGTCAGTTAAGCATCCGACTCTTGATCTCGGCTCAGGTCTGATCTCGCGGTTCTGTGGGTTCGAGCCCCACATCGGGCTCTGCACTGGTGGTGTGGAGCCTGCTTGGGATTCTGCCCCCCACCCCGCAAGTACACAACTGCCCCAGTCAGGTTAGCAATGGGGACTCACGCTACCTGTCAGTTCTCGTATTCTTCCAGTGATCAGGTCCTGGAGAGAAACCAGAGAAGCCAGAGCTTACCTTCCCCAGGGCAAGCTGCATGGAATCACCTGAATACAGTTAATGAACATCCTGACCAGACTGCAGCTGTTCCCCAGCCCCTAGCTGGTTCGGAGGCCGAGCCCAGTCTTTTTGTGTGCGAGGGCGCAGGTGCTCAAGCCTGCCATTGCCCTCCAAGGTGCCTGGGCAAAACGATTCCAGAACCCCCTGCCTCCCAGCTCTCTCTGGGGGCCAAAATGAAGGCGGAAGGGAAAGGGGCCTTCGCTTTCTCGCACTTTCCCAGAGACCACAGGACCCGGCTGGGCAGGCTCATGGAGGTTCTGAACCCAAGATTCTGAGACTGTTGAGGAAGAAACTTTAAAAGATGAAACCTCTATGTTCAAGTTAACTAAGTACCACCGCTCCCATAAACAGACATTCCCAAAGCCCCGTTTACCCAGAGCCTTGGGCTCCTGTACTGATGAAGAAGAGCTCCCAGGAAGGTAACTCGCTCGTCCCCGGGTGTGAAATACTCCAGACGGAGACACAGGGCGTGGAGGGAAGGAGGAAAAGCTTCCATGACATCACTCGGACGTAAGCCTGGTAAACACCACGTAACTGTTCTGGGACGTGGCGAGATCTCAGGTTCCCTGCCCTTCCTAGCATTTCTGGGCCGCCCTCGTCACATCGCTTACCTGCTAATCCAGTCAATCTCTCTGAGTCATGGGTGCTTGTTAATCACGCTTACTTTATACAGAAGATGACCAAGCTGCAGACGCGGATGGCTCTAGTAACTATTCAACCAAACCTGGCAGAGGCTGGATGGATGTGTGGGGTTTAGACACCACGCCAAGAATAGAAAGGGAAGAAAAAGTACCTGGAACAAGGAAACTCTCCGTGGGGCGCCCGGGTGGCTCAGTCGGTTAAGCGACCGACTCTCGGTTTCAGCTTAGGTCACGATCTCACGGGTTCGTGAGTTCGAGCCCCACATCGGCCTCTGCCCTGAGGGTGCAGAGCCTGCTTGGGATTCCCTCTGTCCCTCTCTCTCTGCCCCTCCTTCCCTCTCTCTCTCTCTCAAAATAAATAAACTCGAAAGAAAGAAGGAAAGAAAGAAAGGAGTTAACAAAAAAACTCTGCTACTTATATTCCAAGGGACACTTCCTGTCTAAAACTAGCTTTTCCAGTTTTTGCAAAGATTCCACATTCCCTCACTACCACCGCCCTATATAAACTGGCCACGAACATCCAACACAAAATTTTAGAGCCAAAGACGGGAAAAGGAACTATTTTTACGAAGTTAATCTCATTTTCCTCTTATCACTTTGTTTAAAACTATATACAATTAGTCCCCGGGCATTGGCTTTCTCCTCTCCCTTCTGCACCACCCAACCCCACCGCTCTGCCCGGCCCCTTTTCCTCGAAATCTCCGCGGCCAGAAAGTCCCAGACCACGTTCACTCCAGCACTAACTACCACGCGAGTGCCGGCAGTGTGGCTCCAGAGAGAAACCCTGCTTGGTTCCGGGTGCCCCCCACTTCTTCCCGGAGCCAAAACCCACCGTTTTGCCAGGCACTGCATAGACACAAGGCTTCGCCTCTCCTTGGGACTCTCAGGGCAGGCCACCCGACCTCCTCCACTGGGTTCATGGGTAAAGCACACATAAGAGCCAAACCTCAATTCTCTTTTTCCTTATCCTCTGCCCCTCCCCCACTCTGGCAAACCGCACCAAGTAAAAGTAAATCAATATTGACATTCCAACGGTGAGAATCTGCCCGGCCCTTCTGCTGAGGGCACTTTTAAGATTCTGTCCTTCCCTATTATTCTGACTGACTTGTCCTAACTGCATTCACCTGCCTTTTCCCTCACTGGGCTTATTTTGTTCCATACCGGCCGAGACAGTCCCATCACTGCGCCTTCCTATGACCCACCGTGTAGCTAAGGCTTTCTAGCCTCAGCTGACATCAGCCTAAGGGTAAGGACGTGAGGGGCAGCTGGTATCGAGACCTTTTTTGCATTTCTTTTTTGTTTTTTGCATTTCTTTTTTGCGTTTCTTTTTTGCATTTTTTAAAATTTTTAGACAGAGAGAAAGAGGGCACACGAGTGGGGGGAGGGGGTTGGGGGGGGAGAAAGAGGGAGAGAGAATCTCAAGCAGGCTTTACACTCAGTGCAGAGCCTGATGTGGGGCTTGATCCTAACCACCCTGGGATCATGACCTGAGTGCAAATCCAGACTCAGGCACTCAACAGACTGAGCCACCAGGTGCCCCAAGGACCACCCATGTCTACTCCAAACTCCCCGTCTATTTAAACCGCAACGTTTCTTCTAGAAGTTTAACTCCTACCAATTCTTCCTTCTTAAAAATTAAAAAGATATATTTTTTAATGTTTATTTATTTATTTTAATGTTTATTTATTTTTGAGAGAGAGAGAGAGAGAGAGAGAGAGTGTGTGTGCAGGGGAGGGGCAGAGAGAGAGGGAGACACAGAACCCGAAGCAGGCTCCAGGCTGAGCTGTCGGCACAGAGCCCAACTCGGGGCTTGAACCCACAAACCACAAGATCGTGACCCGAGCTGAAGTCAACACCCAACCAACTGAGCCACCCGGGTTCTGCTAACTCCTACCAATTCTTTATAAGATTCTAGAGTGGTTATCCAAAGGAATGAGGTGAAACCAAACATCAAAGGAGAAAAATGGGCAGGTCACAGAAAAAGCCTAAAAAGACAGCAGCCACATGGCAAACTTTAACTTCACTCATAAGTAAAGGCAAATCAACAATTCCCCGTTCCATTTTTCTTCCATTCAGAGCTGCAGTTCAAATGTTTGATAAGGCCCAGCAATCCCACACTCGATTCCATGACTCAGCTGTGAACGACGTTTATATGGTGATGATAATGTAAAACAGTAAACGTCACTCTAACTGAACCTGATACAATTATAATAGAAGAAGAGACGTGGGGAAGGGGAAAGTGCCAGTTAAAACCTAATGATCTACAATAGGAAGTCAATAAGGAATGCCGATACTGAGAGGGGGAAATCAGAATAATACCGTATAAATGTGATTTTTTTGAAATATGGAGACAAATAAAAGTAGAAAAGAACAAAAGAGCTGAATGTGGCTGTCTCTGGGGCACCTGCGTGGCTCAGCGGGTTAAGCATCTGACTCTTGGTTTCAGCTCAGATCATAATCTCACAGTTTTGTGAGTTCAAGCCCCACATCGGGCTCTGCACTGACAGTACAGAGCCTGTTTGAGATTTCTCTCTCCTTGTCTCTCTCGGCCCCCTCCCCGGCTCTCCCTCTTTCTCAATCAATCAATCAATCAATCAAACACTTAAAAATTAGAAAAAAAGAAACAAAGTGGCTGTCTCTGAAAAAAAATGGGCTGGGATGAAGGAGGGGGCCTGCAGGCTCTGGCTACAGACCTCACAGCAGGTGTAATAGTCCTAACTGTCCTCATCACCTTCATCTTCGTAAGAACTAACACTTATTGGCTGTTTCCCATTTACCAGACAGCATTTCAGTTGCCTGCTCTGTACTACTTCATGTAATCCTTACAACCTCTGAGAGGCAGGCACTATTTTGTACCCATCTTACAGATGAGGAAAATGAGGCATGGAGCAAGTGACCTGCCCAAGGGTAGAGCTGAGGCAATATTCTCTTTTTATACTATATACTTTGGTAAACTTCTGCCAAAGTAATAATACACAGGTTAGGTTTTTAATCGCGTATTTGCACGTAAGCAGCAGCATTTGGAAATAAGAATGGCCAGGGGCGCCAGGGTAGCTCAGTTAAGAATCTGACTTCAGCTCAGGTCATGATCTCACGTTGAGTTCGAGCCCTGCCTCGGGCTCCTGCTGACAGTGTGAAGCCTGCCTGGGATTCTCTCTCTCCCTGTCTCTGCCCCATCCCTACCTCCCAAACAAATACATAAGCAATGACAAACAAAAGGAAATAAGTACGGCCAATTACCCATGAGGGTGAGAACAATTTCCAGTGTACATGACAGAAGGCTCAGATGGGGCCAAAAGCAAGCATAATGGTGTTGCTGCACCAGAAGGTGACTATTTAAATTGAATAGGTGCCCCCTGTAACAGGCTGAGCCTGTTGTGTCCACTATTAGCAAGAACCCCTGTGCCTTCATGAGGAAAAGTCCAAACTGCCCTCTCTGGGACAGTACAAAAAGATATCTAATCTCTCAGTCAAACCAGCTTCCAGGACTCTTGCAGCCTGAGACTGAGAGTGTGTTAATATTTATATCAAAGAGGGCTCTCTGCTCTTTGATGTCTCACGCTCACTTCCAGGATGGAATGCTGTCCCAGCAAATGTGCACTCTTGACAAAATTCTGCACACATTTTCAAGAGATTGATGGCCCTTCTGAAGCCCATCCGTGGACCCCAGGCTTGTCTAAGGAGCCCTGCCCTGCAGGAAAACCCTGCGCCCCCACTGGAGGGGAAGAGAAGGAAAGACAAGACTTCACCACCTTCCAAATATTACTATAAAATATCGCCCCAAAATTTAATCAGTCTTTTTTCTCATCAGCCCAATTACGGGAACCAGGAAAAGACCAGTCCGTAACCAGGGTACTCAAAACTCCAAATAAGGCATATGCTTAGAATTCAGTGACACAAACTTTCTTTACGGGGATGATGTCTAGCAGTAAAAAGCGACTGCGGAGACATGGCAGCAGCCGTCTGCAAGAGCATCCCTGTCCTCAGGATCCTGCTGATGCGGCTGCCATACTTCCCAGAGCTCAAGGACACCGACATTTAGCTCATATAAACCAGGACTTCAGATCCTGTTCATTGTTGCAAAGTTAAGATAATGTCACACCCTGGGGTGATGGGTGGCTCAGTCGGTTGAGTGTCGGATGCTCGATTTCAGCTCTGGTCAGGATCCTGGCCGTGTGGGATCAAGCCCCGTGTTGGGCTCCACAACGAGCTTGGCGCTGAGCATGAAGCCTGCTTAAGATTCTCTCTCTCCTTCTGCCCCTCCCCTGCTAAGACAAAAAATAGGTAAGGTCCTACCTCAAGGGACATGGCCCCCAGGGAGTCGTGGAGAAAAGAAAAATATGTTTCCCAAAGGAGCAACATTTATGTAAGAGGCACTACATCTATGTATCAGTGCATGTCTGTAACTGAAAAGAAACAGCTTTTGGTTGGGGAAAACAAGCAGGTTGTAGCAAGGATCAGTGACGCAAGTTTATGCACATGCTCAGTAGAGCAGCGCGGACTCCAGCGACGTGGCTGGAGTCTAAATTCCAGCCCCACGGCTTAGTACTGTCGGCATCTGGGACAGTTCCTTTGCTTCTCTAGGCTGCGATTTCCTCATCTGGACACTGGACAGATTTTGAAAGGAAATGGATAATAGACACACATACAGGGGCGCCTGGGTGGCTCAGTCGGTTAAGCATCCAATTTATGCTCAGGTTATGATCTCATGGTTCATGGGTTGAAGCCCCACGATGGGCTCTGTGCTGACAGCTTGGAGCCTGGAGCCTGCTTCGGATTCTGTGTCTCCCTCTCTCAAAAATAGATAAACATTAAAACACACACACATACGTATAAAGATGGCATTAAATGATAACAAGAAAATAAAATAAGGCAGTGGAATGCAGAGGGGCTCCACCAGTATTATGTCAGTGTTTTGCAAGAGCATGTATCTGTCTGGAAAACATGGTAAAGCATGATAAAAGTTATTTTTAGTACATTAAAAATCTGTGCCACCCCTCAAAACACCTCAATTCAAACATTTGCCGAGAGCTCAATAGCAATGTGGTTGTTGATATAAATGCAGGGTCCATTTAAAGCTGGCTTTTCCACACTTAATTTACAAGAACCGTCTACATGACCTAACAGTTTTTAATCTCACAAGGTCAAAGTTTTCTGCACTGGTCCTGTGTTCCAAAGCAACAGTGACCGTCTACCATCCCTCTGGCCATGCCTACCCCCTTCTTCACCATCCACACACCTACACACTCCCCGGGCCCAACTCACAGGGCAGGAAGGACAGAAGGCAAACTATTCCCGATGTAAACAAGTGTGCCTCCTGCACGAACACTTCTTACCAACACTAGCCTAACGTTCAGCTCTGTGCAGAGCAACCACCATGGAGATGGGGAGCATTATCAGCCCAGGACTATACATGTGAGGTTAACTTTTCATATCTCAAATTCAGATGAAAGAAACCAAAGAAGCCAGATGACAGGGCGCCCGGGTGGCTCAGTCGGTTAAGCATCTGACTTCAGCTCAGGTCATCATCTCGCGGTTTGTGGGTTTGAGCCCCGCGTCGGGCTCTGTGCGGACGGCTCAGAGCCTGGAGGCTGCTTCAGGTTCTGTGTCTCCCTCTCTCTCTGCCCCTCTCCTGCTCACGCTGTGCCTCAGTCTCTCAAAAATAAATAAATGTTAATAAATAAATAAATAAGCCAGATGAACCCCATATGTAACCCAATCCCACACTCGTAGCAAGAAAAATACTTCCTTTACACTCCCTCCAGTATCTTCGAGCACCTATGATTTTCTTCTTTTTTTTTAAAGTATTTTTATTTTGAGAGGGAAAGAGTATGAGTGGGAGAAGGGCGGGGTGGGGGGAGAGAAAGAGAGAAAGAGAGAGACAGAGAGAGAGAGAGAAAGAGAATCCCAAGCAGGCTCTGCACTGTCGGCACAGAGCCTAATTTGGGGCTTGAGCTCACTAACCATGAGATCATGACCTGAGCCGAAGTCAAGAGCTGGAGGCTCAACCAGCTGAGCCACCCCGGTGCCCCGGCACCTGTGATTTTCTAAGCACCCTGGGTACAGAGAGAAGTCACTGCTCTTAAAACCCACAGTCTACTGGAAAGACAGGCAGTGGGCAGCAACACGGGGTGCTGGAGGGAGCAAAACATAGGACAGAAGCCTCAGTTCAGACTGCAGGGGACTGACAGACACTTCCTCGGGCTTTGAAGTGACCAGACAAAAGACGAGGTGACAACATGGGGAGCAGAAGCAGCAACACGTCCAGAGGAATGGAAGTGAGCGCTCTGAAACCTGGGAACAGGAAGGAGCAGACAATGAGTTTGGGAAGGGACAGGATGGCATACGGAGGGCGGCAGGAAGGAAGGCTGGAAGGACTACCCTGGCCGGCTCGGGGGGAGGCAGTGCTGACGACAAGCCTGAAGGTGAAAGCCTGAAGGTGAAAGGAGAACCACCAAAGAATGTTAGGGGAGCGACAGACTTGATCACAGCCGCATTTTTTTCCCCTAAAAGATTGCTCCAACAGCAATGTGGAGAATGTTTTGGAAAAGGTCCAGATTGGCAGCTGGGAAACCGGCCACTGGAGAGTTATCCAGGCAAGAAATGATGGATGCAGGGAGGAGAAGGTAATTTCAGGACAAAGTAGAACTGATCGGACCCTCCGGGGGGCCCGGCTGGATGAGCGAGGACACAGGAGAGCTACCTGGACCGTGGCAGAGCTGACACGGGGTTTCTGTCCCGTGCCTTCGTGTGCACAGAAAACACAGAAGTGCAGGTCTGTGGATGGCACCAGGTGAGGTCGCCTCTTACCGCTGAATGAATGGGGAAGGAGCCCAGGAAAGGACTCAGGACAGGAAATAACCTGGGAGTCACTGCCAAACAGACGATATACAGAGACAGAGAGGGCAAGGACCACGGGTCCAAGCAGGGGGTCCTGAGGCAGGACGCATTCACGGGTAGAAAGGAACCCAGGCAGTTGGCTGAGAAAGAATAGCGAGAGAGGTGGGAAGCCAGCCAAGGGCAGTGAAACGAGGTTCCCTGGAAGAAATGGTCCTTCTCAAATGTTACAGAAAAGCAAGATAAAGGATCAGTAGCTTTAAGAGGACTTGGGGACTACGGGTGACTTTGGCAAGAAGAGCTTAACCCTAGCCCGTTAACACGTTCCAACTCCTTTTGACCTCTGACAGCATTTACCGACTCCCCCCACTTACATGCCACTTGTCACGCCTTCAATGATCAGCATGAAGTCCTTTCTCTGCACAAGGCTAAGGATGCAAAGGTGGACGGCCTGCGTTCCAGGGTCCTGGAATCCAGAAATCGCAGATCCGCCAGCCGACGACGATAGAGGAGCGTGAATGCTACAGGAAAGTAAAGGATGGGAATGCAAACTGGTGCAGCCGCTCTGGAAAACAGTGTGGAGGTTCCCCCAAAAATTAAAAATAGATCTACCCTATATCCAGCAATAGCACTGCTAGGAATTTACCCAAGGGATGCAGGAGTGCTGATGCATACAGGCACTTGTACCCCAATGTTTACAGCAGCACTTTCAACAGTAGCCAAATTATGGAAGGAGCCTAAATGTCCATCAACTGATGAATGGAAAAGAAATTGTGGTTTATATACACAATGGAATACTACTTGGCAATGAGAAAGAATGAAATATGGCCCTTTGTAGCAACGTGGATGGAATTGGAGAGGGTTATGCTAAGTGAAATAAGTCATCCAGAGAAAGACAGATACCATATGTTTTCACTCTTATGTGGATCCTAAGAAACTTAACAGAAGACTGTGGGGGAGGGGAAGGAGAAAAATAAATAAAGAGAGAGGGAGAGAGCCAAACCATAAGAGACTCTTAAAAACTGAGAACAGGGGCGCCTGGGTGGCGCAGTCGGTTAAGCGTCCGACTTCAGCCAGGTCACGATCTCGTGGTCCGTGAGTTCGAGCCCCGCGTCGGGCTCTGGGCTGACGGCTCGGAGCCTGGAGCCTGTTTCCGATTCTGTGTCTCCCTCTCTCTCTGCCCCTCCCCCGTTCATGCTCTGTCTCTCTCTGTCCCAAAAAAAAATAAATAAACATTGAAAAAAAAACTGAGAACAAAATGGGGCGCCTGGGTGGCTCAGTCAGTTAAGGGGCCGACTTCAGCTCAGGTCATGCTCTTGCGATCCGTGAGTTCGAGCCCCGCATCGGGCTCTGTGCTGACATCTCAGAGCCTGGAGCCTGTTTCAGATTCTGTGTCTCCCTCTCTCTGACCCTCTCCCGCTCATGCTCTGTCTCTCTGTCTCAAAAATAAATAAACGTTAAAAAAAAATTTTTTTTTAAAAACTGAGAACAAACTGAGGGTTGATG
>NW_024412470.1:6890990-6970839 GCF_014898765.1 Herpailurus yagouaroundi
TTTGGTCTGGCAGGCATTTATTAAAGGACTATGTGAGGCACTGGGTTAGCAGAGATGAGTCAGACCTAGACGCGTCAGCTCCTTGAGGTCAAGGGCTTTTTCTAACGCACTCCTACGTTCCCAGCACCTGCCGGAGTGCCTGGCACTTTGTAAGGAACCAGCGAGCATTTGCTGGATGAAGGAAATGAACGGAAGACGTGACCTGCTCTCTCAGGGGTACACAAGGGTAGACGCTTTGGGAGACAGCTGTGACCTGGATCTGAGGAGCGGTAGGATTTTGCTAGACACACGAGGGCTGAAATGTTTTTGACGACGTATCTTCTACGCAAGACCAAGTTCCCAGAGCCACACAAGTCTTGGTAACCCGCCAGCTATACAACATGCCTTGTCTCTACTAAAGTCATCAAATCGCTGACGGAAGAGGTAGGGAGGCTGACAATGTGCTGGTCGCATGCTGCCCCTTGACTCGGTGGGGATCTCCATGGGTGGGTCCACTGAGCCATACAAAACGTGTACACTTTCCCACGGGTTCTTCTCTCTTTTGTCGTTACTTTTTCTTAATGTTTACTTTTGAGAGGGAGGCGGAGCGTGAGCAGCGGAGGGGCAGAGAGAGAGGGAGACACAGAGTTCGAAGCAGGCTCCAGGCTCCGAGCTGTCAGCACAGAGCCCGACGCGGGGCTCGAACTCACGAACCGTGAGCTCATGACCTGAGCCGAAGTCGGATGCTTAACTGACTGAGCCACCCAGAGGCCCCCCACAGGCTCTATTTTTTTAAATAGAAGGGTTTTTTTTTTCTTAAGTTTATTATTTTGAGAGAGACAGAGCATGAGTGGGTGAGGGGCAGAGAGAGAGAGAGAATCCCAAGCAGGCTCCACACTGTCATTCCGGAACCCGACGCGGGGCTCAAACTCACAAACCGTGAGATCATGACCTGAGCGGAAACCAAGGGTCGGTCGCTTAACCGACGGGGCCACCCAGGCGTCCCAATTAGAAGGGTTTTTAACAGGAATGTCAGTAAGCTGCTTTTTCTTCCCCTGTAACCACCCACTGTGAGACAAGTCCGCCTAAATCTTTTCAAGAAGAGGTCCAACTTGACAACGGCAGGAAAGGACCACTGAGGCCTGCGGCAACGAGAGAACAGGACGACTGAAAGGTGGCCCGCGGGAGGGAGTGGCCAGCATCTGACCCGTTGGGGGGCCCGATCCGCAGGGAAGCAAATCACATCACATCAGTAACTGGAAATCAAACTGGCCCCATCGCCATCCGTGCCACCACACGTGGACACGTCGGGCTCACACGTCCAGGAAGCTGGGCTGGTTGGAAGTGGGCAGACAGCAGCACAGGGCACGAGTCACGGGTTCCGGCCACTGCAGAAACACCGCCACGGATGACCCCCACTGCGTGCATTTTCTCCTCACATCCTACCAGCAATCCTCCAAAGCAGACATAACCTGCTCTTCCCAGATGTACAAACGGGTTCAGAAGACACAGATGAGGAGTGGTCGAGCTGGGATGTTAACACGAGCATGGCTGTGTCTGTTGCGCCCCACGAAGCTGTCTGGCCTTGCAGCGGGAAAGCATTTTCCAGAAGAAACCAGGGAGCTGCGCTCCAATCCTTGCTTAAAGAAGAGACCTCATAAAGTCTCGAGTCTATCAACCACAAAGACTTTAATCCCCACTAAGACCTGTAAAAGGAGCCTCAGGGCAGGCCTGGGATTTAGGTCTTCTTAGAGGACACATCCAGAAATGTCCAGAAATGTCGAGAAATGCAAGCTTTTCCACCTCAAGCATGACCTCTCCTGATCATAGCTTCTAGAGACCAAAGGGCCAATCCTGCGTGCACTCAGCTCTGTGTCCTTCAAAGTCAGCCAAGGAGAGCACCCCCTGCTTGCCTTTTCTTCCAGAAGAGCATTCACTGCCTCTCTTGCCTAAAGAGAGTATTCACTGAGAGTATTCAAGAGTATTCACCACCTCTCAGTGTTCAATACTATGTGTCAAATACTATTCTGTTCATTCTGTTTTCAAATATTTACCCTCTCTACCAAGGAAGTGGAGAAAAATAAAGCCACTGACTAGTCAAAATAGTATGTTTTGCCTCAGTAGAAAAATCAACAGGTCCTCAGGAGATATGCCTCACCCTAAACAGCAGGGCCCTTGGCCAATCTCCTCACCAAATTCAACTCACGGAGAAAGTTTCTCAGACGACCAATATGCCACACAATAGAAACACGCCCTAGGGACACCTGGGTGGCTCAGTCAGTTAAGCCTCCAACTTCGGCTCAGGTCATCACCAAGGCTCATGAGTTCGGGCTCCACACTGGGCTGTGTGCTGACAGCTGGAGCCTGGAGCCTGGAGCCTGCTTCGGATTCTGTGGTTCCCTCTCTCTCTGCCCCTCCCCTGTTTGCACTCTGTCTCTCTCTCTCTCTCTCTCAAAAATAAACCTTAAGAAAAAAAAAAAAGAAAGAAACACCTCAGAAACCCCCACAAAGACAAAGGACAGTCATTCCATAGCTGCTTCAATAAATGTCCACTGATTCCCTAGGCACCTGTCGTCAGAGATGCCAACCCACAAGCCACACAAACGAGGCAGGGCCACCCCTAGCCCCCTGGATATATGCCCTGGGTTCTGAGTTCTATTCCTGCTCAGAACTACTTCTCATGACCAATCCTATCATGAATTTACCTCAGCAGTAAAGACCATAACTAGTCCAGTCTACAGGGTTTGTGGTTCTTTTATCAAAAAAAGAAAACATTTTACATACAGGCATCTCATGGGGCACCTGGGTGGCTCAGCCAGTTAAGCATCTGACTTTAGTTCAGGTCACAATCTCACGGCTCTTAAGTTCGAGCCCCACGTCGGGCTCCCCGCTGTCAGCACAGAGCCGGCTTTGGATCCTTGTCCCTCTCTCTCTCTCTCTCTCTCTCTCTCTCTCTCTCTCTCTGCCCCTCCCCCACTGGTTCTGTCGTTCTCTCTCTCAAAGAAATAAGTAGACTTAAGACATTAAAAAAGTATCTATGAGCATCTCAGATCTTAAAACTGCTGTTGTACAGCAGAAACTAAAGTTTATAAAACATATAATTATATAGCATCTGTGTTGATGAAAGAACATCCATAATCCCAAAGGGACGACAGCTTTGGAAGGCGGGGCTGTGCCGTGTCAACTCTCTACGTCTCGACAAGGATGCATCGGGTTCCCTACAAGCCACACTAAACTCAGAAGCCAAAAGGCTGCCATGCCCTCACCCAAAGCTCTGCTCAGCACTTTCCTGGCTCCAATCCAAGCTACAAAAGGCCGGTTATTCAGACTAACGCAGACTGCCCAAAGCCAAGACAGCTTTTCTCCGAAGACGATGGCTCGGTCGCCCCCTAAGATAGGGAAGATAACCACTTTGGCTTCAAAGAGCTACTCTTCTAGCATTTCTTGAGTTAAAGTACAGACCCAGTTCACATCCACAAGCATCGACTCAAACAAAATAGGTGTCATTCCTAATAAGAATCTGACAAGATGTGAAGGTTACCCTCCAGCTGATTTGATATTTTTAAAAAATGCACCATTGAGGCCACCTCGGTGGCTCAGTTGCTTAAGAGTCTTGACTATTGGCTTCGGTTCAGGTCAGGATCTCGCGGTTCGGGAGTTCGAGCCCCTTCGAGCCCCAGGTCTGCTCCACGTCGCTGGTGCAGAGCCAGCTTGAGAGTCTCTCTCTGCCCCTCCCCCACTCTATCTCAAAGTGAATAAACTTTAAATTAAAAAAAAAAAAAAATTCAAAATCAGGCCCCTGGGCGCCTCAGCCGATTTAGCGTCCAACTCTTGGTTTCAGCTCAGGTCACGATCTCACGGTTTGTGGGTTCGAGCCCCACGTCCTGCTCTGCGCTGATAACGTGCAGCCAGCTTAGGATTCTCTCTCTCTCTCTCTCTCCCTCCGTCCCTCTCCCCCACTCTCTCTCAAAATAAAGTTTAAAACAATAAATAAAAATGCACCCGTAAACAGGCACCTAAGCCATCTAGCATGTACCCCTACACTGAGCTCTGTGACGGACAAGGTACCAGTCATCATCCTACCCAGGTAAAGGGACCTCACAAGGAAGGACAAATGCGAACAGTCAAGGAAGAACTAGCCACATCTCCCAGCAAAAGCCAAAGCAACCAGGTTTAAATGCTGAAAACTAATATTAGACGAGGCAACCTAGCAAACAAGTAATGAATTCTTCAACCATTTATCCAAAAAGTACAGTAAAACCATGGATTATAACTTGCTCTGGGAGTGTTCCCCAAGACAAGCAATCATTTCTACCAAATTTTAACTTGATAAACAAGCGATGTCTTGTCATTTGTGAGGCCGAACATCACATGATCACCACTGAGCCAATGGTTCTTGAAATTCACCTTGATATATGAGTGCTTTCAATGCCAAGCATGTTTCTGGAACGAACTATGCTCGCCAACCAAGGTTTTTCTGTAACTGAGTGCCTACAGTGTGCAGTTTTAAACAACGGGACCATGAGGAGGTAAGAGAGCTAACCACGCTGATATCTGAGGGAAGTGCTACCCTGGCAGAAAGAGCAGCCAGTGCAGAGCCCGTCTTGGGGACTTGCGGGTCTCTGCAAGGACTGTGGCTTCTACTGCGAGTAAAATGGGAAGCTACTTCGGGGTTCTAAGCAGAGCAGGGAAATTATTATCCAGCCTTCTACCTGAACGGGATCACTGGCCACCATGAGAACGGAATGCACAAGGACAGAGGCAGGACACGGAGAGGAGCTAGGATACTACTGCAATGGCCCAACCCCAAGATGTTGGTGGCTTGGACCCGGAGGGAAGCGGTGGAGGTGAATAGGGGCAGACTGAGGACACGCTTTAATGGTAGAGCCAACAAGATCTCTTAACGGACTGGGTGCAAATGAAAGATGGTAGTCAAGAACGACTCCACGGTTTAGGTCAGAGCAACCACAAGGAGGAAGGCTGTCATCAGCTGAGATGCAGAAGAGCTGCAGGCTGAACCCATGTGAGGGGAAGATCAGGAGTTAAATGTTGGCCATACTGAGATTCCTGTTGAGATCCCAAGTGAAAATGTCAAGGATTTCGAAAAAGAGACCCTTAATATTTGCCTATTCAACAAATATGTATGGAGAACCTACCTAGACTGGTTTTAGTTTTAGCCCGTGTGTGAGCCTCAGGCGACAGTGAGGAAAAACAGTCCCTGAGACAGCAGTGGAGAGAGGAAGACAGACTTAAATGAGCAAGGGCAACACAGAATGGGGGACATCCTATGACTGATGCTTTAGCAACACAGAAGAGGGACACTCAATCATGCCTGAGAGGACTTCCCAAGAAAGACCATGACAGGACGCCTACAGAAAGATGAGCAGGGGTTAGCCAGGTAAGGAAGAGGAAGGTACTGGGAGGGAGGGATGCTAGGAAAAGCAACAACATCTATGAGAGCAAGACACAGGGTCACAGGATCTATGGGAAACCCAGTTAATACCCAGTTGAAGTGAATGTTGGCAAGTGGCAGGGAATACCAGTTTCTCAGGACTCCCCCCCACCCCAGAAGGTCACAAATGCCAACCACACTATGCAGGTGTGGGTGGGAGAAGTACTTGGGAAGTGTGACCAGTTGGGAGAGAACAATTCAAGAACACCCGAGGCTAGCTACAGAATTGAAAGATGTTAAGGGATGAAAGGAGAGCCTTTCCTGTAGATGAAAATCCAGATACCCAGTAAGCAACTGGCAAAGCTGGGCTGGAACCCACAATCCCTAAATCAGTGGCCAAACAAAGAGTGCCGATACCGAAAAATGAGTGGTCTGATGATTGGGTAATAAGTCCTTTCACAAGTCTGAAGGTCTCCAGTTTTCTGTCTTTGACAAAATTAAAGGAGGGGAGTGGCAAGCTGGTTGACTCATAAAACTACACTGGATTCTGGGGCGCCTGGGTGGCTCAGTCGGCTGAGCATCTGACCTCAGCTCAGGTCACGATCTCACCGTCCGTGAGTTCGAGCCCCGAGTCGGGCTCTGTGCTGACAGCTCAGAGCCTGGAGCCTGTTTCAGATTCTGGGTCTCCCTCTCTCTCTGCCCCTCCCCCACTCGTGCTCTGTCTCCCTCTCTCTCTCTCTCTCTCTGTCACAAATGAATAAACATAAAAAAAATTTTTTTAAATACATTGGATCCCGACACATACTTTGGAATGTAAAAACTGAGCGACCTTGATAGAAAAGCCTTTCCATTCCCATCTAGTTATGGCAACAGCACTTCTCAAAGTTTCTATCTATACAAGAGAAAAATCTTATTGTAGCCTTAAACAGTAATAACCCACCCCGATACAGGCTATAACCATCAAGTTGCTTTCCAACAAAATTCTACCTTTTTCGTTTAAGTATGTATCAAAGTGGGTATCTACTTGTTCTGATTAACTTATGACAATAACCACAGTAACATAATCTGAAAGAAATTAATGCTGAGACTTCTAAGAATAGAAAAAACCTTCCAATGTGCACATACATTTTGTTGCATAAGGATGACAGAATAATCGGGGCGCCTGGGTGGCTCAGTCGGTTGAGTGTCCAACTTCGGCTCAGGTCATGATCTCACCACTTGTGAGTTCGAGCCCCGCCTCAGGCTCTGTGCCGATGGCTCAGAGCCTGGAGTCTGCTTCCGATTCTGTGTTTCCGTCTGTCTCTGCCCCTCCCCCACGTGTACATACGCACACACGTGCACTCTCTCTCAAAAATAAACATTAAAAAAGATGATAGAATGATCAATAAAAGATTTAAGAATAAAAATAGATGAAATTAAGTTAACATTTTGTGGGAAAAGTGGAACTGAAATGATTTCAAGGAGAAAAAAGAAAAAAATGAAGCTTTCTGACTCGAATATGAGCTTATTCATCTATATTTTTAATGGATGACAATAGGCCAAATTACTCCAGTATTTAGAAGCCCACTACATACACTTTAAAGAACGAAACAATTATTATTTCAGAATGTCAATATTTATAACATCAGAAATTTTAGAATGTCACTATTTACAATATATCAGAAATATATCCTTTGCTACTCTTTACTCATGATGAAAGAAAACTGGTGTCAAAAAAATAAGCACTGGGGGGCGCCTGGGGGGCGCAGTCGGTTAAGCGTCCGACTTCAGCCAGGTCACGATCTCGCGGTCCGGGAGTTCGAGCCCCGCATCAGGCTCTGGGCTGATGGCTGATGGCTCAGAGCCTGGAGCCTGTTTCTGATTCTGTGTCTCCCTCTCTCTCTGCCCCTCCCCCGTTCATGCTCTGTCTCTCTCTGTCCCAAAAATAAATAAACGTTGAAAAAAAAATTTTTTTTTTAAATAAAAAATAAAAAAAAAAAAAAATAATAAGCACTGGGAGGGGAGCCTGGGTGGTTCAGCCGGTGAAGCAGCCGACTCCTGATTTTGGCTTACATCAGAATCTCGAGGTTCATGAGATCGAGCTCCACATCGGGCTCTGTGCTGACAGTATGGAGCCTGCTTGGGATTCTCTCTCTGCCCCTCCCCTGCTCACGCTCTCTCGCTCTCTCTATTTCTCAAAAGAAATAAATAAATTTAAAAATAGATAGATGCAACGGGGTAAAGAATTCTCCAAAGCTTCTCATAGCAGTTAAGGATGCAAACATGTTTGAAGACCAGAGTCCAACTCACAAGTCAGGGCTCTTAGCATTGCATGCTACAAGCTCTCTCTCTATAGCCTGAGACCCACCAACCCGCACAAGGCAGACAGGGCTCACCCTCCACTGTGGGGAAGGAGGCATTCCTGGCGACACCTGCAGAACCCGCGGCTTCCGAGAGGACAGGCAGGCGGTGTGTGTTGAGACAGGATAGAATGGCCCTACAGCTAAGGTGGGGAAAAGCCAACATTTCAGACAAGATGGCATACTCACACACTGTTTAAAGCACTAAAGAAGCACAACCCTACTTCACCTGCACACATAAAACTCTTAAGCTTCTACCGCGTCTTATACAAGTCCTACGATACCATTTCTACAAGTCACACAAAGGGCATGTGGCAGAACCTTCTATGAGGTGGGGGACCACATGGGGCAGGAATAAAACTGCAGGCCACCTGCTCCACAGGGTACTCAAGGTTACTACAGGAAGTATCGGGAGGTTCAGAGACACTCTAGACACTTCTCCTGTGGTTTCATAGGCTGTGACCATGTGGAAATAACTACTTTTTTTCTTACACTATGGAAAAACCATTTTTAATAGCCAGGTAACAGAGCAAACTGATTTGTGTGTGTGTGTGTGTGTGTGTGTGTGTGTGTGTGTGTTACTTTCTCCCATCATCATTCAAAATTCTCAAAGCATGCGTGGTCCATTTTAGAACCAATGCCCCCACCCCCCCACCCCCATGTAATCCAATTACTGCTTAGGAGAGGCCCAAAGGTTCAATGCTTTCTAGGATTCTTCAGACTTTTCAGGTTATTATGTTAAGTAGCCTATTGATGGTAATTTCTTTATTGTAACTACTTTGGCTTTCTCTGTATGAACTTTCATGTTCGCTTAACTCTTGCACGCATGTGACCTGAACACCCATTAGTTTGGTTTGTTTTTGGTTTTGGTTTTGGTTTTTTGGAGAGAGAGGGAGAGAGTGAGCCTGCATTTGGGCAGGGGAGGGGCAGAGGGGAAGGGAGAGGGAAAGAGACAGAGAATGAATCCCAAGCAGGCTCCTGGCTGGCAGCTCAACACAGGGCCAGATCGCCACTGAGCCACCCAAGTGCCCCACTGATTAGTTACTTTCTGTCAACACCTGACAGCTGTTACACCTTTTCTCTGGTCTTTTAGACACTCCTGTCTTATCATTTTCATGTGATCTTTGCAGTTACTTGTTCATTTAGAAATCCTGCTCTTTCAAAAATAAACTTTGACTTGTTGTTTTATGTAGGATTGAAGGCAAAGAAATACATCCATTAAAAGTAAACGATCCAATTATCTGGTAAAGAGATTCGAAAATGTTTCCACTGTTAAGCAACACTGTTGCCAAAAACTATGTGTGCACCTGTAAACAGAAACTTGTAAGAACTTGTAAAATACTCCAGGTAAGGATTTTCAGTGGAGTTTGAATTCAACTAGTTAATGAAGCACCTTGGTTTGCAAAAACAGCTGATGCACAAAGGTGAAAATTTTCTCGTTGGGCTTTGGGGGAGGGGACTATTGTGATTTGGTAAACACTGCAAACGGGGACTTTCTTGTTCTTGGATCTTTGAAGGAGATAACTTTTTCAAATAGGATGGTCTTTTAATCAGCATTCAAAAGACTAAACTTAGAACCAAACCTTCATTCAGCCTTGTAGTCACCAAGACTAATATCACCAAGATCATCCAACATCCGTGAGTCACCACGTGTGAAACAAGATTTTTAAAAATAAAACACTCTTTAGTCACAAATAAAAAATATCTTAGTAAAATCAAAAGGTTTTATACCTTTAAAGAAACCATCATCTTGGGGTGCCTGGGTGGCTCAGTCGGTTAAGCACTCGACTTCGGCTCAGGTCATGATCTGGCAGTTTGTGGGTTCGAGCCCCACTCTGGGCTGGGCTCTGTGCTGACAGCTCAGAGCCTGGAGCCTGCCTCAGATTCTGTGTCTCCCTTTCTCTCTGCCCCTCCCCTGCTCATTCATTCTCTCTCTCTCTCTCTCTCCCCCCCAAAAATAAACGTTTAAAAAAATTAAAAATAAAGAAACCATCATTTTAACTCTTTATATCATTTTTCTGTTTTATAGCTCTTATTTTTGTGTTTTATAGAGATTATGTTCATGTAATTCATATATACATATACACGATACATCATGAAAAAGAGATGGTCAAATGATTTAGTAAGCTGGCTTACTGATAAAAGTGATTTGATGATATTAATTAAAATTAAAAAAAAAAAAAAATAGGGGCGCCAGGGTGGCCCAGTCAGTTAAGCATCTGACTTCAGCTCAGGTCACGATCTCACAGTTTGTGGGTTTGAGCCCCGTGTTGGGCTCTGTGCTGACAGCTCATAGCCCGGACCCTGCTTCAGATTCCACGTCTCCCTCTCTCTCTGCCCCTCCCCTGCTCGCACTCTGTCTCTCTGTCTCGAAAATAAATAAAATGTTAAAAAAAGTAAAGAATAAAAATTAAAATTAAATTAAAAATAAATGAATAAAATAAAATAAAAAACACACCTGAACGCGCGCGCGCGCGCGCGCGCACACACACACACACACACACACACACACACACACACACAGGGTACCCCCTCCAAGCTTTTCCACTGGTTTAAAACACTGAGACCCACACCTAAAAGACCTCAGAGATCTTGAAGAGTCCAACAGCACCATCTCAGACCCCACCAGCAACAAAGACCAGGTCCTCAACGAGGAAACTTCCCAACACAATCTGTCCCCAGCACAGAACTTCGTGAAAGCAACACCCAACAAAGAAACAAGGACGTCAGGCAAAAGATCTCAGCAAGGGCCACCGAGCCAGCCAGAGTCAGGTGACCACAGAGAGTGTGCATCAGAAGCCACACTTCAAAGACATTCAGGCAAGGAAGGGAAAGGGAGGCAGCTGACCACAGACACAGCTGGGGACAACGGGCAGGCGGCATGAGAGGAACACACAGGAGCCCTCAAGGTCTGCTAGGTCTCCTTTCCTCTACCGGGCTCCGTGTTAGGCGCTGGCACAACCAACAACGTCCGCGGGCAGAGGGAAAGCCAGGGGTGGGGTGCAGCCTGTGTGGCTGCAACACAGAGAGCAAAGGGGAGAGGGGCGGGAGGCCAGCAGAGCCACATTGCGCCAGGCGTTCGTTGATGGCCACGGCAGCAGTTTGGGGCGGCAGAACGCACGTAGCGCCAGCTCTGAGAAAGCCAGTGGGACCAACCCAGTCCCCGGAATTCTGGGAGAACCTAACAGAAGGAGGGTGCGGAGTGAGCGGCCCGGCGGAAGGGGCACGGCCGCTGAAGGGTCCAGGAACAGGGTGATGGAATCAAGGGGATGCAGGCCCCACGGCCCATTCCAGATGCTCCAAAAGCAGATGAGTCATGGTCGAGCTAAGGGGAGGTGACAGCCCAGACCTCTGAGGGCCCTCTTGGTCTGTGTTACTCATACACAGTCAGACCAACCTCCTTGCTGCTTATGAAGATAGCTCAGAACAGACACGGATCTAGGAAAGGGAAAATCCGGACTCCGATCCAAGCTGTATCCCTTACTAGCCATCGTCAGTCAAGTCAAAAACTCTCCTAACCTCATGTCTTCCCTTGTTTCCCATCAACAGGGAAGACAGCCGCCTGCCTGACTTCAAATGGAGAGCGAATCAAATGCTTTACAGATGAACTGGCTTGGGCGGGGGCGGGGCACCAGGCTGGCTCCGCCTGTGCAGCACTGGACCTCGGCTTGTAGGTTTCAGCCGCACGTTGGGAGTAGAGGTTACTTTAAGAAATGAATAACATCTTAAAAACACAAAACAAGAAAAAGAGAATCTGGCTTCATTGTAAAAGTGGTTTAAGCAACATTCAACTGCAAAATACTGATAGACTTTCTCTCACATATCCTCACATCCCAACTTCTCCTCAAAAGCACTTAATACAGGGGCGGCTGGGTGGCTCAATCCGTGGCGCGTCTGACCTCGGCTCAGGCAGGTCATGATCTCACCGTTCGCGAGTTCGAGCCCCACATCGGGCTCTCTGCTGTCCCCCTCTCTCTCTGCCCCTTCCCCCACTTACGTGAATGTGCTCTCTCTCTCTCTCAAAAATAAACAAACAACAAAAGAAGCACTTAATACGGTATTCTGCAAAATGACCTTCATTCAACAAATACTTATTTACTGCATACTAAATAAATGCTAGGCTCTGGTTAAGCAATACCAATGCATTAGGGTTCAGGGGGCTTTTTTTAGAGTTTGGTCGTTACAACATGCATCACAGAGGTAAACGTGGTTTCAACTGTGGCTCCAGATCCTAATTCAAATAGTCTTATGAATCAAATAACAAAGGATAATTACAAGTCTTGGTCTGCGTAATGCACCTCAATCAACACCTAACACCAAACAGCAGCACCGTATCAAACACTGACGGGGACGTGAAGGCCCAAATACCCGAGATGCTCTCACAGAACTTCTAGTGCAGTTGGGGAGGCAGTCAACAAGCAGTCAACAAACAGCCAGACGCCAAGGCAAAACGTCGGTAAGACTATGGAAGCACGGGAGACAAAAAAAAACAATTCTGATTAAGGAAATGAATAACAAAGTCCCCTGGAGGAAGTTACTTACAGAACTGAAGGCTTAAAAGGATTAGAGGCCATTCCAGAGACGATCCTAAGCAAAAGTTTAAGTGAAAGAGGTTCCGTGCCTGGGTCTGTCTGTGCACGTGGGTGGGGGAGAAGAGGGGAGAAAGAGACAGTCTGGGACCACATTAGGGGATCTGCACTAGGCTGAAATATTTGACCAGTAGTCTGGGCAACGGAGAGTCGTCCACGATTTCCAAAAAGGAGAGTGACATAATCAGAGCTATAGGCAAAGAAAGAAGCCCACTCTGATGGCGGCCATTGAGAAGCGACTTTATTTTTTTTTTTTTTTTTGGGACAGAGAGAGACAGAGCATGAACGGGGGAGGGGCAGAGAGAGAGGGAGACACAGAATCGGAAACAGGCTCCAGGCTCCGAGCCATCAGCCCAGAGCCCGACGCGGGGCTCGAACTCACGGACCGCGAGATCGTGACCTGGCTGAAGTCGGACGCTTAACCGACTGCGCCACCCAGGCGCCCCTGAGAAGCGACTTTAATTGGTCAAGGAAGAAACCACCGAAAAAAGACAGAATGGCATCTACGGTCAGGGACATATATATGGGCAGAGAAGTTGAGGCTTTTTTTTTTTTTTTCCCTCTTCCTGTGTGACTTCTTGCTCATCTAGACCTGTCCTTTCGGAGGAAAGCAGGAGAATCTGGTTAACAGAGGTCAGAATAACCTCCTCAACCCACCACAATTTTACCGTGAGTCTTTAACAATGACTCACCAGGTCAGCCTGGCAAAGCTTACTCGCAAGTTCTAATTCGTCGTCATTTATAAAACAAACTAAAAAATGTGATAGATGGAACTGCAATTTTTTTTTTTTTTTTTTTTGCCTCGTACAACCAAAATAACTTAGTCTGAGATACAATTTTTGTACTTAGGGCGGCCACAACAGAGACAAATCTGAGCCCTCAAGAGAAGCTGAACCGGGGGTTGATGTTTCTTATAAAGGAGGGGTGCAGGAGGGGGGAACAACCAAGATCTACAGGGCTGGGCCAAGAGTACAGAGCAATCTGCATTTCCATTTCCCTTTGGGTCAAGTACGTCTGAAACCAGTCCACGGCCATTTCCCCGCAGCCCCTTTCCAAGGCGAAGGTTGTAAACATGTGTTTTCCACCCCACCCCCACCTTAGTGTTACTCTTCGTCCTCAGTCAATTCTTCCTTAACAAGGCAAAAGCAGGGATCAACCAGCATCAGTCCAGAACTGGGTCCGCCGCTAAGTACGGACCCGCTAAGTATCACATGGATACATTTTTCTATTCTAGAAGTGATGAGACTAAGTGTTGGACTCCAGGGACTGGACTCTGAGGTTCCTCCTGGCTCTAAACTGTCGTTTTTGATGATGTTCTGAGACCCTTTGCCTTTCCCAAATCCTTTTAACAGACACATAATAAATACCCGAGGAAGCGGAGGACCAATCTTGCTTCCAGATCCTCTTGCACAACTATGTTCAGATTTCAGACTTCCAAAGGAGGTCCAGCCTGTTGGTGCTGCACATCCTCTAAAAAAATGCTCTGAATTTCTTTCAGGAAAGGCACTAAGGCCTGGAATAAGAGAATCAAGATATAATCCCAGCAAACGAACTACTATATGGAATTACAGAAGTTCAGTGCTCCTTTGGGCTTTTTAAAATAACAGGGGTGCCTGGGTGGCTCAGTGGTTAAGTTAAGCATCCGACTTCGACTCAGGTCATGATCTCGCGGTTTGTGAGTTCGAGCCCCATGGGCTCTGTGCTGACAGCTCGGAGCCTGGAGCCTGCTTCGGATTCTGTGTCCCCCTCTCTCTCTCTCTCTGCCCCTCCCCTGCTCATGCTCTGTTCTCTTTTTGTCTCTCAATAATAAATGGGTGTTTAAAAAAATCTTTAACAAAACAATAATATTCTTAAACAATGACACGGTATTTATTAATGCCCAAAATGTAAAATATGCTTTACACTGTTTCCTTTTTTTTCCCTTCCAGTGTGACTTCTCGTTCTCTCTAGACCTGTCCTTTCAGAGGAAATACAAGAACCTGGTTTTGAAGACTCCTTCTTCGGAGTTACTATAATCTTCCTCCTCCATGAGAACCCCAGGAGCAGGGCTCACTACTACTTCCCATTGGACACATTACAGAAGTAACACGACTGGGGCGCCTGGGTGGCTCAGTCGGTTAAATGGCCAACTTCAGCTCAGGTCATTATCTCCCCGTCTGTGAGTTCGGGCCCGCATCGGGCTCTGTGCTGATAGCTCGGAGCTTCGAGCCTGGAGCCTACTTCTGTTTCTGTGTCTCCCTCTCTCTCTGCCTCTCCCCCATTCGCGCTCTGTCTCTGCCTTTCACAAATGAATAAATGTTAAAAAAAAAAATTAAAAAAAAAAAAAAGTAACACGACTTACGCGGAGTATCAGTTGAGACCAGGTGATGACCGATGAACACAAAAATAAGGAGAATGGAGTTATTTCACCGCACAGGGTCTGCTTCCACGTTTGGAGTGACGATATCATTTAGATGATTACCAAGGACATGGTTTCTAAATGCCACACTCATCTGCCAGTTTAAGTCCCCCTTCTCCCAGGAGGACTGAACCTCAGGTTAATGATTGGGGCGAGCTACGTGCCAGACATGTGCTATAGGAAGGAGCGCTGGGAATACAGCCATCAACAACAAAAAGGCCCCCATGCAACAGGCGTAGGCTACACAAAAGAGGGGGGCAAGAATAATCCTAAAAGAACAGGGAAACCTTCCTGAAAGTGCTTGGCCTCTACCTTTGCTTCTAAGAACCAGCAACAGCGCTGGCAGAGAACATTTAGCAGCCTGAAAACGCATTCGGCCCGGGGGCAAATGCCACATCAACTTTGGGGACCTCAAAGCTGCCAGATTCCTCGCCCTGGGAGCGAGAGACAAGATGAACTCCATCAATAAAGAAGTTTCCCAGCGCCAGCTGCCGGGTCTGGGCCCCCGCGGGGACCCGGAGGGGGAAACGTGGAGCCAAAATGGAGGAGGGGCTCGGGAGGAGTCGGCTGGGGCGCGAGAGCCTCGTGGCTCGCTCCTCATGGCGCCAACCAGCCTCCCCGCTCCGCTCTCCCCGGCCCTGGGAGGCAGCATCCCACCTCGCCAAACGCGGCGCGCACAGCCCACGGCTCGCAGGCTCGCCAGGAGGAGCCCATGCTCCCAATGCAATGGGAGCTTGCTAAACGCCGAGGAAACAAGTACCCACATCTTAAATGCAGTAAAGGGGAGCGAAGAAAGAAACATCTGCGAGGTCTCCACCCTTCCCCACCTGCAGGAAAGGCCCGGGGTAAAGCTAAAAAAGCATTTCCCTCGTTTTTTCTTGCTTGGCTGATGAAACAAAGACGGGCTCCTGAGGGGGGTCGGACGCCCCTAGGACTGACCCCCTTCCGTGCGCCCACGACGCTACAGCCCCTGCAACCGAGGAGCACGCACGGACAGAACAACTTTCTCATTGAAACCGGCCACGTTTCTGCTCATAGCCATACGGAAGCCCGTATTGTCATTTGGTCCATGTCACCGCACCTAGTTGGCGCTCAGGATTTTCCCCCCAAGAAACCCCCGCAGTCCCCAGCCCGACACGAGCTCCCTTCCCCGGGACGCCGCCTCGCGCGTTCCCGCAGCCCTCCAGGTCGGGCTTCCCGGCTCGCCCCGCCCTCGCGGCCCGCGCTGCGCCGCGGGGCGAGTTCCCCCACCCCACCCCCCACCCAGAGCGGGGCTTGGGGGAGGGGGCGCGTCGGGGGCTCCCCGGCGACCCCGCTTAAAGCCCTCTCCCCCCGCCCCCACCGTCGGACTCGCAAAACAATAAGCCTCCGCTTTCTCTGCCCGTTCCCCCTAGGAGCCCGGCCACGAGTTACCGCAGCGGAGAAAAAGAGCGAGCGGGCGCGCGCCAGCCCTGCGACCCGTGGCCGGCGTACCCCGGGGGACCGCGATGACCGGAATCCCCGCCCGCAGTCCGCGCAGAGGCTGGGGTTGGGGTGGGGGGGGGGGGGAGACACTGGGCGCTGGAGCGCGGCCAGGAGCGGAGGCGCGCGGGCCACGCGGTGGCTGCAGCAACTGACACGGCCCGCGGCCGCGCCACATGCGCCGCCGCCCGGCCCGGGCCCGGGAGCACGGCGCCGCGACCCCCCGTACCTTGCCGCTGGCCGTGCCCCCGCTGACGCCGATCAGGAAGGGCTCGCCGCCGTTGGGCTGCTGGTGGTTCTGCAGGGTCTGCTCGCTGTCCCCGGCCATGGCTGGCGCCGCCCCTCCTCCCGCTGCTGCCGACGGACGCACGCTCCCCGCCCGCGCCCGCGTCGGGCTCCCCTGCTCCCCGCAGCCGCGGCTGGGGCGCTGCCCGGGTCCCTGCGAGCCTCGCGGAGCTCGGCCGTGGGGCTGCCTTTCCCGGAGGCGCCGAGAGCCTGCCTCTGCCCGCAGCGGCCGGCTCGGTTTACAGCCCAGGCGGAGGTCAGCGTGATGCTGCTGCTCCAATCCGGGCGGGCAGCGCGCTGCTATTCGCCGAGGCGGAGGCGGCGAGGCGTCCAGCCCCAGCCTCCGCCCCTCCCGGGCCCCGCCGCCGCCGCCGCCGCCGCCCGAGGTCTCCCGGAGAGGTGTGAGGCCGCCCTCCTCCCCCCGCCCCGCTGCCCGGTTAACCCTTTCCCCGACGACCTCCGGCGGACCGAGGGACAGGACACACGCGCTCGGCGCTTTCGTGGGGTGTGCTCCGTCTATTTCAAAGGGGGGCGAAGAGCTACAAGGGCAGATCGGGTAATGGGGGCACTGGCAACGCCCCGGGCTTGGGAAGCAAAATCCCAACGAGCACGGGAGGTTAAGAGGAAGCGAAGACTGGGGACAAAACCGAAGAGACTCTTAAATATGGAGAACAAACGGAGGGTTACTGGAGGGGTTGTGGGAGGGGGGATGGGCTACTTGGGGAAGGAGCTTTAAGGACTCCACTCCTGAAATCCTTGTTGCACTCTATCCTAACCAATTTGGAAGTAAATTTTAAAAATAAAATAAAAGTAAAAAGATGAAGCAAAGAGTTAATGTCGTTTGCCCATTATTCAGGCTAAAAACTTGTGTTTTCCCCAGATGAAAAAATTTCCCCCTCCCGTTTGCCAAAATATGTCAGCGGCTAGCTCTAAATATTTCCTCTCTTGGAAACACCATCCTCCTTAGTAAGAGACTCCCGAGAGTCTTTCTCCCCAGAGAAGGGTAATCGGACGGGGTTAAATGAAGGGCACCCTCCCTCCAAAATGCAAGGCCCTTTCAAACCAGTCTGAAATCACAAATACTGAGGTTCCTGCGGAGTTAGGATTTATGAAAACATTAGAATGGTAATGAATGTCATTTTGACCAGTTAATACTTTTCAGTGAGCTGGGTTTTCAGAGGTGGGCAATTAGTCACTTGATTAGAAAGGGAGTATTTTCTGGTGATTCACAGCCGCTCCCACCTCTGGAGGCAGATTTCTGCATTCACACCTAGTTCCACGAGCAGGTCACATAATCTCCCGGTGCCTCAGTGTTCTCATCTGTTATATGGGAATAATAATGACAACTCCACCCTGGGATTGTTGTACTCAGTGAATTGTTATATTTAAAGTTCTTAGAATAGCAGCTGGCACAGTCTAGGCCCCATGTAAGAGTTGGGAGAGGGCCCTACAAGGCTGAAGCCTGAAAGGGAACTTTTGTTGGGGTGCAGCCGGGGAGCGGTAGGACTCCTCCAGTAGCTTCCAACCCATGAGCTGATGGGCTCCCACAGTCCAAAAGAAAGCTTAAGTCAATAGCATTCGTTTCAAACTTCGTAAAGTACCTCAACTCCGGAATTACTTCGAGAAAATTTGCTCGAGAAAATTAAGCATATTAGAAAGCACAAATGGTCTTTTTTCGCTTTTGAAATATTCATGTCACCATCCAAAACCAAACTCCCACAGACGCTCCCACAGGAGACTAACATGGAGGAAGTAGGCTACCTGGGTAGGTAGAGGCAGGCCTTTGGGAGAGGTTGGCTGGAAGGAGCCTGCCTTACCACGTGGCTGTGGGGTGGGTGGGTTTTAGCTGATTCAGGAGTCGGCCTCGTGGCCCCAAAGGCTTTTCTCCACTAAGGAGATCTCACAGTCTTCAAAGACTTTTGCAGAGTTCTTTATAGCCCAAGATGAAGCCCAATGGGACTTGGAAAACCTGACGGACCCAGGGCTAAGGGGATATTAGGTAACTAGGGAAAGAAGAGGGCGAAAGAATGTTACATCCTCTATGAATTTTCCCCAAATCCCCACCTTCCTTACTTCATTGTTTGTTTCAGTTACTTTTGGGCAGCGGAGGGCAGACAGAGACGGGAACAGAGGATCTGAAGTAGGCTCTGCACTGACAGCACAGAGCCCCATGCGGGGCTCGAACCCACAAACTGTGAGCTCGTGACCTGAAACAAAGGCAGACGCTCAACCGACTGAGCCACCCAGGCGCTGCCCCCGCCCACTTTCCTTATTTCTATAGCCTTTTTTCCCATGATATTTCCTTACAAAAATTTCGACACATAGAGTTTAAATGTTTTTTTTTTTTAATTTTTTTTTTTAACTTTTATTTATTTTTGAGACAGAGAGAGACAGAGCATGAACGGGGGAGGGTCAGAGAGAGGGAGACACAGAATCCGAAACAGGCTCCAGGCTCTGAGCTGTCAGCACAGAGCCCGACGCGGGGCTCGAACTCACGGACCGCGAGATCATGACCTGAGCCAAAGTCGGCCACTCAACCGACTGAGCCACCCAGGCGCCCCAAGAGTTTAAATGTTTTAAACACTGACAGAACCACCATCTAGACTCCACCACGAACATTGTACCACACTTGCTCTATCACACTAGCCATGTGCCCATCCCTCTAGCCAGCACATTTTTATTGTTGCACTTGGGTTGCCTTTACCTTGTTAGTTTGAAGACACTTACTGCAAAATGATTTGTACATTTGTACATTGTTTTGTTTTTTTTTTTTTTCTTTTAATTGCTATATCCCTAGCACCTAAAACAGTTTCTGGCACCTGTAGGACCTTAATAAATATTTGTTGAATAAAGGAAGAAACACCACGTCTCATTTCTACATTCCCAAGGCCCACTGGGCAGAATGACAGGCAGGTAAGAAGCACTCGATACATGTTGAATGTATTGAATCAACAAATGAAGAATGCGGAAGAGGTAAAAGTACCAAGGAGTAAACTTCTCTCCCACCATTTTGGAATGAAAGGTGGTGTTCCCTCGATGGTATTTACACGGTTCCCAGTCTTATTTCCAAATGTTTTCTTTTCCTGGCATTCCAAGCAACTGTCTGCATGTAGCCTTGTATGTGCATCTATTAACTAGTCCAACCAACTCATTAACTGAGCTAATTCATTACACTTATCTGCACCTTGTCTAAAGGTTTTATTGGGGGGAGGGGCCTGGGTGGCTCAGTCGGTTAAGCATCCAACTCTTGATTTCAGCTCAGGCCATGATCTCACAGTTCATGAGTTCAAGCCCCTATTAGGGTATTGCACTGACAGCGTGGAGCCTGCTTGGGATTCTCTCTCCCCCTCTCTGCTGCTCCCCTGCTCATGGGGGAAAAAAAAAAGAGAGAGAGATTTTATTTTTTTATGTGATTTCTACCTTCAACGTGGGACTCGAACACACAACCCTAAGAGCAAAAGCCACATGCTATACCAAACTGGCCAGGCGCCCCTCCTGTACCTTGTTTCATAATTTGACTTCCGTGCATAAGTTAATATACATGAAAGTGCTCTGAAAAGAAAAACAAAAGCTGTCTATATAAAGGTAAGGCCTAATTAGCAAGGACATCCAGCTGCACTCTGCTCTCCCATTTTCACTCTCTTCTTTCCCTAGGGCTGCCTTACCTCCACGTAAGGAAGTCACCCAAGTCCATTTACATTAAGAGTATTCTCAGCACCGGTGACCTCGACAAGGACTTTGTATCTCTGCTCTCTATACAGCAAGGCAGGCTGTCCGTGCCATTCCCTATGCTGTGTCATCCTCCCTCAGGAGCCTGGTCACCAAATCCCACAGCTAGGGATGTTCAAATCATGTTTGAGTCTACTGTAGCAATTCCACTGCAGATTCTGAGCTAAGTGATTTCCAACCTTCCTCCTTCCCCTCGCACTAAAGGGAAAAAAAAAAAAAAAAAATCAAACATGTTCAATAAAATCCGGAGTTAGAACAGATTCAAGGAAATCCATGTTTCTCAGTATCTGTGATAATTTTACTTTCTGTACAGATTTCAGTCTGATCAAGTTCTGGCCTAGTTAACATACGGGGACAAAGTCAGCATGAGTGTGCAATTGCAGCTGTGGCCAAGGAACAAAAGGAGACACGGCCGTTCCCAGTCCTCTGTCTGCCTGCCTGCTCTCTAAGTAGCTGTAGTTCGGAACTAGACAAGGAACGCTACATTTTGTCTCCATCTGGAAAGTTCTACCTCTAGGTGCTTCACAAACCATGGAAACTATCACATTTCCAAGCCAGGAAAAAAAAAAAAATGTCAACAGACTTTAGCTTGTCTCTGAAACATTTTGGTGGCCCGTGTGGCCTTTTATCATCAGCAGTTGCTTGGACAGATCATAAGCACTGTTCTGAAATGCTGGCCAGATGATATTAAAGCTCCTTACGTCTAGCTCTATGATGTTAATCACATTCTCAGATACTGTTGGCAGTGTGTTATACAGCATAGTCCCAAACCCCAGCATCCGCAGCATCAGGGAAGGCAAAAGCGTGGGCCCCATCCCAGAAGTGAAGAATCCAGGGGTGCCTGGGTGGCTCAGTTGGTTAAGCGTCTGATTCTCGGTTTTGGCTCAGGTCATGATCTCACAACTGGGGAGTTCAAGACCCACATCAGGTTCTGTGCTGACAGTGTGGAGCCTGCTTGGGACTCTCTGACTCCCTCTCTCTCCTCCCCTCTCCACTCTCAAAAATAAATAAATAAACATTAAAAAAAAAAAAGAATCCAAAACTCTGTGGGTGGAGCCCATTAATCTGTGTTTGATAAGCCCTCCAGGTGTCTCCAGAACCCACCCACCAAAGTTTGAGAATTACTGATCTGGGGAAAGAAGGCAATGGGCTCCAGTTGGAAAAGCAAGGTTTACATCCTTGCTTTGCTACTACTTTGTAAGCTATGGCAAGTTACTTAACTTCTATGGACTTCAGGTTCTTCAACTGTTAAATGATACGTGGTTTGTAGGATGGTTGTGAAAATAAAGACTATATACCGGCATGTAGTAGTTGTTAAATAAATACCATTTCCTTCCCCTTCAATCACAGCTCTTATTACAGAAGTCCCACCACTTAGGGATTAGGAGTTCCAGAAATAAGAATTCCTAATCCCCCAGGTCCCTTTAAGGTAAAAATTAAGATATCTAGAACAGGCAAATGGACAGAGACAGAAAGGAGATTGGTGGTTGCCTACAGCTGGGGAGGTTAGAAAGCAAACAGGGAGTGGCTGCTGAAGGAGTACAGGATTCCTTCTTCTTTCTTTCTTCATTTTAAATAGGCTCCCGGCCCAAATGAGGCTTGAACTCAAGACCCTGAGATCGAGTCAAATGCTCTTACCAACAGAGCCACCCAGGCATCTCCAGGATTTCTTTTTAGATAAATGTTCTAAAATTGACTGTCTTGATGGCTGCACAGCTTTGAAAATCGTAAGAACCACTGAACTGGTTCTTACCTTCGTGAATTGTATGCGGATTATATCTCAATAAAGCCGTTTCAAAAACCAGGTTTCTTTCTTTAAATTTTTTTTTTCAACGTTTATTTATTTTTGGGACAGAGAGAGACAGAGCATGAACGGGGGAGGGGCAGAGAGAGAGGGAGACACAGAATCGGAAACAGGCTCCAGGCTCTGAGCCATCAGCCCAGAGCCTGACGCGGGGCTCGAACTCCCGGACCGCGAGATCGTGACCTGGCTGAAGTCGGACGCTTAACCGACTGCGCCACCCAGGCGCCCCTCAAAAACCAGGTTTCAACAAGCAGGCTAGGAGAAGAAAGAGATTTTTAGGAATTGGGGACAGAAATGGGCAAAGGCACAGAGAGACTGTGAATTAAGAAGAAGGTGTCAGAAGACTTTGTAACCTATAAAATGTTACATAAATGTAAATGTTGTTAATGTTGTTTAACTCAACATATTGACTTTTGTGCATACAGCTTTACCCCACAAAGACAGTTGTCACACCAGGGCTTTTATATTTCAGCTGGCCCAACTACAGAAATCCCATATGTCCTAAGAAGCCTTCCCAGACTTTGAAAAGATTAACATATAGATTTTCACTCTATAGAGATTTTCTGATTTTCTCTCCTGTCCCCAACCAGGATATATTTTCCAGCATGATTGTATGAAAGTAAGACTGGGGTATAACCAGAAGTTAGTCGTCTCTCCCAGAACTTACTGGCTCCCAATATGAGCAAGCTCCTGGCAACCTCATTTTGTTCACTCTCCGTGTTCTAAGCCTTTTTTTAAAAGTTTATTTATTTTGAGGGGGGAGGGGCAGAGAGAGAGAGAGAGAGAGAGAGAGAGAGAGACAGAGAGAGAGAGAATCCCAAGCAGGCTCCACACTGTCAGTGCAGAGCCTGACTCAGGGCTCCAACTCAGGAACCAGGAGATCATGACCCAAGCCAAAATCAAGAGTTGGATGCATAACCGACTGAGCCGCCCAGGTGCCCCCTAAAACATTTAGCTTCATTTTGTTCACAGGGCTTTTCCCAGACCTGCGTCTGACCCTTCGCTTCTTTTCCTGTCTCCAGACTAAATTCTTGCTCTCCCACTTTTTTGCAATGACTTCCCTCACTTCCCCCAGTCAGCTCTGGGCCATCTTCTCTGCAAACAACCTACTCGTCCCCCCTCCTTCACTCCGGGGCTAATGCTCTTTCCATCACACCGTAAGCGATGCACTGTAGTTGGTGATGTACAGGGGTGGGACTAGGGGTTGAGAGAGGAGACCCCTAGGGTGCAAGATGTAAGGGGGCTCCGACTGTCAGACGGAGCGAGTGCACGTGTAGGGTGAGCCTTGAAAAGGAGCCCCTCCTTATGCGTTGACCCTGAGCGCCTTCCTTGCTTCATCCTGGTCCCAGCCCAGGTGACTGTCGAGAAGAGAAGCAGAGGATTGGTATAGCTGATGGCAACTGCCTCAGAGGAGTACCTACATTTAGTCTGGTGGCCAAGGATGGCAAGTTTGACTGTCCTTGAGATCCTGGGCCGAAGTGCCAACCGGAGGCCAAATGAGATTAGCAGGTCCAGCCGATTAGTCTTAGCTCAGGGTTCAAGTGGTATTTTCCTATAAAGTTATTTTGGTATGTCAAAGTGAACTTTCCCTGGGTCATTAGGAGAGGAAATTAGTTCAGTTCTGCTTTGTAATGAAATTACAGCTGTTCCTGGTGGGAAGAAGGCTTCGGGCTTAAAGGGAGGAAGGGCTAGTGTTTCAGAAATATTTTTAGCCACAGACTAAAAAAAACTAACAACAGCAATGGATTCCCCAGGAAGACACGTGCCCACACATGCACACAAGGAGAATTTTGAGTATAATTTACTCAGGCCCTACATAACCCCCGTTATCAGTCTGGTGGCCAGGAGATGAAGTCGGGGCAAGGGCAGCCTCAGAGGAGAGCATCTCAGAAGTGTTAGCTCTTCTTAGGGAATATGGGCCACCTCTGTGAGTACGGAGGGTACAGGGGTCCAGTGGCTACACAGGCCACTGTGTAGATCCTCAGGCTCTAACATTCCCAACCCTCCTGCCTTGGCTGACCAACGCAAACAATGACGGAACTCTGAGACTCTAACAATTAGTATTTCTGCCTGTTGCTGAAACGTGTCTGCCCTGCTTCTGCAAGAGATCAGGGCCTCTTTGGAAGCCACCAGAGGCCTCCGACTCTCACACAGAACCCCTGACTGCTTGCTAACAGCAGAGTATCACTAAGATGTAGTAGCAACAAGCCAACTCCACTGTCTGTGCAGGCACTGGTCCCCCGTCTTTCTGAAAGGCCTGAAACATCGCACCTGCCACAGCCTTCGCCTCTCCAGGGACATTGTCCCAGGTCACCACCAGGGGAATCTTTACCTCACTTTAACCTCACTATGAAAAGAACGGAGCCACCACCTGGTGCCACGTCCCACTTCCCAGCGTCCTCCTCATCTGCTGGGCAGTAGATGAGCCAGTCCCCAATACCCCATCTGACCCCCAATTTCGTGGACCACTTTTGATGCCATTTGTGCTCATCTGGGCCCTCGACGAAGCACATGCCACTAGGAGTAAATGTACAATCATTAGGGGAAATGGCTGCAGGAGGAAATAGGAAGGGGCTGGAAAAGCCCGAGAGAGAGGTCATTTGGACTGCAGCACGAGCCTGAGCCTGAGTATGGGAGAGGTACAGAGACAAAGAACGTTGGGCAGAAGCATCCTAGACTACCATGCAGACGAAGAAAGGCTCAGCCAAGCTGTTGTGAGTCCTTAAGTCAAAGTTGTTAGCAATCAGAAGAACCTCATAACTTCTAGGAACAGACCTGCCTTTGTTTTCCGATGACACGCAGCCACCGGCTGGGACTAGCCTGGGGGGAAGCGTGGCCGGGGAGCAAATGCAACAACATATTTCAGGGCACATTAGCCGGTGTCGATTATGTTCTTTGTAGGTAGAGATCTTCGAGGACTTCTCCCGACCATCACATACCGAGAGCGAAGTATGGAAATACCCAACTCGAATTGTTGAATTATCTATTGGGGAATGAATTCAAAGATCCAGCCAGTTCTCAAGACTCCCCTGTCTTTTGCCTTTCCCCGGACTCCCAGGTCTCTGAGGTCCCCTCCACCCATGTGTAGTATCCTACTTAGCCAAAAATGTGTGAGGAGCTCCTCCCAGCCCTTGTGGGTGTCTCTCACTTCCAGGATCCCCCAGTTAGATTGCCGACTGCTTCGCCGCGTGTTCTGAACCAGAACCTTTCATCTTCAAGCAAGAATCTCCCCTATCTGTGCCTCACTAAGTCCGCCACTCACTGCTGGCCGAGGGCGTGGGGCTTTGCCCCCTGCACCAAATGGGCTCTGACACCTCTTGCAAAACCGAAAACTTCCCAGTGAAATAAAACACAGTGAAATAAGATTCTGGGCTCTGACATTTTCACCAGTGAATTCTACCAAACATTCAAGGGAGAGTTAATACCAAGATTACACAGACTCTTCCAGACAGGAGAAAAAGATGGAACACTGCACAACTCATTATTTTATGAGAGCAGCACAGCTTTACTACTAACATCTGGCAACGTATTACCAAAAAAATGGAAAATTAGGGGCCCCTGGGGGGCTCAGTCAGTTAAGCATCCGACTCTTGATTTTGCTCAGGTCATGATTTCATGGTCGTGAAACAGAGCACAGCATCAGGCTCTGTGCTGTTAGCACAGAGCCTGCTTGGGACTCTCTCTCTCCCTCTCTCTCTCTCTCTGCACCCCCCCCCATTTAAATAAATAAACTTTAATAGAAAAAAATTGGAAAATTAAGGGCCAGTGTCTCTGATGAGCACATGTATAAATCCTGAACACAATTTAACAAACCCAAACCTAGTATTATATCACAGACCGTCTTATTTATTTAAAAAAGAAAAATGAACTAAAATTAAAGTAATATTTGAAAAATCTATACTTTAAATAATGTAGATCTGGCTCAAAAACAATGATTGTATCTTTAGATATGGATAAATCTCGCGATGAAAAGAACTGTTTCTTGAACACTCCAAAGCAGTTTCCCAAAACATAGGCCTTGGAACTTTGGTTTGGGGAGGGGAAAAAAAAGATACTGGGAGTGAACAAGTTTGGAAAAACCTGTGCACTGCTCTGCTCCCCTTTCACTTCCTGGAGAGAGTCACGGTGTCCCTGAGTGCTTTCAACACCCTGAAAAATGCTGCAATTAAGAAACATGTTTGTTTGTTTAAACCTGTGTTTTACCAAAGTTACCAAACCACAGAATCCTTTTTTCTCATTTGCCTATTAGCAAGGGGCAGAACCGATGTTCTGTGGAATTCACCCTAAGAAATGCTTCTCTAGGGGCACCTGGGTGGCCCAGTTGTTTAAGGGTCCAACTCTTGGTTTCAGCTCAGGTCATGATCTCATGGTTCCTGGGCTTGAGCCCCGTGTTGGGCTCTGCACTGACAGCGAGGAGCCTGCTTGGGATTTTTCTCTCCCTCTCTTGGCCCCTCCCCGGCTGGTTCTCTCTCTCTTTCAACAAATAAAAAAGTAAACATAAAAAAAAAAAAAAAAAAAAAAGCTTCTCTATAGTGACTGAGTGTCAAAACAACAGATCATCTTACAAGGAATTAAACAGTATCCTGCTACCTTGGAGGAGGTCCTAAGAGACCTATTTACATGGAGAATAATATTTATTGACTTTAGCTTTATATTAGACAGATGTCTCATGTATAATATTCAGCTAGTAATAATTTATTATAATTGTTCTCTGGCTTAAAAAGTTGTAGATATTTAGTATAAAAAACAATGAGGGAATTTTTTTTTTAATGTAACGTTTATTTTATTTAGTTTTTATGTTTAAAAATTCTGTAATTTTTTTTATTCATTTTTGAGAGACAGAGAGTGAGCGGGGGGAGGGGCAGACCGAGAGGGAGACACAGCATCCGAAGCAGGCTCCAGGCTCTGAGCCGTCAGCACAGAGCCGGACGCGGGGTATGAACCCACGGACCACGAGATCATGACCTGAGCTGAAGTCAGACACTCAACCAACTGAGCTACCCAGGCACCCCTATTTTACTTTTGAGAGACAGAGAGAGAGCACGAGCGGGAGAAGGGCAGAGAGAGGGAGACACAGAATGTGAAGCAGGCTCCTGGCTCTGAGCTGTCAGCACAGAGCCTGACGCAGGGCTCGAATCCAAGAACCGTGAGATCATGACCTGAGCTGAAGTTGGACGTTGAACCGACTGAGCCACTCAGGTGCCCCTCAGGAATTTTTTATGCAGAATGTGAACATCCTCTCTAATCCTCTCCCCAAGAGCTAATCATAATTATGATTATTATTTCAGTTTTGTTATTTTTATTTTGTTATTATTTTATTTTATTTTGTTATTATTTCAGTTTTGAATATTCATATCTGCAAAGTTTTCTACAATAACTGCTCACTAGCAGAAAAGCCGGTCAGTTTTTGTGAGCTACTGAAAAACATACCTATTAATATTGCAAAAACACTTAAGCATTCAAATAAATGTGAGAGCTTTGAAAAATACGTGGGAAAGGAGAACATTTTTCTTTCATGTTTACTTATTTTAGAGAGAGAGAGAGAGAGCAAGGGAGGGGCAGAGAGACAGGGACAGAGGATCTGAAGCAGGCTCTGCACCGACAGCAGAGAGCCCGACATAGGGCTCAAACTCACAAATCGTGAGATCATGATCGGAGCCAAAGTTGGACGCCTAACCGACCGACTGCACCACCCAGGCGTCCCTGGCAGAGAGGAGCATATTGAAAGTTAAACACAAAAGGGAAGATTAAAGAAGTAAACTCTCAAGAAAAGAAGGCAGAAGATTGAAATCTGATAACTTCCCAAGAAATAGGACACAACAAGATGTGAAACAAAGGGAACATTTATATGTTTATTTTAGGGTACTCCAAATATTTATCTTTTGAATATAATATTTGACAATATCATAAAAAGCAGCTTCCACTATGGCTACTATAAACCAAGACGTACTTCCATAGGAAACAATTCACAGGCCCCAAAGAGAAAATGAGTAAAAGACATGGGTAGTTGATAGGTATTAGCTGAAAGGGTGGTATCTCTCATCCATAACCACCCAGGACTTGCAATCCAGATAACTGTCACCCTGTGACCCGAAGCACCACTACCTGTCACCAGAGAAGACTATAATGAGGCATTCATTTTCCCCTCTCCGTTGGGGTTTTTAGGGATTAAGTGGGGTTTGAAATGACAAGAAAAGGAGTTTTGTAAATAAAACCGTATGAATGAGCATACCAGATCAGACTCATGGATCATTTAATGCAGGACAGGACATCTGGCAACAGCATCCATGGCTATTTTGTGGAAGGATCTCCTCTTCCTCTGCGTTCCCAATTAAAAGTTTCAGGTGCAGTGCTGATAATTATATTTCCTCTTAACAGCTCAGTGTGAAGCATCATAATGTTTTCATCTTGTTCTCAATCCTTCTGTGAGATCACTTTCACCTCCTCCCGCGGACCTTTCTCTGGCTTTGCTGTATTTTTCCTGTGGAATGGACACAGAACTACGTATAGTATTCCAGATGTGAAATCTCACTTTGTTTCATTTACAATGCCATTCTTAATGACCCCCGATTTCTGCTCTCTGGGGCTGAAGAAGGAATCTGAACCAGAATGTTTGAAGAACAAGATGATTGTCTCTCTATTCTTCCTTTCCTAGACTTAGGTGATAGTCAATCCTTCTTTTAAGTTTGATGGAGAGAAAACTAGACCAGTAAGTCAGGAGACCTAGCTCATGGTCTGGAATTATCAATAAGGAACTCGGTGACTCTATAATTCATTTGAATTGTATGAACTTCAATTTATTCATCTATTAAATGAAGGGATTGACTTCAAGATGTTCTGAGTTCTCTTGCAGCTTTGCATTCATATAACTGAGACATTGTAGCCTGTGTGGCACTTTCCCTCCATTCTTATTCCTCGCGAGGACTTTTAGTAGTGTATTCCTACTTGGCATTTCACTTACTGGAATTAGTTAGTGTCAACCATAAACATGAATGTTTCACCTTAAATGTAAATGCACTTCAAATGTAACATGCACTTCAAACCTTCAATGTGTAAGGAACCACCCCCACTGTGCATTTTAAAGCTTCTGCTCTTTATGTCCTAGCTGTAAATTGGAACTGAATCTATTCATTCATTTATACGTTCTTTTGTTAAATATTGAGTTCCGGGGCACCTGGGTGGCTTGGCTGGTTAGGCGTCTGACTCTTGACTTCAGCTCTGGTCATAATCCCAGTGTCATGGGATCAGAGTCCCATATGGGGCTCTGCCACCGGGCATGGAGTCCACTTGAGATTCTCTCTGTCTCTCTCACTCTTAAATTAAAAAAAAAAAAAAATCTATATCTATCTATCTATCTATTTATCTATCTATACTTCCTATTATTTGCCAGTAAGACAGATGTCATTCCTACTCTTACTGCACTTACAATCAAGAAAGAAAAGAAAAACAGGTCCTCGAATAGGCCATGACAAAAAATGTGAAGCTAGGGAAAGCATTAAGGAATATATAGCAGATACGTCTAACCAAGTTCCAGAGCGACTTCAAATTTTTATTTATTTATTTATTTTTAATTTTTTTAACGTTTATTTACTATTGAGAAACAGAGAGAGACAGAGCATGAGCAGGGGAAGGGCAGAGAGAAGGGAAGACACAGAATCCAAAGCAGGATCTAGGCTCCGAGCTGTCAGCACAGAGCCCGATGTGGGGCTTGAACTCCGGAACTGTGAGATCATGACCTGAGCCAAAGTCAGACGCTTAACCGACGGAGCCACCCAGGGGCCCCAGCAACTTCAAGTTTTTAAAATAACCTTTGGCAGGGCCCCTGGGTGGCTCCGTCAGTTAAGCATCTGACTCCCGATTTCGGCTCAGGTCATGATCTTATGGTTCATGAAATAGAGCCCTGCTGTGGGCTCCTCGCTGACGGCACAGAGTCTGCTTGGGAGTCTCTCTCTCTCCCTCTCTTTGTGCCCCTCCCCCACTACATGCCTGAGGGCACTCTCTCTCTCTCTCAAAATAAACAAACTTAAAAAAAAAAAACAAAACCCTTTGGCTCCACTATTTGAAACTGAAAATTTAAATAAGTTACACTTGTAGTTCTATTTAAGATAACGTAATTTAAGTAATAACATTTATAAATTTTCTTTTCCCTAAAAAAGTAGCTACATTCCAGTATCCCTATATCAAGAATACCTTCTAACCCAGGAGAAGAGTTTCCAAATGGCTTTATATTTCCTAGTAGCTGGAAACCGCTTCCTTCCTTTTATATGGTAGGTAGTAAACAACAAAGCATTTTTCTCCAAGTGCAAAAGTGGCCTGACATAGGTAAAATGCATCAAATCCAATATAATTTATCTGTTGGTCACAGAAATGTTTCAGCGGTATTCTACATGGAATGTCCCACAAACCAATGTAATGTATTTGCTACAAAGGAACATAATTGGCCAGTACAGACAATGGTCTTTTGTCTATTTAAGAGGGCAAGGCTTCACTGTTGCTGTTATTGTCGAATACTTTTAAATCTTAAATGTAATGGCTTTGACTTTTTAATATCTCCGTTACATAAGTAATATAGAATTATAGACAAATTAGAAACTCTTGAGTGTGTAAAAAGAAAATAATTACCCTTAAAGTTTTAGTCAGAGATAACTACTATTAACAATTGAGCGTATAACCTCTTGATGTTCCCCCCTTTCCATTCTTTTATTTAACATACTTCAACTGCACAGATTTGAAGCGATCATCACCCTTATTTTATCACACATTCTCATCACTGACCCTCTTTATTTATTATGTATTTAATAAGCCAATAAACATCTACCACCCTTGCAAGACCTAGAATACTGATGACAAATCACAACTTATTGTCAATGTTCCAAATGGTTTCCTATGCATAATACATATATATTACTCTTTTTTTTTTTTTTAGGTACCTTTTTGGGGCACCTGGATGGCTCAGTTGGTTAAGAATCTGACTCTTGATTTCAGCACAGGCCATGATCTCACAGTTCATAAAATCAAGCTCTGCATCAGGCGCTGTGCTGACAGCGTGGAGCCTGCTTGGGATTCTCTCTTTCCCCCTCTCTCTCTTTCTCTGTCTACCCTTTTTTGCTCCCTCTCCCTCAGAATAAATAAACATTTATAAATAAATAAATAAATAAATAAATAAATAAATAAAGGTCCTTTCTAGTCAAGATTTTATTAGCCAAGTCTCCATAGTTAAGAGATTGCACTAAAAAGCAACGTTTGCTCTAACACATATTTACCAAAGAGCCAATATAGTCACATAATATACTGTGAACTTGCAGTGAAATCAATATGCATTTATATAATTTTAAACACTGAACAGTATTCCATTGCATTCATTTGTTATAATGTATTTAATTAGTCCTCTTTTTTAGCATTTAGATATTCTGCTTTTTTCAATTTTTTAAATTGGGTCCCTGCGTGGCTCAGTTGGTTAAGCATCTGACTTTGGCTTAGGTCATGATCTCATGGTTCTTGAGTTCGAGTCCTGTACCAGGTAAGCTCAAGCCCTGCTTCTCTCTCTCTCTCTCTCTCTCTCTCTCTCTGCTCCTTGTAAGATTCTCTGTCTCTCTCCCTTCCTCGCTCTCAAAAATAAAATAAAATTTTAAAATTTAAGGCTATGAAAACATCCTTAAAAATGCTTAATCGCCCATCCTCTGATTATTTCCTATTGTTGGATCAAAGGATATGTACATCTTCAAGCCCTTTGATACATTATGATAAATTACTTTTAAAGTATTTTTTAATGGTTATTAATGTTTGAAAGAGAGAGAGAGAGGGAGAAGGGGAGAGGCAGAGAGAGAGGGAGACAGAAGTTCCTGATGCCAGAAACCCCAGGCAGCTGGAAGTTGCTGGAGTGAATACAACAGGTTAGACCGAGGGTGGACAGAGCACTGACAGAGTCTGTTACGCTTTACAAAGAAATTGCATATAGATCATTTAATTTGGGATATTTTGGCATACTTTTAGGTCGTATGTGCAAGAGTAACCGTATACCTCATGATGAATGGAGGTGTGCTTGGCTGGTTTAGTTGGTAGAGCATGTGACTCTTGATATTGGGATTTTGAATTCGAGCCCCATGCTGGATGTAGACACTATTTAAAAATAAAATCTTTAGTGGCCCTGGGTGGCTCAGTTGGTTAAGCATCCAACTCTCGATTTCAGCTCAGGTCCTGATCTCACAGTTTGTGAGTTCGAGCCCCACATCAGGCTCTGTGCTGGCGGCATGGAATGGGCTTGGGATTCTTTCTCTCTCTCCCTCTCTCTCTGCCCCTTCCCTGCTCATGCTGTCTCTCTCTCTCAAAATAAATAAGTAAACACAAAAGTAAAGTAAAATAAAATAAAATAAAATAAAATAAAATAAAATAAAATAAAATCTTAAAACAAAACACTTAACCGACTGAGCTACCCAGGCGCCCCTTAAAATCTTAAAACAAAACAAAATAAAACATGATGAATGAAAAGTCACAGAAACAAAATTTAGTATGGCCAGAGGTGAAAAATTCTCTCAGATAAAAACACAAATTATATGATAAAGACTGTGGAAATCAATTAGAAAAACAATAACTGTTAAATCCCCTCCAATTTTTATGTATCTGTGACCTTTAGGCCAACTTGAAATGTGCAATATATAAGCCTACAGGTAGATGAAGACAAAGAAAATATTTTTAAACTCTTACATGATTGTATATTTGCATATTTAAGGACTTTTCTAACCTGAATTAGTAATATTCTAACATCATTCCAGTCCTTCCATTTACCCATTATTTTAGGTTTCAAAAATGGTAACAACTTTGTAAAATAAAATTTATATCTATATATCTATATTTATATAAAATAGGTAACATAAACACAAGGTAAACAAAACTAAGCAATTTGAGGGGCGCCTGGGAGGCTCAGTCGGTTAACCAACCAACGTTGGCTCAGGTCATGATCTCATGACTGGTGAGTTCGAGCCTCACATAGGGCTTTCTACTGTTGGCACAGAGCCTACTTCAGATCCTGTGTCTCTTTCTCTGCCCTTTCCCCACTTGTGTGCTCTTAATAAATAAACATTTTAAAAAATTAAGCAATTTGAAAGAGTATACAATAAAAAAGTACATCTTTACCATGTGTATTCCCAGTGTTACTACCCAAAAGTAGTCACTCTTACTGGTTTCTCATGTATCCTTTTTTTTTTCTTAAGGGGAGAACAGAGAATTTTTTTTTAATGTTTATTTACTTTTGAGACAGAGAGACAGAGCATGAACGAGGGAGGGTCAGAGAGAGAGGGAGACACAGAATCCGAAACAGGCTCCAGGCTCTGAGCTGTCAGCACAGAGCCCGACGCGGGGCTCGAACTCACGAACCGTGAGATCATGACCTGAGCCGAAGTTGGCTGCTTAACCGTCTGAGCCACCCAGGCGCCCCTCATGTATCCTTAAGACAGTCTATGAAAAAAACAAATACACACACATATATGTACACAAATACATCCATGAGTGTGTTTGTGCATGTATGTGTAGATTCTCCCTCCAATTAAAAAAAAAAGTAGCATATGCTATAAACCCTTCTGCATTTTGTTTTTATCACTCTATCTTAGAGAACATTCCTTATCAGTACAAAGGTATTTGCCTTGTTAAAAAAATTTTTTTTTAATTAAAGGCTAAATAGATAACCTGAGATATGTTATAACAAGAAAAAGATGAGGAAGATACCCATTCATTCATTCCTTTACTTACTCATTCAACATGTATTGAATGTTCACCATTTTTGAGGCACATATCAGGAGCATAAAGATGAATGAGAAACCATTTCTACCTTCTAGGAGTCACAGACTGTTACAAAAACACACTCACATAGGGGTGCCTGAGTGGCTCAGTCTGTTAAGCATCTGACTCTTGGTTTCGGCTCAGGTCATGATCTCGAGGTTTCCTTAGTTCAAGTCCCGTGTCCAGCTCTGCACTGGCAGTGTGAAGCCTGCTTGGAAGTCTCTGTCTCCTTTCTCCCCGCCCCTCCCCAACTCGCGCTGTCTCTGCCCTCTCAAAATAAATAAATGAACTTAAAAATAAAGAGAAATACACGCACACAAACAATTAAGCAACCATAATATGATGAGATGTGATATTATGGTATACCGTGGCAACACAAAGGATTAATAATCAACTCTACTTGTGCCAGGAACAAATGCTAAGCACCTCATAGCCATTGTCTCAATGAGGCTCACTGGAACCCTATTAAATGCCTGCGGGGTATCCTTATTAGTCAGGGTTTCATTAGCTAGGTCCCCACAGTTAAGAGATTGCAAGAAGAAACAACAGTTTCCCTATCATATATTTACCAATGAACCAATTATCTAAAAAATGAGTCATTGAACATCCCTCCTGATTTAACATACCCTTCTACTCCATTCATCTCTTTGCAAATTCAGTCCAAAGCATTTGCAAAGTGAAATTGTAAATCTCTTGTAAAAGAGGTAGGACTTTCATAAAGTCATGAAAAATGATAGTGGAGAACTGCTCCAATTATAAGGAAAGCCACTGACAAAAATAAGGATGTTGTGAAAGTAGACTAGTTAATCATTGGAAAAGAAAAAACCAACAGGGGTAGTGGTATAAACAGACATTTCACAAGAAAATTATTTGAAGGGGAAAGGATCTAAAAGTAAAGTATCTTTCTCTTTTATGTAAGCCTCGTGGTAATCAAAAATCTATAGCAGATACACAAGAGGTAATGGCAAAGGAGTCTAAGCATACCACTACAGAATATCATCAAATCTCACAGAGAACAAGAGAAGAAGGAAAGAATAAAGGAATTAAGAAATAGCCAGAAAACAATGAAGAAAATGGCAATAGTAAGTTCATAGTTATCAATAATTACTCTAAATGTAAATGGACTACATTCTCCAAGGAAAAGACATAAAGTGTCCAAATGGATTTAAAAAAAGAAAGAAAGAAAAAAAGACCCAACTATCTATAAGAGACTCATGAGCTTTAAGAACACATGCAGACAGAAAGAATGGGAAAAGATATTCCATGCAAATGGAAACCAAAAGAAAGTAGGAATAACTATACTTAAGTCACACAAAATGGACATTAAGGCAAAGATTGTAATAAGAAATGAAAAAAGGTCATTCATATATTGTACCTAAAAGAGAGTACAACATCTGTAAATATTTATGCACCCAGTATAGAAGCACCTAAATATATACAGCAAATATTAACAGACCTCAAGGGAGAAATAGCAATATAGTAATGGTAGGAGACTTCAATAACCTACTTTCAACAATGCGTAAATAATAGGAATAGGAACAGAAAATCCATAAGGAAACATTGCACTTAAACTACATGTTATAACAGATAGACTTAGCCATTTACAGAAAACAATAATCCAACAGGAGCAGAATGCACATTCTTCTTAAGTGCACATGGAATATTCTCTGGGAGAGATCATGTTAGGCCACAAAACAAGTATTAATACATTTAAGAAGACTAATTATGTCTAGCATCTTCTTTGATCAAAGGGTATGAAACTAGAAATCAATCACAAAAAGAAACCTGCAAAATTCACAAATATGTGGGGATTAAACAACATGCTACCGAACAACCAAAGGTCAAAGAAAAAAAAAAAGAAATTTAAAAATACCTTGAGACACATGAAAATGGGAACACAATATACCAAACCTTATGGGATGCAGCAAAAGCAGTGCTAGGAGATAAGTTCATAGTGATAACACCTACATTAAGAAAAAAAGCCTCTGAGAGGCATAGAGATTGGAATAGTCCGGTGAACTTTGCAATGTTGGTCCTCATGGGGAAAACTTTGACATCTAAGAATTAGTACAACTAAAAGCTTAAAAAAGTTCTGTGATCTTCACTTACACTAGGCTCTTTCAAATAAATATTTACTTTTGTATCTAATTTTGATCCTATTTTGATTTTGCCATATTGTTTTTCTCAAAGGGAGTCCCCAGAATTGTGTAAGCTTTGGGTCACAAAGCTTAGATATACCTCTGGTAGAAACCTTAGAATTATTTAAGTATTCTCATTTACTTCATCTTATGTGTTCTAAGAATTACTATTCCATCCTACAAAAGGTTCTTGGTTTATCTCCTTCTCAATTTCTGCTGCTACTACTTAGTTCAGGGCTCCCTTACTTGAAAACTGCATCATGATGATGGCCTGATACTTGGTTCCTCTGTGATCTCTCAAAAATATATCTATCCTATGTAAAACCGCCAGACTAATTTTTTTTTTCCTTCACAGAAACACTTACTTTGCAGAATTCCCATCCAAGCTCAAGATATTTTGGTGACTTTCCACTATTACTGATCTTCTAAATTGAGATGCTTAAATGCCCAGGCAGGAGTAGTAATCTATCAGAGGGTACCTGAGGCCACAAGGGAAATGTGACATATCTTCCTAGAGTATCATATTTGATGGCAAGTAATTTAAAAGATTACTCCCCACCTTCCCCACTGTCTTCTACTTATATCATACTGATATAGAGTTGAATGCAAAAAGAATTTTTTGGGGGGCACTGGATGGCTCAATTGGTCAGGCGTCTGACTCCTGATATCTGCTCAGGAACTCCCGGTTCATGAGTTCGAGCCCCACATTGAGCTCCTCACTGACCATGTGGATCCTGCTTGGGATTCTCTCTTGCTCTCTCTCAAAATAAAATAAACAAACTAAAAAAAAAAATTATGTATTTTCTTTTGAGAGAGAGTGGGCAAGGGAAGGAGGAGCAGAGAGAAAATCCCAAGCTAACAGCACGGAGCCTGACACAGGGCTCAAACTCACGAATTGTGAGATCATGACTTGAGCTAAAATCAAGAGTCAGAAGCTTAACTGAGTGAGCCACCCAGGCACCCAAAAATAAAAAAAAAAATTGATGCAGAGAATTCAATTCATTATTCTTGGTTCATGACCATCATTGGTGTGTTCAAGGGCCTCAAGCATTCATTCATTTAGTCTTTCATTTAAAATAGCAAATATCCATGAAATCACCACGAACATGAAAACCAAGACATGAATTTACATTTGCATACACCTCTTTGATCCTCCATTGCATCACCTATTATTATCGGTAACTTCATAAAAAGTCTACCACATGCTGTAATTCTTAAGGACTTACTCTTTCCACTCAATATTATATTGCTAGGATTAACCCATGTTTTGGCACATATAACTCTAATACATTCATTTGGAGTGTTGTATAAATATACCCTAATTGATTTATCTATTCCTCTACATGTAGATAGGCATTTGAATTATTTTCAGATCTTGGTATTAAAGAGGGTGCTCACATGAACTTTTTTTTTTTTTTTTTTAATTTTAAAGCAAGTTGGAAAGAGGGGCAGAGGGAGAGAATCTTAAGCAGGCTAGAGAGAGACAGAATCTTTTTTTAAAAAAATATTTATTTATTTTTGATAGAAAGAGAGCTCGAGTAGGGGAGGGGCAGGCTGAGAGAGGGGGATCGAGGATCAGAAGTGGGTTCTGTGTTGACAGCAGCAAGCCCGACGTGGGGCTCAAACTCATGAACTGTGAGATCATGACCTGAGTCGAAGTCAGATGCTTAACGAACTAAGCCACCCAGGCGCCCTGAGAGAGAGAATCTTAAGCAGGCTCCATGCTCAGTGAGAGCCCAACATGAAGCTTGAGCCCATGACCCCAGAATCATGCCCTGAGCCAAAATCGAGAGCCAGACACTCAACTGACTGAGCCATCCAGGCTCCCTTCACATGAACACTCTTGTACATTTGTCCTGGTAGCTTTTGAAAAGTTTCTTTTGGATATACGCATAAAAGCAAAATGGTTGGTCAAAGGGTATGCACATATTTACCTTTACAGAGTAAGGACAAACTTTCCAAGGGGGCTGTACCAATGTATACTCTCACAAGGAATGATTAAGAGATTTTGCTGATCCTCATCATCTAGGTATGGTCCAACTTAAAAATTACTTAAAAATTATAGTAACATATACGTAACACTAAGTTTACCATTTTAGCCAGGTATAGACGTACAGTTCAGTGGTAAGAAGTCCATTCACATTGTTGTGCAACAATCACACACGACCATCCATCTCCAGAACTTTCTCATCTTCCCAAATGGAAACTCCATACTTGTTGAAACAATAACCCTCCATTCTTCCCTCTCCCCATAGCAACCACCATTCCACGGTCTTTACGGATTTGGCTACTCTAGATACCTCATAAGTGGAATCATGCAGTATTTGTCCTTTTGTGACTGGCATGTTTTTTTGTTTTTTTTTTTTTATTTTTTTAACGTTTATTTATTTTTGAAGACAGAGACAGAGCATGAACAGGGGAGGGGCAGAGAGAGAGAGGGAGACACAGAATCGGAAGCAGGCTCCAGGCTCTGAGCCATCAGCCCAGAGCCCGACGCGGGGCTCGAACTCACGAACCGTGAGATCATGACCTGAGCTGAAGTCGGACGCTTAACTGACTGAGCCACCCAGGTGCCCCTGTCTATGTTTAATGTTTTAAGTAAACACCATACTTTCTCCCACTGTGGTTGTACCATTTTACATTCCTCCCAGCAATGCGTGTTCTAATTTCTCCATTTCTCCACATCTTCACCAACAGGTTCTTTACTTTTTAAAATGTTTACCTATTTTGAGAGACAGAGTGAGCAGGGAAGGGGCAGAGAGAGGAGACAGAATCCTATCAGCACAGAGCCCAATGCAGGGCTTGAACCCACAAACTGTGAGATCATGACCTGAGTGGAAATCAAGTCAGATGCTTAACCAACTGAGCCACCCAGGCGCTCCAGGTTTTTTTTTTTTTTTTCCAACGTTTATTTATTTTTGGGACAGAGAGAGACAGAGCATGAACGGGGGAGGGGCAGAGAGAGAGGGAGACACAGAATCGGAAACAGGCTCCAGGCTCTGAGCCATCAGTCCAGAGCCCAACGCGGGGCTCGAACTCACGGACCGCGAGATCGTGACCTGGCTGAAGTCGGACGCTTAACTGACTGCGCCACCCAGGCGCCCCAGCGCTCCAGGTTTTTTAAGAATTGCCATTCTACTGGATGTGAAGTAGTATCTTATAGATTTGATTTGCATTTTCCTAATGATTAGTGATGTTGAGCATCCCTTTATGTGCTTATTGGCCATGTGTATATTTTCCTTGGAGAAACATCTGTTTAAGTCCTTTGCTCATTTTTGAGTTGAGTTTTGTTGTTTTTGAGTTGTAGGAGTTCTTCATCTATTCTGGATTTTAATCACTTTTATCAATATATGATTTGCAAACATTTTCTCAATCTCATAAATTGCCCTTTTCAGTTTATTGTATCCTTTGGTGCACAAGTTTTAGATTTTGAAGTCCAATTTATTACTTTTTTCTGCTGTTGCCCATGCTTTTGGTGTCATATCCAAGAAATCATTGTCAAATCCAGCATCATTTTTTCCCCTATGATTTCTTCTAAGAGTTTTATAGTTTTAGCTCTTATGTTCAAGTCTCTGACCCATTGAGTTTTTTGTATATGGTGTAAGATAAGCATCTAACTTCATTCTTTTGCATGTGGATATCCAGTTTCCTAAACACCATTTATTGCAAAGACCGTCCTTTAGCCATTGAATGGTCTTGGTACCCATGTTGAAAAACATTTAACCGTATAAGCAAGGGTTTATTTGGGGGCACTCTATTCTATTTCACTGGTTGATAGGTCTTTTTTTTTTTTTTTTTCTTTTTAACATTTATTTATTTTTGAGACAGAGAGAGTGTGATCAGGGGAGGAGCAGAGAAAGGGAGACACAGAATCCGAAGCAGGCTCCAGGCTCTGAGCTCTCAGCACAGAGCCCGATGTGGGGCTCGGACCCACGAACCGTGAGATCATGACCTGAGATGAAGTCGGATGCTTAACTGACTGAGCCACCCAGGCACCCCTATAGGTCTATTTTTATGCCAGTATCACACTTTTTTGATTACTGAGGCTTGAGAGTAAGTTTTGAAATCAGGAAGTAGGAGACTTCCAACTTTATTCTTTTTTAAGATTGCTTTGGCTACTCCGCGTCCTTAGAGTTTCCATAGGAATTTCAGGATGGATTTTTCTATTTCTGCAAAAAAAATGCTGAAATTTTGACAGGGATTGCACTGAATATGTGGACTGTTTAGGGTAGTATTGACATCTTAACAATTGAGAGTTTTTCAACCCATGAACACAAAATGTCTTTGTGTCTTACCATTTCTTTCACCAGTATTTTGTAATTTTCAGTGTACAAATCTTTGGCCTCCCTGGTTAAATTATTCCTAGGTATTTTATTTTTGATGTTATTGCAAGTGGAATTGTCTTCTCAATTTCCTTTTTGGATTATTATTATGGAAAATAACTGATTTTTGTGTGTGGATTTTGTATTCTGCCACTCTGCCGAAATTTGCCTACTAGTTCTAACAGTTGGTTTTTTTCTGTGGAATCTTTGGGGTTTTCTACATATGAGATCTTGTCATTTGTAAACAAAGACTAATTTTAATTTTCCCTTTCCCATTTGATGGCCCAACTTTTCAGGCTTTATCTCCAGATCTGAGGTTCTCATTCCCTCCCTTCTGCTCCTTTCTTTTAGATATTTTTGTTAAGTTTATTTATTTATTGTGTGTGTGAGAGAGAGAGAACATGCAGGGGAGGGGCAGAGAGAGAGGGAGAGAGAATCCCAAGCAGGCTCTGCATTGTCAGCACAGCCTTGAACTCACGAACTTGATTGAACTCATGAACCAGACCAGATCATGACCAGAGCCAAGACCAAGAGTCAGTTGCTTAACCAACTGAGCCACTCAGGTGCCCCTGTAGTAAAAAATTTTTGAGCATTAAATGGCTACAGCACCAAGCTTAAGACTTCTTATCAGTCTCTCAAATATACAACATAAATCTTAACATTTATTGGTTTATAAACTCACTTAAGAATTGGATTTAAAAAAAAACTAGGGCTCTTTGATTCAGGGGGAAAAATGTGCATACCAAGTTCTTTGCACAGGATCAGATCCACGGATCTGCTGAATTTCAACTTTGTACCTCTTACAGATATAATCCAGTTACTTTACCTAGTCAATTCCATTTCTATTGAATATATATTCTCTTTACACATATTGGTTGTTTCTACTACATACAGGCTATGCTGTCCTCTTTCCCACTCTCAATTCAATGCTTTCAATCACTGATTCTCCCACGTCCTGATTTCACTTTTTCTTCAAAGTCAAGCTAAAATTCCCCATTCTTCCAAGATATTTATCCAACCTATAGTCCTCTCTCCCGAAAAGTATCATTCACTCACTCATTCATTATATATTGAGAAGCTTCTCTGTGCCGGGCCATGTTCCAAAAGTGGGAGATGTAACAAGACAGTTTCTGCCTTCAATCCAGAGTGCTGGGTTGCCCAGAAGGCAAATTAAACACACACTTGGGACACACACTCACAGTGAAAATCATTTGAAAAGATAAGTATTCCAAAAGACAGTAAACTCACATTTCACTTTAGCATTAGTTTTATTTTAAATTGTATTTTGGGAAGGGGCCTCATAATCTTTTCAGTGCTTAACGTTTCTGAAGGTCTTTATCTAGTCCTCCTAGCCTAGTGGAGAAAAAAAACAAAAACCTTCCCCTAAAAATCCATTTTTCTCCTGTTTTTTCCAATGTGAATATATTCAGGTACCCAAGGGGGGAAAAATTGGGAACTGCCCTCAGCTCCTTCCTCTTCTAAATTCTCTATATCCAATCATCTTTGTAGTGGAGGATCACTATTGGCTACATAAAAGAATGGCTTAGTGGGGGGACATAGGTGGGTGTGTAACTAGAGACCATTTAGAAGTCTGTACTGCAAAGGAAGACAATGGTAACCTGAGCTAAAGTGCAGTAGAAGGAATTGAAAGATGTAGAAAAGAGAGAGAGAAATGAAGCGGGGAGAATTTATCACATTTGGTGATTAGATGTATAGGATAAAGAAGAGGGAATAACTGGGGGTAGTTCCTGTTTTCTGGCTTGAAAACCAAGTGGTGCTACTCTGTAAGAGAAGAAAGGAAGAAGGGAATATTGGAGTTAGTGTAGAAGAACTGGGTATGTCCAGTTTGGGATCTCCAAATGGAAATGCCCACTTGGCAGTCGGATATCAGGTCTGAAAATCAGGACAGAAACTCAGGCTGTAGATACTGCTTTATGGATCATCAGAAGACAGATGGTAACCAAAGTTTGTTTGTTTGTTTGTTTGTTTTTTAAATGTTTATTTTTGAGAGAGAAGGACAGAGAGAGGAAGACAGAGGATCCAAAGTGGTCTGTGCGCTGACGGTAGTGAGCCTGATTAGGTGCTCAAACTCACGAACCAGGAGATCATGACCTGAGCCAAAGTTGGACACTTAACCGACTGAGCCACGCAGGTGCCCCATAACCGAAGCTTTTGAAGAGAACAAGAATCCAGGGAAAATGGATAGAAAAAATAAAATTAGTTCAAGGATTATGTGCTAGGTGATTTAATAGAACCAGTAACAATAACAATCAACACTTCACGTGCCCTTTCTCTGAGCCTGGTACTCTTCTAAACACTTTACCCACAAAATCTTTAAAAAAAAAAAAACAACAAAAAAAACCACCTTTGGATTTAGGCCTCACTACCATTATGCTATTGCATATTCTAGGAAACCATGGCACAATGCAGTGAAATGATTTGCTTAAAACTGCACATCTACTGGGGTGGCGAAGCCAAGATCTGAAGACAGGCGGTCTGACTCCAGAGTGGTGGTCTCAGTCCTACGTAAACCTCAAAGTAGTTCTGGAAGGTAGGCATTTTTATCTCTACGAATTTAAACTCAAGTGAGGCTCAGAGAAGCTAAATCACTGATAGTAATAGGGCTCACACCTAGTGGGGTAGCATTCAAACCTAAGGCCCATATCCGTTCATGTCTGTTATAAAGCAGGGGTTTAATTTCTCTCGTCTTTTATGATGCCTGGCCCGGTCCTAAACATTCGTTTAGAACCAGTGTTGTTACTAACACTTCTAATAATCACATTGCAGGTTTAGCTCCCATTTACCTTCCACAAGTTACTGGAGGATGTACCATAACGTAAGATAGTATAAACTAAGGGAGAAGATATGGGTACATGAATCCTATCCAAGAGAACAATAAAAGGAAGTCCCAGGACAAAAGCCTTGTCATAGGCATGGGGACTGAAGCAGTACAGTAAACTCTGAAATGGTGGTCCTCATGGGGAAAACTTTTGAAATCTAAAAATCTGTACAACTGAAAGATTAAAAAACTTGGGATATAGGATAAAGGAATCTGGTAGAACGTAGGAAATGTGTTATTTTAACTTGCCTCTAGCACTGTTCTTAAACAAGGGTAATAGGGTCATGATATTGTTGCCCCAGGAAATGTTATCCTAGCAGCCCATGGTTCTGTAGTAAATTTTTACATAGGAGTAATAGACATTCCTCTTATTGTATTGTTGATTGTTACTGTATTGAGGCTTTTTTCACTTTAAAAAAATATGTATTTGTTGGGGTGCCTGGGTGGCGCAGTCGGTTAAGCGTCCGACTTCAGCCAGGTCACGATCTCGCGGTCCGTGAGTTCGAGCCCCGCGTCGGGCTCTGGACTGATGGCTCAGAGCCTGGAGCCTGTTTCCGATTCTGTGTCTCCCTCTCTCTCTGCCCCTCCCCCGTTCATGCTCTGTCTCTCTCTGTCCCAAAAATAAATAAACGTTGAAAAAAAAATTTAAAAAAAAAATGTATTTGTTTAGAGAGAGTGAGAGAGGCAGGGAGTGAATCCCGAGCAGGTTCCATACCGTCAGCGCACAGCCCAATGCAGGGCTTGAACCTACAAACTGAGACTATGACCTGAGCTGAAAGCAAGACACTTAACAGACTGAGCCATTCAGCCACCCCACATTTTAACTCTGAATGGGATACATCTTACAATCGACGGCACGTCATGGTTTCCCTAGTTGTTTATTTTTTCTTAGCCGCTTATGTTTCATCTTACATGTTGGATTTGAGAAACTGTGTCAGGGACAGCTTTAAATGCTTTATAATATACTTTCTCATTTAATCCTCTGAACAGTTTTATGCAGCTTGTATTACTATCACCATTTTGCAGATAAGGGAACTCAGACTCAAGGACAAGATGTTCAAGGACAGCTGTCAATGAAGTGGCAAAGCTAGAACAGAAAACCAGGTCTGATTTCAAAGGTCATGTTCTTGACAGATGGTAGTTACATTTGTGGTGAGCAGAGCATAACAGCTGTGGAACCACTACCTTGCACACCTGAAACTAATGGAACGTTGTGTGTCAACTGTACTTCCATTAAAAAAAAAAAAAAAAAAAAGAAGTCATGGGGTGCCCGGGGGGGCTCAATGGGTTAAGTGTCTGACTTTGGCTCCTGTCATGACCTCCGGGTTTGTGAGTTCCAGCCCCGCGTCTCGGGCTCTGTGCAGGCAGCACTGAGCCTGGAGCTTGCTTCGGATTCTGTGTCTCCCTCCCTGTCTGCCCCTCCCCAGCTTGCACTCTCCTCTCTCTCAAAAATAAACACTAAAAAAAAAAAACCAAAGAAACAAAAAAACACCCCACCATTAAAAAAAAAAAAGTCATGCATTTCTTGTGCTTCAATATTTACACAAGTGATACAGAGTTGAATAGAAACCTACCCTACCCAAACTTTTAGTCCTATGGTGGTCTAGCTCCAATGGGAAGTCTTCTCAACTCCTCCAAGAAGAAACGAATTTGCCTTCATGTATGCTCGCATATTTTACAAATACCTCGATTATATCTTATTATAATGTATAACTTCCAAGAACTTGGAAGTCAGCAATACTATCTTAATCACCCTCTCTGACCCTACAGGGCCTACCTCTGTACCTACTACCACATAGAAATTCATAGTTCAAAGGAGACAGGTTCTCTGCTGCGAACTCCAAAGAGACGAGAAACGCACATAAAACTAAAAAAGGCCAAAAGTAGCATTACAGAACTCTCAGCACATCGGAGTTTAAGTGAAAAGACCCAGTGGTAGAAAGTACAAGCCAAGGGGAGCCAGTTGAGCCAGCTTCCAGATTTTCATAAACACACACTCCACACAGACATAATCCGTCTGAAAAAGCTGAAAACCTCCGCACAGGCTGAAACCAAGCTTCTGAGGCATTTTCTTTCACTGCTACGGCATTTAAAACGAGTTACCAGCATCTAGAGATTGAACGTTCACATACATCAAGACTTCTGTATTTTCCTGGAAAGAGCGAAGATAATCAACACCGGGCGCTCCTTCTCCCAGGGAAACTGGCCGGATGTTGAGCACCCATCATTCCTTTCAGAGAAAATGATCGCTCCCTCGTTCATGCTTAGCGCCTCCCATCGCTCCCATCCTCCACATTCCTTGTGCCCAGCCTGCATAAGATGATTTATACGCCACCACCGTCGGCATTTGGGTTTATGACCCCTTCTCTGGACTCGCCACTCACTGCTCCACTACACCACGTACTCTCCACCGCCTGCGTCTTTGCCTAGAAAGGCCTCTGCTTCCCCGCAAAGCACTCCTACCCCTCGAAGCACTGCTCCGATTCCTTTCGCGGCTGTCTCTGACCACCCCCTCAACTGGGTCACAGCAGCCTTCGGGCCACACCTCTCTTAAAACCCTAATCGCACCGTCTGTACAAGTTTCTCTCCTTCGCTAGGACGGGCGTTCCTTGAAGCCAGCAGCCACGACTAACTGATTTCCGCGTCCCCAGCTCCAACTCCGTGGCCTGGCACCTAACGCAGGCGTTCAATAAGCCACCTGACCGGCCGTAGAGGTGTGACTGGGGCAGAGGTGCGGACGAGCGGGCACAGCGGATCCCGGCAGGGAGGAGGACCTCCCAACAGCCCGGCGAGCCAGGGCCGCGGGGCCAAGTCTCGCCGCCGCAATTCTGGCGCGGCCGCTCAAGGCCCAGCTCTCGCGAGATTGGGCCTGAGCGCCAGCCCTCGGGGTGGCGTGGTTCGCGCTGTGTTCGCGCGGCCACGCAACTCTCCGGAAGTAGCCCTTCCGGCGCCGTGCCCCGGAAGCGGAAGTGTGGCTCCGGGCTGTCAGAGAGCGTTGCTCGGTGGTCTTGAAATCTAGGGAAGCCGTTTTTGCTTCATTTTTGCTGGCTCTCGAGCGCTTCCCCCCTGGCGGGTGGGAGTGCAGAGAGGAAAGCGCAAGATGAGCACCATGTTCGCGGACACGCTGCTCATCGTTTTTATCTCCGTGTGCACGGCTCTTCTCGCCGAGGGTGAGAGCGGCTGCTTCTCTGACGTTTGATCAGCTTCCGAGGGGAAGGATCCTAAGGCGCGGGACCGTCGGGCCACCAAGGGAGTGGTCGCGAGCGTTGCTTGCTTAGGGCTGGGATGGGAGGGCTCATCCAGGGAATCGGGGTAACTCGGGAACAGGAGCGGGAGGGGTCGCTAGGGTAGATTTCACTTCCGTATTTGTGGAGACACCTTCATATCATGTCTCCGTTGTTTTGGTTGAAGAGTCCATTGTCTTAACATTCGAAAAAAGTTAACTGCTGGTAAATATAAAGCAAAAAGTTGAAATCCCTCCTTACCCAGCAGTCCCCACTAATAAGTTTGTTGTGAGCGTTATACACATTTCTCTATTAGCATGTTGCTTTTGATGTTTCAGGCATCACCTGGGTCCTGGTGTACAGGACAGACAAGTACAAGAGACTGAAAGCGGAGGTGGAAAAACAGAGTAAAAAATGTGAGTATGGCAACAGCCTTTAGCTGTAGCTCCCATATATCAAGTTCATTGAGCGCATGCATGTTCACAGTAAATATTTTAGGAGCACCAGCCGATACAAAAACTGTATAGGAATACAGAGGTGAATCCGATTTGAATTGGAGCTATATATAGATATGTGCAGTATTGGATATTTTTATGCAAAACGTGTAATACAAATGGCAGTGCTACGGGACATGAGAAGTACTTGTTATGTGCTGTGGTGGTTCTAAAAAAGAGATCCCGTTCACTTTTGAGCAGCCCTGGAAGCGTTTGTGACGCAGATGGCCTTGGTGTCCTCCTTGGGTAGTTAGAAATTGGATAGAGAATGAGATGGAGGAAGGATTGGGGGTGAAGAAAAGAGCATGTGTGCAAAAATGTGGGCATTTTAATTTTTTTTTTTCAACGTTTATTTATTTTTGGGACAGAGAGAGACAGAGCATGAACGGGGGAGGGGCAGAGAGAGAGGGAGACACAGAATCGGAAACAGGCTCCAGGCTCCGAGCCATCAGCCCAGAGCCTGACGCGGGGCTCGAACTCCCGGACCGCGAGATCGTGACCTGGCTGAAGTCGGCCGCTTAACCGACTGCGCCACCCAGGCGCCCCAAAAATGTGGGCATTTTAACAAGAAAGTGTGTTTGGAGACCAGTAGGTCATTATGATTAGTATCAAGGTAAGCAGTGTCTTCAGGGATAAGCCAAGTTTCTGATGTGTGAGGAGGTTGATGGAGTTTGAGGAGAAGGTTAAGAACACGTAGAGTTTGCTGTCTTTGAAATAGAGCAGGAATTCTCCAGGACGCAGCTGAGGGAGCTGCGAGAGGTATTAAGTGAATGGTTCCTTCCAGGTTTGATGTGGCTTTCAGTGTCCTTTTCTGCTTTTTAAAGATTAAATATAACTTTTGTATCTTAACATTTCTATGGTTTTCTGTATTCTATGACATACCTTTATGTCTTCATAAGAGTTTATAGGGTTTTCTTCTTTGCAATATCTCACCTGATCCGCATAGTAGCCATTTACGGTTCTATATATTACCGTCTCTGTATAGAAAAGAGATTGAGGCTCGGAAAGGTTAAATGACATACTAATGTCTCAGCAAACAAAGAATTAGAATCCAAACTTCTACTTTTAAAATTATAGTTTGCTGCTCCTTCACTTATTCAATATGGATAATGTACCTCCACACATAGAAACCAAGCTCATTATCTTTACCTTCCCTAATGCGGTCCTCTTCCAGTATTGCCCTATGTGGTGAATGGTACCTCCATGCCTCTGATAGTGCAAACCTGAAACCTTGACTGTGAACCTTTCTTCACTTGGCTTTCAGGTTTTGCTCTTATCTTGCTGATCGTTCTGTTGCAGTTTCCTTGTTGGTTGCTCTTCTTAACCTCCTATTGTTGGTGACTCCAAATTTGTTTTTATCTCTTTTTTTTAATGTTTATTTATTTTCTGAGAGAGAGAGAGACAGAGCACGAGCAGGGGAGAAGCAGAGAGAGGGAGACACAGAATCCGAAGCAGGCTCCAGGCTCTGAGCTGTCAGCACAGAGCCCGACGTGGGGCTTGAACTCACAAGCCAGGAGATCATGACCTGAGCCGAAGCCGGACGCTCAACTGACTGAGCCACCCAGGCGCCCTATTTTTAATCTCTATACTCACTCCCTTGGTGAACTCAATCATGTGCTATATTTGGCAATGGCACCTCAGTTTATATCCTGAGCTCTCTCTTCTTAACGCGGGATTCATATATCCCTGTAAAAGCTCACCTTGTGGTGAGCTTAGCATAACATGTAAAGGAGTTGGATCAGTATGTTGTATACCTGAAATGTAACATTATGTGTCAGCTATACTCAAAGAAATTTTTAAAGATTCATGTCTCAGTTTGGTCAATTACACTGTAATGTCTGATACACATTTCAAACCCAGCATATCCAAATTGAATACTTGTTTCTCACTTCCAAGCCTCCTTCCTTGGTAGCAATCATGATGGCAAGTCTATCCTTCTACTTGCTCAGGCCGTAATCCTTGTGCAGTTATCTTTAACTCTTCTCTCACACCCCACATCTAAGACGTTTGCACCACCTTCAGATACATTCAGAATCTCACCACTTTTCATCACCTCCATTGATAACTACCACAGTCCAAGACACCTTCATCCTTTGCATGAATTATTGCCACGGTCTCCAGCAGGTGTTTCTGTTTACCTGTGGTCTGTCCCCAAGATAACACAGAATGATCCTTTTTAAAGACTCTTGGCTCATGTCCCATCTCTGCTCATAACCCTGTGATGGGGTCCCATTTTCACTCAAGAAGAGCCAAAGTCCTTACAGTGGCCTACAGAGCCTCCCCTATTTCTACTCTGATACACTTTTCCTCTCAACACACTCTGCTTCAGCCACACTGACCTGCTTGCTGTTCACGGTATATCAGCCATACTCCTGTGCTGGGACCTTTCTACTGGCTCTTCCGTCTGCCTAGAATGTTCATGTCTATGATGTCTGCTCAGCTAAGCCTCTTCCCTTCAAATCTTTACTCAAAGTTTACTTCTGTGAGTCTTCATTTGACCGCTGTCTTTGAAACTGCTCATCTCTTCTCCCACTACTGCTCATTTTCCGTATCCTGCTCTATTGTTTCCCCCATGGTGCTTGTCGCTTTCTAATATATGATTTATTTGTGTGTTGTGTTACTGTTTATTGTTTATCTCCACTTGCTAAAACAAACGCTTCACTAGGACAGGGTTTTTGTTGTTGTTGTTCTGATATATTCCACGCACCTAGAACAGTGACTGGCACGTAGTAAATGTTTCATAAATATTTGCTGATTTGAATACTTTCTTCTCTCCCTCTGTATGTGCAGTCTACCCTCAAGTTACTATTCTCCTCTTGGAAAACGTTCAGTCTCTCTACATCCCTCCAGTCCTGCCACCACCACATGGTCTAAACTTGTATCATGTTTCATTTCGTCTACTGCAGTAGCCTCCTCATTGGTCTCCCTGCAGCCACTCGAATTTATTCTCTATGGTACATCTAGAGTAATTTTTTCAAGACACAAATCTTATGTTACTTCCCTTCTTTTTTTGTTTTTTGTTTTGATGTTTATTTATTTTTGAGAGAGAGGGAGACAGAGCACAAGCAGGGGAGGGGCAGAGAGAGAGAGGGAGACACAGAATCCAAAGCAGGCTCCAGGCTCAGAGCTGTCAGCACAGAGCCCAGTGTGGGGCTCGAACCCACAAACTGTGAGATCATGACCTGAGCCGAAGTTGGACACTTAACCGACTGAGCCACTCAGGCGCCTCACATTATTCCTCTTTAAAAGGTTACTTCTACGTTTACTTTTTTTATCATCATATTAATTGAAACGCATCCAAAGAAGTTGGTCTTAGCTTCCTTTGTTTGTTTTTAAGTAATCTCTATGCCCAGCATGAGGCCCGAACTCATGACCCTGAGACCAAGAGTCGCATGCTCCGCTGCCTGAGCCAGCCGGGCACCCCGGTCTTAGCTTTTTTGACTCTCCTGATCTCCCTACCTTGTGCATAGGTCTGTCGTGGCAGTTTTCTGTACTGTAATTGTTATTCGATTGTCTGCCATCACTAGATTGCCCTTCGGAGGGCAGGGATCATGTTTATCTTTTTATCTACCCAGAACAGTGCCTGTTATTTGGCACCAGTAGCAGAATGAATGAATCCCTACCTTCTGGAGTGAATATGAGAATGAACTGTAAGTAACCGTAGTTCTCTGAGAGAGCAGAATTTGAAAATCATGCTTAGACTCAACCTGAGGCAATCACCCTCAGCTGATGGCTTAAAAGCCATCTTAGTTTCTATTATGTTCCATCAGTTATTATTATTGTGGCCTTATGTAGTCCGTTATAGGTGTTTGGTGATGCTTACAGTAGTGTTTTAGTCTTAGATTGCTGTGTCTGCCTTGTCCTGCCACCAGGTGTGGGAGTAGATCAGGTGACTTGCTCATGACCATAATCAGAGGCAGGTGTAACTTTCTTGTGAGCTTCTTTCATTGGTTCAGCTGTGGTAAAGCCTCCTTCATTAGCATAATGCATGATTAATTTTTGCCATATTACTGTGTTTACAGTGGAAAAGAAGAAGGAAACAATAACAGAGTCAGCTGGTCGACAACAAAAGAAGAAAATAGGTAAGATGAGTTATTGGTATACACAAAATTTACCAGAAATAAATTTTGGAAATTTGAAAAATGTTAAATTAGAAAAATAAATTCTTAGGTAATGAAAACATAATGTAGTTGTTAACAGTGGTACCTCATGTTTGTATAATTTTGTGGTTTACAAAGCACTTGAATACATTCCCTTGATTGTCTCTTGTCCATTTTGTAGGATAAGTTCAAGCAATTGCTACTTTTTTCTCTTAGCTTTGAAATTTTAGTTTTTGTAAAATGATGCTGACCGTTGTAGCTTTTGAACTTGGCTGAGGGTTCTTGGCATAGTTTGATAAAAGTGTATTTTTTTTCACATCTGACATTATTTCCAGTTAAGTCTGAGTAACTTGTATTGTTGCCATGGCTTCCTTAATGAGAATTGACTAATGATGGAAATCCACCAGGGGTAGGAAATTTTCTGCTGCGTAATTTTTATCTGATCTGGAGAGTAATACCTGTTTTTGGTTTTTCAGCGTATTTCAGAACTTAATTTCAAAACGTAATTCTGTTCCGAAAAGATAAGTGATGAGATATGATTTGTATTTATACTTTATGATACTTCTTTATTCTGAAATCAGGAAAAAACTGAAACTGTGTGTTTGGTTCAGAAACTGTGTCTCTGCCTAGGTCACTGCCGTTAATTATATCCTAGGAGAGAATTCTATCAAGCTGGACTATGTTGCCGTCCTGTTCTGATTAAAGCTTTTGAATTTAGCGTAGCTGATGGTTTCTAAATGGCTGACTCATTTAGCTCCATGGCAGGACGCTGCTGTAAACTTACTCTGGCTCAGGTGCTCTGGTCAGCACCACAGAAACAAAAGTAGAAAAAATTCTATTAGAAGTCCATTCAGAGAGGGAAAACCGACCAATGCCGTATGGGAAACACTTTTGTAGGGGTACATTCTGAGTGTTATAAAGGTAAAGAGAAAGGGTATTTAAACCAAGCTAGGGGATTAGTTTTTCTTGAAGAGATAATGTTTTAGTTGAATCTTAAAGTTTTAGTGTGAATTAGTTAAATAAAAATGTAAGTAAATAAACTAGTGGTCAGAATTTATTGAGTACTTAACCATCTACAGCACACTGAAGTAAGCACTTTACATGTTGTTGTTTTTTTTTTTTTTTTAATTTTTTTTTCAATGTTTTTATTTATTTTTGGGACAGAGAGAGAGCATGAACGGGGGAGGGGCAGAGAGAGGGAGACACAGAATCGGAAACAGGCTCCAGGCTCTGAGCCATCAGCCCAGAGCCCGACGTGGGGCTCGAACTCACGGACCGCGAGATCGTGACCTGGCTGAAGTCGGACGTTTAACCGACTGCGCCACCCAGGCGCCCCTCCCCTCTGTAACTTTTTAAAATTTCTTAGCAGTAGTCCCTTCCATCTCTAGTTATTTTAAGCCTACCTTCTCATCATCTCATACCCCAGTCCTTAACCCCACAATTTAAAAATGTCTTGTTATGTTGTAAGAGGACTACCTGGATAGAAAAAGCTCCTTCCTCCAAGATAGACCTCAGCTTCATTGCTTTTTGTTTATTTTCTTCCATATACCTGCAGCATCCCCCTGTCTCCTGTCCATATCCTTTCCTCCCACGGAGAACAAACTGGATACGAGCAGTTTAGGGCAAGAGATCATATATTCATCCCACTGTGTACTGTTGGGAAACTGCGGTCCGGTCTGCAGGCCAGTCTTCCTGTAGGCCTGTTCTTGATCCTCCTTTCCTTTTTCTATCCAAATTTGCTAGCCCTCAGGCCAATTTATTCTAATGGTAGATTTTTTTTTTAATTTTAGAGGATATTATATTTTGATTTTATAATCTTCCCGGGAGGGTGGGGATTTTTGTGTGTTTTGCTCATTCATGTATCCCCACTGCTCAGAAAAGTACCTGGCATGTAGTAGGTAATCAATAAGTATTTCTTGGATAAATTAATCCCGGTGATAATAATACATGATCAAAGAGAGCGATAGCATAGTGTATATACAGAATATTGGGCTGGCAGTTGGGAAACTTGGATCTAGGCCTGGCTTATGTGATCTCCGACAAGTCACTTACCCTCTGCAGGGTCTCGGTTTCTTCATAGAAACCATGAAAGGATGGGAAGATGTTGATGTTGATGGGAAGATGGTAAATAAGGGCATTAGCGCACACTTGAGACTTCTTCAGCAGTTGGGGTTGTGTGTGTGTAACAACTTTCTTGAAATCTATGTCAAATTTTCTAGCTTTCTAAGTGACTTACCTATAAAACTATGTTTATTTGTGGAGTGATTAGTCTGTAGTATGAAAGAACTTGAATTTTAAGTTTATCTTGGTTGGCTTTTATTTTCTAGACTATGCTCTCTCTCTTTTTTTTTTTTAACGTTTATTTATTTTTGAGACAGAGAGAGACAGAGCATGAACGGGGGAGGGGCAGAGAGAGAGGGAGACACAGAATCAGAAGCTGGCTCCAGGCTCTGAGCCATCAGCCCAGAGCCTGATGTGGGGCTCGAACTCACGGACCGTGAGATCGTGACCTGAGCTGAAGTCGGATGCTTAACCGACTGAGCCACCCAGGCGCCCCTAGACTATGCTCTCTTGAAGAAACTGAAAGGGGGAAAAGCATCAGAGATGAGTAACTCATATTTGAAACCTAAGTGCAGTCATTATGTTTACACTTCCCATCAGTGTAATGTAAAAGTATACCTTAATGTGGAGTTAAAACACTAAATACCAGAGATAATTTTTTTTTCAACATTTTTATTTATTTTTGGGACAGAGAGAGACAGAGCATGAACGGGGGAGGGGCAGAGAGAGAGGGAGACACAGAATCAGAAACAGGCTCCAGGCTCCGAGCCATCAGCCCAGAGCCTGACGCGGGGCTCGAACTCACGGACCGCAAGATCATGACCTGGCTGAAGCCGGACGCTTAACCGACTGCGCCACCCAGGCGCCCCCAGAGATAATTTTTAACGAATCTGTAAAGATTCTTATTTTAGGGGCGCCTGAGTGGCTCATTCGGTTAAGCGTCCGACTTTGACTTGTGGTTTCGAGCCCCGCATTGGGCTCTGCGCTGACAGCTCGGAGCCTGGAGCCTGCTTCGGATTCTGTGTCTCCCTCTCTCTCTGCTCCTCCCCCACTTGTGCTCTGTCTCTCTCTGTCTCTCTGTCTCTGTCTCTCTCAAAAATGAATAAACATTAAAAAATTTTTTTTAATTTTTTATTTCATTTAAATTGAAATATTTTAGTGCTCTGATACACTTGAATTGTTTGCTAATATAAAATATACAGTGTTCCAGGTATTCGGCTCATCTTCTTAAGTGATACTGAGACAGAAGTGCTTTTGTAGTCACCAGTCAGTGACAGTTTAACATCTGCTTTGTGTTCAGCATTGTGTATATTAACCAATTCATTAATTCTTTTCAGAGAGGCAAGAAGAGAAACTGAAAAATAACAACAGAGACCTATCGATGGTAAGAGTCTGAAGTACAATTTTGTGATAAACTACAAAATATTTTTTTAGCAAAAGGCCCTGATTTGCATTAAGTACACCGTACTTACCTTTTGAGAAATTCACCCCATAATGTCCTGCGAGTTCCTGGGCCAGACAGAAGTGAAAATATGCTCCTGGGCTTAAACTTTGATTTCAGTAGTAGGAAGAACTCTTCTGGGCTGTCCGGAGCTCATAATTTGTCCCTCTCACACAGTTCTTGATAGCTTCCCCCGTGTGTTTTAAATGAAGTAGTCTGTTTTCTTTTTTATGTGTTTTATTTATTTATTTTGAGAGAGAGAGAGAAGGAGAGAGAGTTCCAAGCAGGCTCCGCACTGTCAGCACAGAGCCCGACGCGGGGCTCGAACTCACGAACCATGAGATCATGACCTGAGCCGAAGTCGGATGCTTAACTGACTGAGCCCCCCAGGTGCCCCTGAAGTATCTATTTTCTTTTGCTTTTCTCATGTCATTGCTGAGTCTTTGGTTTTCTGGTGACCTGTGTCAGCCCAGTATCTGAGTTGAAGCGTTAGAGATGGCCTTTATTGTTGCCTTTGTTCTTTAGAGGCCTTTTGTCCTGAGTGTCAGGCACACCATAAAGTGTAAAAACAAGTGATTTTATTACCCATTTACTCATTATTTGTAAACGGTAGAGTTTGTTCAAGCGTGTCTAAGGCATAGGTAGGCTAATTATGTGGCTTGACTAATTTTTCTATTTAATTTCTGTATGTTTAACACAGGACATCTGAACTGTGCAACAGTTGCCTTTGCTTACCGAGAGACCTTTGCTATATTATCTTCCGTTTCTTAAAATTCTTACTAATTTAAAGCTGTAACTCAGAAGTGCATCTTTTTGAAAATAACTTTTCTGTTGACATAATCATAAATGTTTACAACACCAAATTCAGAAACTACAGAAAGAAGAGAGAAAAATTACTGATAAGCCTGTCATCCAGAGATAACAGCTATTTTTTTTTTAAGTTCGTTTATTTATTTTAAATTTTTTTTTTTTTTAACGTTTATTTATTTTTTGGGGACAGAGAGAGACAGAGCATGAACGGGGGAGGGGCAGAGAGAGAGGGAGACACAGAATCGGAAACAGGCTCCAGGCTCCGAGCCATCAACCCAGAGCCCGACGCGGGGCTCGAACTCACGGACCGCGAGATCGTGACCTGGCTGAAGTCGGACACTTAACCGACTGCGCCACCCAGGCGCCCCTTCCTCTTTTTTTTTTTTTTAAATTTTTTTTTCGTTTATTTATTTTAAGAGAAAGAACTCGAGCAGGGGAAGTGCAGAGAGAGGGAAAGAGAGAGAGAATCCCAAGCACGTTCCGCACTGCCAGTGCAGAGCCCAACTCGGGGCTCGAATTCACGAACCGTGAGATCACGACCTGAGCTGAAATCAAGAGTTGGATGCTTAGCCGAGACACCCAGGTGCCCCCAGAGATAACAACTGTTAATCTTACATTTTTCTGATCTTTTGATTACTTATACTTTTACCGCATATGTAACTAAGTAAGAAGGTAGCTGTAAGGAACAGAATACTTAACCAACAATGACTTAAATAGATAAAGATTGTTTAGTTGCTCAAGAAGTCCAGAGTTTGGCAGTCCTGGGCTGGTGTGGCAGGTTAGTAATGTCATTAGGACTCTAGATTAAGAATCTAGCCATCCTTAGATCATGGTTGTTCGGTTATTTGATAGTGCTTTACCTTCAGGTGTTATGTTCTTGGTTCCGAGGAAGAAGAATGAGCAAAAGGCCTAACGGGATGCTGGCCAAGTTCATCCCTTTTAAAAATCCCATTCAGTACTTGTAAGTCATTGGCCAGAATTGGGTTGCACGGCTACCCTTATACCATTCATCAGTAGGGGACAAGGAGAAGGGCTTGGAGGTGGAGGGCGGATTAGCCAGTAAACAACTTTTTGCCGTGAATGGCCTTTTAAACATGACATGAAACCAAAATTTTTGAGGGTGTGCGTTAGTGGCAGTTTTCTTTAGTGTGAAATGACAATTGTTGGTCTTTTTACAGGTCCGAATGAAATCCATGTTTGCAATTGGCTTTTGTTTTACTGCCCTAATGGGAATGTTCAATTCCATGTGAGTAAACTTTAATCATAACATGGTCTTACATCACTGTTGTTGTCTCTGTGTGTGTATGTGTGAGCAGTTAACTTTTTTGGGTAATACTTTATTTTGAAATTTGAAATTTATAGAAAAGTTACAAGAATAATATATCCATTATCCAAATTCACCCATTTTGCCCCATTTTCTTTCTCTTTTTCTGTCTTCCATATCATATATGTACTCATACACACATTTATGGGTTTTTTTTAGTTATTCAAGGGTATATCATAGGGTTCATGCCCTTTTACACATAACTACTAAATTGTATATTTCCTACACACATGGACATTCTCTTATATAACTTCGATTCAATTACCAAAATCAAGGAAATTCAATTCTGAGAGAATACAATTATATGAAAACTTTTTCATCCTCTTTAATATTGAGGATATTTTATGTGCAAGGTAAAGACCAAGATATTATGGGGCCTCTAAAAAGAATTTAATATGTCCTGTGTGTTTTTAAGTTATTTACCAGCATCCTGGTTCAAAATGAAGGGGGTCCTACAGAGATGTTTGACGCTTTAACAACTGTTACCTGTATGACAAGAAAGTAAGTTACTGTTGTCTAAACTGGCAGGTAGCAGGCTGGAGTAATTGTGGAACTACTTTTGGTAGGAACTGGGAAAATATCCAAAGATGACAAGCAGTCATTGATTCCTTGTCAGGGCCCACCTGCATCACCTCTACAGAAAGCAGAATTTCCCTCTCTCCCTCTTTACTCTCCTTTCCTCCTGCTCTTCCTCCCCTGTTCCTTCTGCCTGTCTCTGCCTCTCCCTGCACCTCCCCACTTCTTCTAGTCCATTCTTCCCTCCCCACCGGCACAGTGCCTACTCCGTGCCAGGCACTGTGGTAGGTACTGGAATATAACAAATAAAGCATGGCCCCTGCCATAATCGATTTTATGGGAAGAAAAGATAGATAAACAAATATGTTGATAGATGTTGTAATAGAAATCTGTGTGTATAAAGTGGGGAAAAGAATTGAGTGGCTGTTTTTATTTAGGTGAGGACTAGAGGAGGTGTCCAAAATGGTTTTAATATAAAATTTCCTTTTAGCTAAGGGTCTAAAATCATAGACCTTTAGAGCTGAAAGGGACCTTTGGAAGATGAAATAACTTGCCTGAGGTATCTAAGAGTCTCATGATTTCATTATTATAATTCTTTTTTTTTTTTTTTTTTTTTTTACATTTATTCATTTTTGATATAGAGAGACAGAGCACAAGTTGGGGGAGGGGCAGAGAGAGAAGGAGACACAGAATCCGAAGCAGGTTCCAGGCTCTGAGCTGTCAGCACAGAGCCGGACGCAGGGCTCGAACTCGCGAACCGCGAGATCATGACCTGAGCTGAAGTCGGACGCTTAACCGACTAAGCCACCCAGGCACCCCTCTGTCTTATAATTCTAAACTCAGTACTCTTTTTCACTCTGCCATACTTTCTCTCGTTTCTTGGATACGTATCACCGTGAATTATCAGAGAAAGCAATCATTGAACGGTTTTATAGTTAACTAGTAAGTGTCCATTTACAATTGAAATACTCAGATATTCTTCTTAAATTGTTACATTCTAGACAGCATAGGCCTGGCTAAGTACTCATCTATACTTAAAAAAATTTTCTTTTAATGTTTATTTGGGGGGGGAGGGGCCAGAGGATGTGAAGCAGGCTCTGTGCTGACAGCAGAGAGCCCGACGTGAGGCTCGAACTCATAAACTGAGACCATGACCTGAGCTGAAGTTGGATGTTTAACTGACTGAGCCATCCAAGCGCCCTTCATTTATACTTTTTAAATTTGATGCTTCACTTCTAGTGTTCTCATACTTATGATTTTTTAAATAATATTTTTAAGGTTAATGCAGTGTGTGTTGTGTATCTATTCTGATTGGCCTTAGCTTTATTGTGTGATTTTTGTGACAGATTTCAGTCCTGCCCTACTAGAGGTTCAGCATTTTGTTTTATTCCTTAGTTTTATGTTTGTTTGTCTTTTACCAAACTTATGTTTATGTCTCCCTCTAGTAGACTGTAAGTTCCTATAGTCTTCCCATGTAACAGTTTTTGTATCCTTAGGGTTTCAGGGCTTACGTAGATATTTACTGAATAAATTAAAAAATAGTTGTAAATATATACCCCAGTTTCCTCATTCATGGTTTCTGTACTATTCTGAGGTAAGAATTTGATCCCATTTGAAATGTGAATCAAAACGAAAAAAATTTTTTTTAATGTTTTATTTATTTTTGAGAGAGAGAGAGTGCGAGCAGGGGAGGGGAAGAGAGAGCGGGGACAAAGGATGCATAGCCAGCTCCACGCTCACAGCCGTGACCCCAGTGCGGGGCTTGAACTCATGAACCATGAGATCATGACCTGAGCCGAAGTCAGACACTCAACTGATGAAGCCCCCCAGGTGCCCCGTGAATCAAAAAATTTTAAATTATGGGGCAACTGGGGGGCTCCATCAGTTGAACGTGCAACTCTTGATTTTGGCTCAGGTCATGGTCCAATGGATGTCGGATTGAGCCCCACATCAGGCTCTGTGCTAAGTGTGGAGACTGCTTGGGATTCTCTCTCCCTCTACCCCTCTCCCCGCTCACATGCGCGCGTGCTCTCTCTCTCTCTCTCTCTCTCTCTCTCTCTCAAATAAAAAAAAACAAAAAAACTGATTAGTGAATCAGTTGCAGTGGAACCAAATTCTCAAAAGTATGAGTCTGAATGTAGTTGATGAAAATGTCTTCTCCTAACTCTTTGGTCATAGTTTATTTTAGCCCCAGATCGCTCAAAGTGTCCTTTAATAAGATAGACTAATCTCAGCAATAAATGTTGTATTGAGAGTGTTTATTTCAGTATGAACACATCAATAGTGTTTGGAAAAAATAATACAGAATTGTGTACATTCTGTTGACAGGTCAATAATATAAATCTAATTTTCAAAGACTGTATGTCTTTACTGATAGGAGTGTTGACATTAGGTTTAAGTAGGGAGAAGTCTTGACTTGTAATCTAAGTTGTGAAACATGGAAATGGATCATTTGGCTTATGTTCGTTCTTTACAGTAGGAGGTAATATTAGATTATCTTTTTAGAAGAATTTGCCAGTTCTTTCATTTTTTTCTCTGGTTAAAACTAGAGCTTGGCATGTAGTTTTGAGTTGAATCCATAGTTGGTTTAGTTGCTAAATGAAGCTAATACATTTGATTATAATCATGGAATCACATAACCACAAAGTATCATAACATGTTTTTCATTTGCCTTCCTTTGATTTTCTCGCTCCAGTTTTCAGTTTTCCATGAGTGCTCTATGTGAATATTTATAGTAGGTTTCAACTATTTTTAATGTTTATTCAGGTTGCAAAGCTGCATGCCATTTTTTTGGTGCCTCTCACTGTGGGAGGTAAAAGAAAATTGCCCAGTCTAAGCTCTCAAGCAGCTTACTGCCTTCAAATGGAATAGACATCTATATAGGAAATATTGATTTACGAGTTAAAAACTGACTGTTCTTTCTTATGTAGCAGTCATTGTAATTTGTAGAAGGTCCATGATAGAGATCTCTTAGAGAGAGAAATTCTATAACAATAACACCCTATCCCAACTATATTTTTCCCTTTTCTTGGGCTACAGAACAGCCTGGCCCTGGGCCTTGGAGAGGCATTATTTCTGTTTATGTTATTTCTGAGACTCACTTGGAACCCATCATGTTCTCTGCCACAGCAGCATTCTTCCTGATACTTGTGTGTCTTTCAGTGGGTACTCAGTTCTAGTCACCTGGAACTGAAGGCTTTGTAGCTTCCCTCCCTCTCCTTTCTTCCTTTCAGCCCACATTTCTTGTGTATCCAGCCTGTCCCAAATTTATCCCAAGTTATCTCTAATACTGTCAACCCTCTCCTCCATCGGTTAACGGTTCCTGTGGACTCTGACCCCTCTGTGTCTGTCTAGTCCTCCATCCATCTATCCATTCTTTCCTTTCTCCTTCCCTTCCTCTCTTTCTCCCACCTCCCTCTCCTCTTTCTGTCCGTGCAACACCAGCTCTCCTCCTAGTTTCAGCATGTTACCTTTCCTCTCTGCTATTACCCTTAACCTTGGGCGTAGCAGTAGCTTCCTCGCTGCTCTCTCTCCTCACGTGTCCTGTCATGGCAGCATTAACTTAACCATCACCAAAAGCATGTTCCTCATTGCCTAACAACCACACTGCTGCTGATGGAATGGTAACTGTGTGTTGGCCACTGTGCTAAACCCTTAACTTTTGTTGCCTTTGTAATCTTTACAGCCTTCTTTTTTTTTTTAACTATTTATTACTGAAGCCACAGTTTCTTAATTAATTAGTTAATTAATGAAAGAGAGGGAGCAAGCAGAGGAGGGGTAGAGAGAGGGGGACAGAGGATCCAAAGCGGGCTCTGTGCTGACAGCAGAGAGCCCGATGCCGGGCTTGAACTTCTGAACCATGAGATCATGACCTGAGCCGAAGTCCAAGGCTTAACTGACTGAGCCCCCCAGGCGCCCCTTAACAGCCTTCTGAGCTGAGGATTATAGTCTTTCTTTTACTGATGAGAATGTGAAACTCCCAAGTTATTTAACTTGCCCAGGGTTTCAAAGCTAGTAAACGTTGAGCTGGGATGTAGTTCATGTGTCTCTGACTCTAGTCCTTACATAGCATTGTGCTGCTCTGACTACTGACTTAAGTCCAAATTCCATAACCTGGCTTTCACAGCATTCCATGCTTTGGCCAAAGCCTGTTTTTCAAACTTTGTTTCTTTTTATTGCCTACCAACTATTGTGTTCTAACTGCACTGTTCACTGTTCCTGAGACACACATTCTTTCACATGAATTTTAGAATCACTTATGTCCCAACGTCCCCTACAATAATCTCATTTGAGTTTTGACTTAAATTTTATTAAATTTATACATTAATTTTGAAGTGTTAGACACCTTTATCATTTTTCATATTCTCTTCTAGGAACATGGTGTTTTGCTAAGTTTGCTTTATGTGCTTTTGTGGTTACTTTCCAAATAAGTATTGTATATATTTTGTATTGTCTAGCGCGTTACTACTCGTATAAAAGCAAGCCACCAGTTTTTGTCATTTTATTTTGTAACTGACCATCTTGCTGAACTCTAATAGATTCTAGGATTCAATTTGGTTCTCTGATTTTCTAGATAGATAATCATATGACCAGACAAATAACTTGTTCTCATTCTTTCTAAATTTCCTCCTCCCTCCTTTCTCCCTGCTGTCTCCTTCTCTCTAGTTCTAAGCTGAATTGAATTAGAACAATTGGAAGAGGGTCAAAAACTTAATAATGAAATACCAAAAGATAGTCCAGAAGGGGCACCTGGCCGGCTCGGTTGGTGGGGCATGCAACTCTTGATCTTGGGGTTGTGAGTTTGAGCCACATGTTGGGCGTAAAGATTACTTAAAAATAAAATCTTTAGATAAAGGGGCACCTGGGTGGCTCAGTCTGTTAAGTGTCCGACTTCAGCTCAGGTCATGATCTCATGGTTCATGGGTTCAAACCCTGCGTCGGGCTCTGTGCTGATAGCTCAGAGCCTGGAGTTTACTTCAGATTCTGTGTCTCCCTCTTTCTCTGCCTCTCCCCAGCTCGTGCTCTGTCTCTCTCAAAAATGAATAAAATGTAAAAAAAAAAATTTTTTTTAATCAGATTATTTGTTTTTTGCTATTGAGTTTGCATTGTATTGTATTTTGAGTAGTAGCTCCTTAGTCAGATGTATGGTTTGCAGATTTTTTCTCCTAATCCATAGGTTGCCTTTTTCTTTTCTTGCTTGCTTGTTTCTTTTGCTGTGCAGAAGCCTTTTCATTTAATGTAGTCCCACTTGATGATTTTTGTTGCTCGTGCTCTTGGTGTCATACCCAAAAAATGATAGCTGATGTCAAGGAGCTTTTTCTCCACATTTTCTTCTAGAATTTTTTTTTTTAACTTTATTTTTGTTAAATTCTTTTTTTTTTTTTTTTTTTTTTTAACACCCAAGTTAATTGGCATATAGTGCAACAATGATTTCAGGAGTAGATTCCTTACTGCCCCTTACCCATTTAACCCATCCCCCTCCCACAGCCCTTCCAGTAACCCTGTGTTTGTTATCCATATTTAAGAGTTTCTTATGTTTTGTCCCTTTCCCTGTTTTTTTTTTCATTTTTTAAATGTTTATTTATTTTTGAGAGAGACAGAGCATGAGCGGGAGAGGGGCAGAGAGAGAGGAAGGCACAGAATCTGAAGCAGACTCCAGGCTCTGAGCTGTCAGCACAGAGCCTGACGTGGGGCTCAATCTCACAAACCCTGAGATCATGACCTGAGCTGTAGTCAAATGCTTAACCGAATGAGTCACCCAGGCACCCCAGCCCCATTTTTATATTATTTTTGCTTTCCTTCCCTTGTGTTCATCTGTTGTGTGTCTTAAAGTCCTCCTATGAGTGAAGTCATATGATATTTGTCTTTCTCTGACTACTTTCACTTAGCATAATACCCTCCAGTTCCAGTCACACAGTTGCAAATGGCAAGATGTCATTCTTTTTGATTGCTGCATAATACTCCATTGTATATATCTATACCACCTCTTCTTTATCCATCATCCATCGATGGACATTTGGGTTCTTTCCATACTTTGGCTATTGTTGATAATGCTGCTGTAAACATGGGGGTGCATGTGCCCCTTCAAAATAGGATACCTGTATCCCTTGAATAAATACCTAGTAGTGCAATTGCTGGGTCTTGGGGTAGTTCTATTTTTAATTTTTCGAGGAACCTTCCTACTGTTTTCTAGAGTGGCTGCACCAGTTTGCATTCCCTCTTCTAGGAGTTTTATGGTTTCAGGTCTTACATTTCAGTCCTTAATTCATTTTGAGTTCATTTTTGTGAGTGGTATAAGATAGAGGTCTATGATCATTCTTTTGCATGTGGCTGTCCAGTTTTCCCAGCACCATTTATTGAAGAGACTATCCTTTTCCCATCAAGTATTCTTGGCTCCCTCGTCAAATATTAGTTGACTTATATGAGTGGGTTTATTTCTCAGCTCTCAATTCTGTTCTCCTAGCCTGTTGATCTGTTTTTATGCCAGTACAAGATTGTTTTGATTATTATAGTTCTGTAATGTAGTTTGAAATCAGGATGTGTGATACCTCCAGCTTTGTTCTTTCTCAAGATTGCTTTATCTACTCAGGGTCTTTTGTGGTTCCATATGAATTTTAGGATCATATTGCCATTGGAATTTTGATAGATATTGTATTGAATCTGTAAATGGCTTTGTGTAGTATAGACATTTTAACAATATTAACTCTTCCAATCAATGAACACAGATATCTTTTCATTTATTTGTCTTTTTCACCTTATTTCTTAAAAATTTTTTTGATGTTTATTTTTGAGAGAGAGGGAGCACAAGTAGGAGAGGGGGCAGAGAGAGAGAGGGACAGAGGATCCAAAGCAGGTTCCACACTGACAGCAGAGAGCCCAATGTGGGGCTCAAACTCATGAACCGCCAGATCATGACTAAGCTGAAGTCTGGCTGCTGAACCGACTGAGCCATCATCAACTTATTTCATCAGTTTCATCAGTTTTCACTGCACTCCTTGGTTATGTATATTCCTAATTATTTTGTTTTTGATGCTATTGTAAGTAGGATTGTTTTCTTTATTTCTTTATCATATAGCTCATTGTTAGTGAATAGAAATGCATAGAATTATGATTTTTGTGTTCTGAAACTTGTCTGAATTTGTTTACTGGTTCTAAAAGGCTTTGTTTGTTTGTTTGTTTTTGTTACAATTTCAGGTTGAAAATAACAATAAAATGACTATATCTGATTAATTTATTGGGTTTGTATGTTAGTGATAAGAGGGGATAGACAGCTTATATGTGTTCTGTCCCTTCTTCTCGGGGTCTGACTCTCCAGTAGGACAGTCTCAGCAGCGTGCCCGGAACAGCATATTGTGTGCAGCATGGAACCAGAAAATATTGGGGCAATTGCATTTAATATTTCTTCTGAGAGAATGGGAGTATCTTCTGAAAAAATTATTACTTTTGTTTTGCTTTTGTGAGCTTAGGAGAGAATGACAGTGATTACTTCAAGCAGATCTTTAAATACTTTTGTCATATATAAGTAAAATCAGTTCATGATTGAGCCGTTCCTGTGTAAATATGTACTGGGAAGGCAATTGGCAGTAGTAAGTGGACGGTCATGTATATAGAAGATGTCAGATTCATTCTATTATGTATTTACAGGACAGTTGTGTAAGAAGCTCTTTAGAAGCACTGTAGTTGATCTGGATATTTAGGGACTTTTTCTCCCCCAAAGACAAAGATGGTATTACTACTTCTCTTTTCCCTCTCCCTCCATAGAAACATTCTAAATCCCAAGTGTTTTTCTAAGAGGGCATTTTCTAGCCGCTTTAATTGGAATTAAAGACCATCTGCATAATTTAGCTATGTTTTAAAGTATCACTATCCTTAATCGCGTTAATTTTTATAATTTTAATTATCGACCGATTATACAGCTTATTCATAGAAAAGTATAAAAGAAACTCAACATAAATGCTGATATGTATCTTTTTAGAACTGTTTTCTAAGCTTTTCTCTTTCAGAAACATTTTTCTTTTCTATTTTAGAAAAAGCAAAAAGAAAACTTTCAAACACTAACAGTATGTTAAAAGTTATGTCTAAATATTGTGTATGCCTCTTAAGCATCTACTTTTTTCATTCACCGCTATATAGTCCATGAATTTCTATTTAGAAATATTCAGCCTGTTTAATGTGTGTCTTGGGAATCTCTGAGTCTTGTAAAGAGGGTTCTTAAAGTCTCCTTGGTGCCACGGTTCAGAACAGCGATTCTCAAAGTCTGGTCTGGGGCTCCCTGGACCTCCTTGAGACTCTGAGGAGGTCCTTGAGATGAAAATTACCGCCGTCATAATTGTAAGATGTCCCCCCCCCCCCCTTTTTTACTCTTATTCTCTTATTAGTGTGCGGTGGAATTTCCCAGAGGCTTCAAGGTTTCATGATATGTAACCCTGGAACAGCCTGAATACTGAAGCAGCTATGCGAATTCAGCAGTGTTCTGTTAAACCAAACAGTAAAGATAGTTGCCAAAAGGAAAAAAAAAAAAAAAAAAAAAGAGCCTTTCTTCTCACTAGATTCTTTTTTGTTTTGTAAAAGATATTTTTCATAAAAAATATTTGTGTTAACATAATGAATTTCTCACTACCTTTTAAATGATTTAATACATATTTTAACATTTCTCAGTTTTAATTTATAAAGCAGTAAATATGGATAGATATAACCTTTAAACAATGTAGGGTTCTCAAATAAATTTTCAGAACGTTAAAGGGTTCTGATGCTGAAACAATTAAGAATCATTAGTTTAGAAAAAGATTGATGGGAAAAAATGTAGGTCTTTCCCTACATCCTTGTTCAGTACGTCTCTTTTTAGAATATCACTCTTTGTTTTTTAGAGATCAAGGGACTTAGAGTTCTATTTCTGTCTCATATTCTTCCCTGGAACTAAGAAGCTTGTCAGTCTTCTAAAAATAACAATTCCTTGTTTTTTCCTTTTTAGATTTGATGGTAGAGTGGTGGCAAAGCTCCCTTTCACCCCCCTTTCCTACATCCAAGGACTGTCTCATCGAAACCTGCTTGGGGATGACACCACGGACTGTTCCTTCATCTTTCTGTATATTCTCTGTACCATGTCAATTCGACAGGTGAGTGACCGTATCCACTATTAAATATACGTATCCTTCCTTGCTCTCACACCCTAAGTTCGCTGTTGCTTCTTTAATACTGACAGTGTTTTAGAACCCCAGTGGATCCTCTAAAGCTGTTTTAAATGTGTGTCTAGTTACTGATCCTTGGGGATGGGTGGTGGTAGCCATAAAGTGAAACATGGTTTCCATATCCCATGTTTAGAGCTCTTAGGTTCCTTTTTCATTCCAGTCATCTAAAGATACAAAAATAAAGAGCGGGTTTGGTCTTCTCAGTGTCGTTTCTTCCTTATTACATACCACTGCCTTCTGGCACTTCAGGAACACAAACAAATGTAGTAATTTGGTGATTTTTAGAACGTTCACAGTTGAGATACTCAAGTCTGTGTTAGAGAATTTACATTTGGTCACCAGGATTGTAAGACATTCATAGTAAAAAAGGGTAAGAGCCAAGAGAGAAGTATGGATAGTTGGGGGAACCCGGACAGAGACAGGACATTTGAATAGTTGGGGAAGATTCAGGCAGAAAGGTTTGGAGAATGAAGTGGCTTTTGAGATAGGACTTTAAAAAGCAAGAAGAATCATGATCTCGTGGTTCGTGAGTTTGAGCTCTGCGTCAGGTTCTGTGCTGACAGCACGGTCAGTACAGAGCCTGCTTGGGATTCTCTCTCTCCCTCTCTCTCTCTGCCCCTCCGCTGCTCACTCACTTTCTCTCTTTCTCTCTCAAAATAAATAAATATACTTAAAAAAATTTTTTTTTTTTAATTTTTTTTTTCAACGTTTATTTATTTTTGGGACAGAGAGAGACAGAGCATGAATGGGGGAGGGGCAGAGAGAGAGGGAGACACAGAATCGGAAACAGGCTCCAGGCTCTGAGCCATCAGCCCAGAGCCTGACGCGGGGCTCGAACTCACGGAGTGCGAGATCGTGACCTGGCTGAAGTCGGAGGCTTAACCGACTGCGCCACCCAGGCGCCCCAGAAAATTTTTTTTTTAAAGTGAGAAGAGTCCCTGGCTCAAACATTTTATATTTCAGTTTATATATTCAGTTTATAAATAAGTAAAATATTTATTTATTTACTCATTTTGAGAAGGAGAGAGCAAGCAGGGGAGGGGCAGAGAGAGAGGGAAAGAGAGAACCAAGCAGGCTCCACACTGTCAGTGGACAGCCCCATACCGGGCTCCCTCTTACAACCACGAGATCATGACCTGAGCCAAAAGCAAGAGTCAGATGCTTAACGAGCTGAGCCCCCCGGGGTCCCTATGTTTCAGTTTTTGAAATACTACCATTCAGCAGGCATTACAGTGGGGAAATAGGCGCATGAGAGTTCTTCTGAATACTGTCAGTGGCAGCAGATTTTTTGGTTGACCTGGCATGTGAGAATAAGTAGGAAATGGAATAATAGTTTGAAGCTTACGAAGGTCTTCGTGGTCTTACTGCTTAATGCTTTCCCCACGTCCTCTCTCATCCGACCCTCCAGCCATTCTCCCTTGCCTGACAATTTCCGTGTCCCGCTCACCCACATTTGCTTTTTGTGAATGCTCTTCGCTCTATCTGGCTGCCTCCCCCCTCGTCCTTTTGCAGATTAAATGCAACCGGGTCTCAAGTCTTCCTGGCATCATTTCTGACTTTTACTACTTTCTGAAGGATAGATTTGAGAAGGCCCTGATGAGGTGAAGGAAAGTCAGAAGCCTATCTGAATTGTCTAGCAAAACATCGTCATATTCTGAACTACTGCGGTGATGAGAGGGATGGAAGGGAGGGGCAGGTTGGGACCTACGTGGAGGGAAAGCAGCAGAACTGAGTGAGGGAGAAAGGAGAAACTCAGGTGAGCCCCAGGTATGGCTTTGGTGACCAAATGTAGACCGGTCTCACGAAGAGGGTGGGAATTGAGGAAAGAAGAGCAGGTTGGTTAGAAGGTGAGCGGTTTGAGATGTTTATGGGGCAACTAAGTGGGCACGTCTGGCAAAAGTTGTACGCTTGTGTGGCTGCGGTGGGGTGTAGGCTACGTGTCTTGAAAATGTCTCTTCAGGGGCGCCTGAGTGGCTCAGTCGGTTAAGCGGCCGACTTCGGCTCAGGTCACGATCTCATGGTCTGTGAGTTCGAGCCCCGCGTCGGGCTCTGGGCTGATGGCTCAGAGCCTGGAGCCTGCTTCCGATTCTGTGTCTCCCTCTCTCTCTCTGCCCCTCGCCCGTTCATGCTCTGTCTCTCTGTGTCCCAAAAATAAATAAATGTTAAAAAAAAAAAAAAAAAGAAAAAGAAAATGTCTCTTCAGTGAAGCATTGTGTTTGGCTTAACCAAAGGTGAAAGCCAAGCCAGTGACAACACAGATCTCTTTTGTTGGTTTAGCAGAGGTCCATTACGTTCCAGAATATTGTTCTTAAATGTGATTATTTAAATCTGAAACTTTTAAATTGCAGCTGTGTCCAAATAATAATAAAACACAATGATGTATACATTCCACTTTAAGCAACAAAGAGCAGTTCTGCTGTAATTACATTCAGATGTTAATGCTTTATGTGTGACAACTCAAAATAGTCACTTAAAAAAAAAAGTTTTTAAATGTTTATTTTTGAGAGGGAGAGAGAGAGAGAGCGCGCAAGCAGGGGAGGAATGGGGGTGGGGGTGGGGGTGGGGAGGACACAGAATCCAAAGCAGGCTCCAGGCTCTGAGCTGTCAGTGCAGAGCCTGACGTGGGGCTCGAACTCTCGAGCTGTGAGATCATGACCGGAGCCAAAGTTGGACACTTAACCAACTGAGCCACCCAAGCACCCTGACAACATTTTAGATGGGACATTTGCACTGCTACCTGGCCATTGCTCCCGAGAATCACCGTCTGAAACTGTAGACTTTTAAAACTGAAATAAATGTTAAGAATGATGGGGCATCTGGGTGGCAGTCAGTGCCACTCAGGTCATGATCTCATGGTTCGTGAGGTCAAGCCCCGCGTCGGGCTCTGTGCTGACAGGTCAGAGCCTGGAGCCCGCTTCGGATTCTGTGTCTCCCTCTCTGCCCCTCCCCTGCTCACGCTTGCTCTCTCTCTCTCTCTCTCTCTCTCTCTCTCAAAAATAAATAAAACATTAAAAAAAAAAATGATAGTTGAGGATGTTCACCTCAAGCTGGTGTTTAAACTCCTTTCAGATATTTCAGAAAGTCTGGTGAGATGTTTGTTTAGCAGTTTGTTGAGCAGGAATGCAGTGCTCATTTACCATGGTGGTCAGCGGTTTTTTTCTGCTAAGGTCTGGATAGTAAATATTTTTGTGTTTAATATACTCTGTCATAACTGCTCAGCTCTGCCATTATAGTAGGAAAACAATCATAGACAGTATGTAAATGAATGAGAGTGGCTGTGTTCCAACAAAACTTTGTTTACAAAAACCGGCAAGGGGCCAGCGACAGTGCTAATCCCTGAAGGTTCAGGCAGAGACTTGCAGCTGCTCAACTCTGCCATTAGACTCTGAAAGCGCCATAGACAATGTGTAGACGAACATGACTGCGTTCCAGTAAGCCTTTGTTTATAAAAACAGGCAGTGGACCAACACGATATATCTTAACTCCTGAGGACTACAGTGCACAACATGTGCTACAAAGTTAAAATAGAATAGTAGATCCTAGACAGGTACAGGTTGATAAAATAATTGTTTATTGAGTACAGAGAAATGGAGGAAAGAGGCAGTGAAACACACACACACATACGCACACAAATAATCAATGTGTTTTGAGCCAGGGAGGATACATACTCATTTTTTTTGTTTACTTGTCCAGTTCTGTGCGCTGATACTAATAAGAGAAAAGTATACAAGAGCTATAGTATTGCATAGCTAACATAACAGTGTTGTATTTGAAAGATTTATTTCTTTTGGTATACGGTTATCTTCCCCAAGACGAATGGTGAGTTCTAACTTGTTGTTGCGTCCTGACTGCTGGTCATCTTGGACAAATAATTTAATTACCCAATTTTATACAAGGTATTCTAATATATTCAAAATCTTAGAAAAATCACCCAAATGACCTGCTTTTATAATTTTTACTTCACTGGCTGCAAATGGTAGAAACCATTTACCTGTTCCTCACTGATTATTAGCGTATATACTGGAGGATTGTGAACTTACATGGAGTCTAACATACCTTAGCATTTGAAGTGTTATCATGGAGTATATGCCTCTTTTTTCTTTAATTACAACGTTTGTTAGCTTGCTATTTCTATGTTTTGTTTTGTTGTTTTGTTTATAGGATCTTAGGTCACCTGATAATAGACTATATACAGATGCCTATGAAATGAGCAGCCATAAAATAGGAGGCTTTCAGAAATTCAACTTATAGACGTACTGTCATTTCCCCAGCGAGGCCATTCTTAGGCACGGAAGTAGGCCACTTGATTTCAGATATACCCGTGGCATAAAGTAGTTTTAAGAGAACGTAATGGGGGCGCCTGGGTGGCGGAGTCGGTTAAGCGTCCGACTTCAGCCAGGTCACGATCTCGCGATCTCGCGGGATCTCGTGATCTCGCGGTCCGTGAGTTGGAGCCCCGCGTCGGGCTCTGGGCTGACGGCTCAGAGCCTGGAGCCTGTTTCCGATTCTGTGTCTCCCTCTCTCTCTGCCCCTCCCCCGTTCATGCTCTGTCTCTCTCTGTCCCAAAAATAAATAAACGTTGAAAAAAAAAATTTTTTTTTTAAATAAAAAAAAGAGAACGTAATGAATTGGGTTTTTTGCTTGCCTGTTTTGGGATGTGAAGTGGAGTACGTGATGGGGAAACTAATACAGAATGATTCAAGCTTCCATGATGATTGCTTATATTCTGCCTTATAGGAGTTTTTGTTTGGTCTGTTTGTTATTTTTATCTATTTTCTTCTTTCCTTTCCAACTGTTCCAAGGTAGTAAGTTCTCAATTGTCTGCATATATCTTAAAGTGCCTATGTATGCTACATAGTATCCATCTGAGAAGTATATGTTAAACAAACAGTAGGTACTACACCGAAATATAAACTTGTAAATTTGGCAAGTTGGGGTTACACCATTTTTTATTCCCAAGAGCAAGGTAGGAAAATGCGTTTCTGCCAGCCTCACCAGCAGAAATTGCTTTTGAGTTTTTATCAGTCTGATGGATAAGAATTGCTTCCCCGTAGTTTTAACTTGCATTTTGGATTGAGCATCTCTGTTTGTCTAAGGCTGTTCATATATTCTTTCCTTTCCGTGGTGGCGAGACACCGTGTATGCCTTTCGCCTATTTCTCTGACAGGTTGTTGGTCTTTTTCTGAATTTTAGCTCTTAACTTTGGGACATTCGCCCTCTCTGTGTGCTCTAAGTTGCACATAACTTTTCCAACTTGTCGTTTGTGTTCCGGTTTTACTTATAGTGGTTTTTGCCACACAAAATTTTATTTGCTCGCTGGATTTTAGTTTTTCCTTTTAGATCAGATTTGTCTGTCTTTTGTGGCTTTTGGATTTTGAGTTATGGTTAGAAAGTTCTTCTCCACTCTAAAGTTACCAGGAAATTCATCCTCCTTTTCTGTTGGTGCTTTTTTGGTTTCAGGTTTTGCATTTAAATGATGAGCCAGCCCATCTGGAGTTCATAGTTACCTTCTTCTTTCTTTGCGCTCTTCTACTTGGCCAGCTATGTGATTTTGAAGAAGGAGAACGCAAAAGCATGGATTCATTTGAGATCACACTTTGCCTACTTCTTTTTTTTCCAAGACTAAGAAGCCAGAGAGCCAAAAGAATGCAGTGAGGTGAACGATTGGACGTGAATATAAGTCCCGGCCAGCAGCCTAGTAGTGTTTTCTCTAGAGCTCTCGAAATCCGTCTTTGAAATTGGAAAATCTGTTCAGTCTCAGTGACAAGTGTGTGAGTGGAGACGCTCCTCCTTCCTTCGCACCTTGTTTAGATAAGAGGTCTTCTGAAATGTACCAGTGTCCTGGGGCCGGCTAAGCAGCGTGATCTGAACCCCTAGAGGAGAAGAATGTGGAGGAGTAGGCCAGACGTCTCTGTCATGCCTACTGAGTGTCAGGGCTTTCAACTTGTCAGGGCGACTGCCTGTGGCAGCAGTGGGGTCTGGCAGGATTCTCAAGCCAGTCCTCTCTGAGGTCCAGACCCTACTCTCTGGTTTCCTATGTTCAGTAATTCCAGTGCTGTTAATCTTTCTTATTGATTGTGTTAAAATAGACGTAACGCAGAGTTCACTATTTAGCTATTTTCAGCTGTGCAGTTCTGTGACGTGAAGCACATTTACGTTGCTCTACAAGCATCTCCATTACCCCCACCGCTGCTCTGCATTACCCCCGATCCCTGGCACCCACCCTTCTGCCTTCTCTCTCCCTCTGAATGTGACTACTCGTGTTTGTGGGTTTGATCTCGTGTAAGTAGACTCCTACGATGGTGGTTCTTTTGTGACTAGCACGTTCTCAAGTGTATCCACACTGGAGCGTGGGTCGGTACTTCCTTTTCGAAGGCCGAGTAATATTTCGTTGTATGTGTGAACCACGTTTTGTGTGTCCGCTCACCTGTCAGTTGGGCTGCTCCCACCGTTTTGCTGTTGTGACACTGCTGTGAACACGGTGTGTCGATGTCTGTTTGAGTTTCTCTTTTTACGTCTTTTGGGCTATAATCCCAGAAGTAGAATCGCTGGGTCATAAGGCAATTTGACGTTTAACTTTTTTGTGGAATCGCCAGCTGGTGTTCACAGCTACTGCGTCATTTTACCCAGTGCTGGTAATCTTAAGGCTTCAATTCACTACCAACTTGAGACCGTTCATTAACAGATTCAAGTAATTTTTCATGTTTTTGTTTCAGTGAGTGAAACCACAACTTCATTCACTCAAGGTCAATTTTATGCTAAACATGTAAAGACAATGTGTGTTTTATGCAAGTTTCCTCCAGCAGCACTTATGGCCTTGCTGGTTTTAACAGGGAAGTCTTCTCACAATAGTAAACTAGAATATAGCATCTAGGAGAAGGAGAAACATTTCTGTTATTAGTGCCTTTAAAGTGTCAACAGTTTAATTGCTGAAGTGATTAGATACATTTACCATGGGTTTTCCTGCATTTACGTTTTTAAAGTCTTTTAGTAGTAGTCTTGTAGCTGACTACGTTTACATTTGTCAGCTAATAACATCTCTACAGTGTTAACCAGAATCCACTTTACTAAATGTGAGTGATGGTATAATTCAAACAACCAGCTCTGTTCCCTTCATGACAGTGTGCACTCCTTTTTATAATGGAGGTATAGTATAATATAAGGCTGAATCACAGGTGCCTATCTGCTTCAGTCATTTTCCCCCATCCCTAAGAGATTATTATCACATTAGTAACAATTCCTTGGTAGATTCTGTTTGTTCATTTATTCGTTCAACAAAATGGAGCACGGATATGTATCAGGATCCATGCTGGGTGCTTAGTATACACTTTGAAGCAAAATTGACGTATAATTATGGTCCTTGTTGTCATGGAACTTCTGTTTCTTTTGAAATTAAAAGGTTAATTTTTCCAACTATAGCTTCACTTAAAAAAAATCATTATCAAATATGGAGGTGTAACAGTACATTTAAAATTATTTTTTTCTTTTTTATCAATGTTTATCTCAGAGAGAGAGAGAGAGAGAGAGTGAGCAGGGTGGTTGGGGTGGGGGGGGGCACAGAAAGAGGGAGACAGAGGATCCGAAGCAGGCTCTGTGCTGACAGCAGAGAAACTGACATGGGGCTCGAACTCACAAACCATGGGATCATGACCTGAGCTGAAGTCGGCCGCTTGACCAACCCTGCCACCCAGGTGCCCCTAAAATTAATCCCATTATACTAGTCATTCAGAGTAGAAGCAGATTGAACAGTGATTGAACTTTGAACCTAAACTAACACAATTTTATGATGTATTGCTAGTTCACATAAATATTTGTGAATCTGGTTTTCATCCATTACTTATTTTTTCCCATAGTAGGATGTTATTAGTTAATTAAATGATTCACCATTGACTTAAGAGCTTTCAAGGGAAAGTGGAAGTAATACTATACTGATAATGTAATAGATTTTAAGACACATTCCTACTTGAGAAACTTTGAAATGATGGGGAGAGAGGAGGAAGACTACAGAAGGTTGAGGAGATACAGGGTTTGGAAGTAAAGCACCAGGTTTTGAGTCTTGCTGACACTTAACTAGCCGAGTGTCCTCCGGAAAGTCCTAGAACCTCTCTGAGTCTTTCCACAAAGGGGAAATGGGGGTGAGTGTGCCATCTCACCATGTTATGATGATCACAAGACAATAATATACAGTGTTAGCAGTTCTTAGGGTGACATTTAAAAAAAAAATAAGTACCCCCTCCTTTGGGGTATTTTTTTTTCCTTTGGGGTATTTTTTAAACTTAGTATTTGTTTCGCGGCCCAGATAGGACAAAGTTGCTTTTTAAAGATTGAAACAGGGTGGTATGTCATTAACTGAAAATAAATCTAACTAATTTTTCTCATTTTATCTTTCCCCCTTTTTAACATTCCTTAACGTTTAGTGATTAGTGCTTAGCTGCCTTGACCTTCACACCGCAGCTGTTTCCTTTGTGTGAGTTTGTAGCAGCGGAAATGGTAGGTCTGCCAGCTCCCATCGGAGGTGTTAAGTTAGTCCAGCGTGGTGATGGAATTCAAGAATAGGAGGAAATTTCCTTAATTGCTTTTTAAATTTTCTTGTTAGTATGAGTCAGTAATAGATTACATAAATAGTGATCTCCTCTATTAAAACAGTGCTCTAAATCAATAAAAACTCAAGCAGATTTACCTGGTAAACAGCTAAGGGGAAAGTGGTCGATTCTTATGAATTTATGTGACTATAAAACCTATGAATAGAATTCCCTTTCTTTGAAAGCAAAAAGGATTAGTTGTTCTGAGGAAGAATGGAAGAAAGAGTTTTATCTTTTTTCTTTTGTCACCCATATCTTAATATATTACTTTATGTATGTGCGACTATCATCTGGAAAAGTATCGGTGACAATTTGTCACGGTCTCTTTGAACAGCTGTGTGCTCAGGAGAGAGATAAAAATAAGCATTTTTTTTTTTTTTTTCACCCTTGGCTTTCCTGGGGCAAAGAATTTTGATATGCCTTGTGAATGTATAAAAACAGGTTCTAATTATGTCTTGTCAGTATATCTTAAAGTCATCAAAATGAGAAGACCAGATGCCTGCCATGTCCTGTACCACATCATTAACATATGTCACTTCAGGACTTGGAGCTCAATTCATTAATGTCAGTATAGCTCATCTACAAGCAGGGTATTTTCATTTTTAGCACTTAACTTAAAATCAGAGAATTCATGAGGTTTAGAAAATGATAGCTTAGCTAGTACGTGAGAAGAACAGATTATTCAGGCATTATCTTACTCTGATCTCTGCGAATTGTTTCAGTGCAGGAGTTCAAGGCTTTATTTAGAATATTGCCTGTCTTGCTGAAGATTGACTCAAGTCTTCATGCTATGCCAGGAATTCTTTGATGCTGAGAATACAGGGTAAAAAGCAGTGGTCTCTACCCTGTGAAACTCATACTCTCTCTGTGGAGAGATAGATCCATAAGTAATAGAGTATGATTGATGCCCTTTGTCTGTGTGTTCACGTGCAAAATGGTATCGGAGGGAAGACCATGCTATGGAAGCCAAATGGCTAAGGGATGAAAGTAAGAGTTTATACAGAGGGGCCATTTTGTTGTATCTTGAAGGACGAGTAGGCGCTTTCCAGTGTTAACAGAGCGTTCTTGGCATCGGAAGTAGTGTGAGGAACAGCACGGAGGCTTGAACGTGTACAGTGAATACAAGACTGTACAAGTGAATACAAGCGAGTGCAGAATTGTTGGTGGGATGTAACAGGAGAAGAAGCGTGCCCCTGCTTACTACCTGTACCTCACGGTACAGCATGGAGTGATTCCTTTGTTTTTCTGGGGTTTGTCTTTTGTTTTGTTTTGTTTTGTTTTGCTTTTTTTTTTTTTGTATCGTGTTTACAGTGCAAGTCTCCTGGCAACAAATTCTCTTACTCTTCGTTTATCTGAAAATACTTTTATCTATATTCTTGAAGGATATTTTCACTGGATATGGAATTCTGGGTTGACTAGGGGTTTTGTTTGCTTTAATCCTTTCAGCTTTTTAAAATACCCTTCCCCTGTCTTCTGGCCTCCATTGTTTCTGACGAAAAGTCCTTCCTATCTTTTTTCCCTGTAGGTAATGTGTCATTTTCCTCTGGCTGCTTTTAGATTTTTTTTTTTTTATGTTTGGTTTTTCAGCAGTTTGATTGGATGTGCCTACGGTATTAATTCTTTTTTTCTTGATCGTGCTACAGTTGTTTTTCCTGCCCATTCCTTCCCTCTTCTTCTGTGATTCCAGTGTCTTATATGTTTGTCTGTTTTTTCAGTATTGTCTAAGAGGACACTGAGGCTCTGTTCAATTTTTTTTTTTTTAATTTTTTTTTTTTAACGTTTTTATTTTATTTTTTGGGACAGAGAGAGACAGAGCATGAACGGGGGAGGGGCAGAGAGAGAGGGAGACACAGAATCGGAAACAGGCTCCAGGCTCCGAGCCATCAGCCCAGAGCCCGACGCGGGGCTCGAACTCACGGACCGCGAGATCGTGACCTGGCTGAAGTCGGACGCTTAACCGAGTGCGCCACCCAGGCGCCCCTCAATTTTTAAAAATCTTTTCCTCTCTGTTCTTTAAGCAGGATAATTTCTCTTCATTTGTCTTCAAGTTTACTGATCCTCTGTCATCCCTAATCTGAATTAACCTTAAATCCATACAATGATTTTTAATTTTTTTTTTAATTTTTAAATTTATTTTGATAGAGAGACAGCATGAGCGGGGAAGGGGTAGACAGAGAGGGTGAGAGGGCGAATCCCAAGCAGGCTGTGCACTGCCAGCACAGAGCCCGATGCAGGGCTCGAACCCACAAAACTGTGAGACCATAACCTGAGCCGAAACCGAGAGTCGGATGCTTAACTGACTAAGCCACCCCAGGTGCCCCCCCATACAATGGTTTTTAAATTTTGATACAATATTTTTTTAGTTCCACAATATCCATTTGGTTCTTTTTTTGTGATCCTTTTTCCCTGCTGAGATTTCCTATTTGTTCATTTATTATTATGAGCGTATTTTATGCTTGTAGGCATAGTTATTTAGTTACTTTATTTTTTTTTTTTAATTTTTTTTTTCAACGTTTATTTATTTTTGGGACAGAGAGAGACAGAGCATGAACAGGGGAGGGGCAGAGAGAGAGGGAGACACAGAATCGGAAACAGGCTCCAGGCTCTGCCATCAGCCCAGAGCCTGATGCGGGGCTCGAACTCACGGACCGTGAGATCGTGACCTGGCTGAAGTCGGATGCTTAACCGACTGCGCCACCCAGGCGCCCCTATTTAGTTACTTTAAAATAAAAACCTTATCTACTAATTTCAACATTTGGATAATCTGAAGGTTGGACTCTGTCGCCTGCTCTCTTAAGTATGGGCTAAGTTTCTCGTTTGTTGGTATATTTAATTATTTTGGATTGTATCTTAGACATTGTTCTGATAGATTGTATAGACTCTGGATTCTATGATTCTTTGAAAGAGTGGTGAGTCTTTTAGTTAAGCAGGCAATTAACTTGGCATTCACACTCTGAACTCTCCTCTGTGGTCGGCTGTACCTGAGATCTCTGCTATGTTAGTCTCATCTGGGCTGCTTGAAGGCTGTCTAGTGCACGCATAGTTTAAGAGATGTGGGCAGAGTTTCAGTGTAGTTTTGAATTCCTCTGTTAGCTGTTTTCCAGGATCCTCTCACTATTATCATTAGCTGCTATGGTTGCACTAATCCCTGTCTTTTGGTTTTAAAAATGAGTAAGGCTTCAGTTTAATTCTGAGTCTTAGATACCCCACCCAGTGCCAACTGCATCCTCCTATCCATTATAAGATTAAAAATACATACATACATACATCCGTTTATACATCTGTAACATACAAACATACATCTTGTCTTCCGGCACTAAACTAAAATTCAGAGCATTCTCCTTGACTGCTCCTCAAATAAAGGGCTAAACAAGAGATCTAGGAAAGTGTTCATTGAAAGGATGGTTATAAGAGAGAGAGATTAGGATTGTCACTTGATTGTCTGACGTACCTCCACCCCCTCAAAAAAAAAAAAAAAAAAAAGACCTTTATCACCAGCAAGGCCTTTAGACAACTTAGGACAGAAAATATTCATTCAGTATTACAAAGGAAGTGACATCACTATAGTGCAGATTTGATGTGCTCATGTTTCTTTCAGAATCTCGATTTCCACTTTGCAAGAAATGTGTGCAAATCTGCATTATAATTTGTTACAACATAGTCACATTCTAGAATGCTAGAGCGACAGGGGACTTGGGCTCCTTGAAGGTGCTTGGTGAAGAAGCTTGAAAGTTCCAGCAGGAGGCTTCAGGTCCCTTCAGTATTTTATCTGTTTTCTGTAGTGGGTTTCTTTCATGAGATTTTGTTTAAAGAAATGGTTAAAGGGTTGAAAATGATTGATCTGGCCATCCCGCTTCTTTCAAGGGGGGAGGGCAGCTGAGATCTGGAAAGGTGAGAAGACACTGCCTGTTGTTTCTTTGCCTGGGTTGCCAGTACTGGAACTCAGGTCTTCTGACTGCTGACCCAACAGTGTATTTCAGGTACCCCAGCGTACTGTCATTTTCTTCAGTAAATATTTCATCTTTACATCCTTTCTCCCAAACAGCTTATTGAACCATATTTATTTATTTTAAGAGACAACAGGGAGGAGTGGAGAGAGAGAATCCCAAGCAGGCTCTGCAATGACAGTATAGAGTCTGACTGGGGGCTTGAACTCACAAACCCATGAGATTGTGACCCGAGCTGAAATCAAGAGTCAGATGCTTAACTTAACCACTTAACCGACTAAGCCACCTTAACTACTGAGCCACCCAGGTGCCCCCCAAACAGTTTACTTAGATATAATGTGAAAACTGTGGGGCTGCTGGGTTGGGCCATTTGATGTGATTGGATTTTCACACCGCTTTGTGGATATAGTAAAGAATATGTTATGGGAACTTGATGAGAAATTATCATCAATTGGAAGTGAAGGCTGTTTGCTTGATGCCAGAGAAACTAACAAAGAATAAACTAAGGATTGCCATGGCTGAGTTATTTTAGCTAAATGACTAAGAAATAACATTTAGCTGAATGTCTTTATGGCTAGTGACCTGGGTCTTCCCAAAATATCCAGTTAGCAACCAACAACTTCCTTTTCTTGATCACCGGCTCTTACCCTTTACAAAGAGGAAGGAACGCAAATCCTGTAATGGTATTTTTCTGGGTTTCCTGCCAATAAAAGGCATGATTATGGGAAAACGTTTTTCCTTTGTTTTTCTCTTCTGACATACACTCCTCAGTTGTTACCCTATTTATGACACAGGACTGGACAGAAATTCAAAATCGTTTTATATTTTTCTATAAGCTTACCAAATCATATTATATTTTGCATGTATGTTGTGTTCTTCCATATCATCTTCATAATATATTAAAACTTTTGTCTTTTAGCAAAGTGAGTATTTCTAAACTAATCTTACGAATTCAGAAGGCCCGAAAAATCGGCGAATTAAGAGATGTAGGAAAGGGGCGCCCAGCTGCTCAGTCAGTAGAGCGTCTGACTCTTGATCTCGGGGTCATGAGTTCAAGCCCCACTTAAGAAAGAAAGAAAGAAAGAAAGAAAGAAAGAAAGAAAGAAAGAAAG
>NW_024412470.1:6970849-7034895 GCF_014898765.1 Herpailurus yagouaroundi
AAGAAAGAAAGAAAGAAAGAAAGAAAGAAAGAAAGAAAGAAAGAAAGGAAGGAAGGAAGGAAGGAAGGAAGGAAGGAAGGAAGGAAGGGAAAAAAAGGAGATTAGAGGAAAGCAGTCAGGTTGGGTCAGGATGAGGTTGTTGAAAGATATAAAGGAGATAATATAGGGAAAACTATCTGCTGCACAGGGTCGCACTCAGTAAGCATTTGCTGAGTCATGGCCTGGCAGTCGAATTATTCTTCATCTGCATGTGAGGATAATAAGCCCACCTCACCGCCTGGTTGGGGGATTGAATGAGAACAATGCCTGGCACCGTGAGACAGAGCTGCAGAAATACTTGTCTTTATTTTAGGTTATCCTGTTAGCAGTGTTTCAAAAAGTTGGGAGACAAGCAATGAGAAAGGGGTATAAACTATTGTTATGTGTCCATTTATTTTTATAGTCTTCACATGCATTTTTTTATAGACTATTTTTTAGAGCAGTTTTAGGTTCACAGCAAAACTGAATGGAAGGTGCAGGGACTTCCCATATAGTCCCTGTCCCCACATATGTTCAGTCTCCCCCACTGTCACCCCCTAGCACCAGACTGGTACATTCGTTCCAGTCAGTGAACCTACAGCAACACTTCATTATCACCCAAAGTCCGTGATTTACATTGGGGCTCACTCTTGGTGTATACATTCTATGGGTTTGAATTTATGTACTTTAAAAAAAATTTTTTTTTAATGTTTATTCTGAGAGAGAGAGAGAGAGAGAGAGAGAGCGCGCGCGAGCGAGCATGAGCAGGGAAAGGGCAGAGACACAGAATTCGAAGCAGGCTCCAGGCTCTGAGCTGTCAGCACAAAACTCAATGCAGGGTTCGAACTCACGAACTGTGATATCCTGACCTGAGCTGAAGTCACACACCTAACCAACTGAGCCACCCAGACCCTCCAAGTGTGTGTGTGTGTGTGTGTGTGTGTGTGTGTGTGTGTGTGTGTTTATTTGTTTATTTTGATAGAGAGCAGGGGAAGGCAGATAGAGAGAGAGAATCCCAAGCAGGCTCTGCGAGCCCAACATGGGGCTTGATCTCATGAGCAGTGAGATCATGACCTGAGCTGAAATCAACAGTCAGATGCTTAACCAACTGAGCCACCCAGGCGCCCCCTATTTGTAAACTTTAAAGTGCATAAGAGTGTTGGATGTTATTACTATGGTGGAGAGAATGGTGACCTCTACTCTTTTTCTTAGGTCATTTGTCGTAAGACCATCACTTAGTTCCTACATGTGTTTTCAAGGAAAAGACTTCATGGGTCAGGAGACAGAGAAATTTTTATCTAAGAAAAACCATGATAAGACCTGGGCTCATTTGTGAGACTATAGGAATTTGAACAGGTTATTTAGAAGTTCGCTAAAGGAGGGGTGCCTGGGTGGCTCAGTGGGTTAAGCTTCTGACTTCAACTCAGGTCACGATCTCGTGGTTCGTGGGTTCGAGCCCCACATCGGGCTCTGTGCTGACAGCTCAGAGCCTAGAGACTGCTTCGGGTTCTGTATCCCCCTCTCTCTCTACCCCTCCCTTGATCATGCTCTCTCTTTCTCTCTCTCTCAAAAATAAATAAACATTAAAATTTTTTTAAAATTTTTCACTAAAGGATAAGATTGCATTCAGTAAATACAGAGCATTTACATTAAAATACAAATACTTGAGTAATGTAACATTGATAAACCTAATTTAGTGTTCCCAAAGGAAGCCTGTGACAAGAGCCACAAGGAGAACAAAGTATAGAGCTTCCATGAACTTCAGCCTTGGCTACTAAAGTGCCTCTGTTCTAACATTCTTGTTGCTGTTTGAGCTCTTCCCCATCTAGAGCAGTGGACTTATGTCCAATAGTCATTTATATGTTTTTATTTCATAAATGAGACTGTCAACAGTCTACGCTTCAAAATATTTCCTATTTTCCTGTCAGTTGTCTTCTGTAAATTATAGTTAACCTGTAATTTAAAGGGCATCAGGCACGCCTGGGTGGCTCCATCGATTAAGCGTCCGACTCTTGATTTTGGCTCAGGTCATGATCTCACAGTTCATGGGTATCCTCATGGTGCTTATGGACAGTAGGTGCTCGATAGCTATTGAGTGAATGGATATACACATGCTGACCTGCCTTCCCGTGGGGTGGCGCTTCTTCTGAAGACGGGAACTGTTAGTATAGGATGTACTGGATGTTCTGTGTAAGAGAATCCATCCGATTAAGAATCAAGACACGTGAGTTTTAATTCTAACTCTGCTCTTCATTTACCTTCGTAACTTTGGACAAACAATCGTACCTTTTTAAGTTTTCATCGGAGTTCCTCAAATACAAAATGAGACCAAGCAAGAAAACGTAGATGATCTTTAAGGTTTTTCTGTCTTAGAAATGCTGTGTGAAATCTTAACACCCGACCTTTACTGAAGCTCTCCACACTCATAAACCCTCTCACTTCCCTCTTTGAAGCATAGCATGTAATCCCCACATCACACTCCCCCCTCGTGGTTGCTCTCTAGTACGCCCACGCCTGTCTGCTTCTACCAGGTGAGTCATTGCTTTTTCAAGAGCCTGTATTTATCCCAAAACAGTTTATGCTGGTTTTACTTGTCGCTGTATTTATGTAATTTAATTTAATGTTATAGTACCTTATAAAATGTGAGTATAAAAATAGTTATTTTTATGAGAACTAGTTTAATGAAGGTGAATTAAAGAAACTGTTGAATTTGGGGCGCCTGGGTGGCTCAGTTGGTTAGACGACCGACTTCGGCTCGGGTCATGATCTCACGGTTTGTGGGTTCAAGCCCCGCGTCGGGTTCTGTGCTGACAGCTCAGAGCCTGGAGCCTGCTTCAGATTCTGTGTGTCCCCCACTCTGCCCCTCCCTTGCTCACGCTTATATCTCTCTGTCTCTCAACAATAAATAAACATTAAAAAATTTTTTAAAAAAGCCGTTGAATTAGATGCAATGGGACACGTGGAAAAGATGAAGGGAGGTGCTGGAAATCTAGGAGGACTCTGGACTCAGATTGCTTTGCAGGAACCTAAGTGCCCTTATCACTTTAATAAAACTGAAATTTAACATCTCGGTTCCAGCTTTAGACGGTGCAGTAATGACTAACTCCAGCTGATGATTCGTATTCAAAGAAAAGGCCTTGCTACAAGAAACAGCTAATGAATGTGTTTTATATGGTTCATGTTGAAAGAGAGATTACCTCTTTTAATGATTCTTCACTTGAAAAAATCCACTCTTTGGCCGTAGACCAAGGTCCCATTAGGTGGCAGTACTTTAATTGTTGTATGAACTCTCATCATGTCGTAGGCCTTTTTAAAAATAACACAGTAATAATTGTTCTATTTTAGGTCATAATGGTACTTTTAATTTACGTGGCCTCTCTTCATACGTGATCCATGTAAAATACTCTTCTCTACATCTCATATTCAAACGCAGTTTTAATTCTGTTTTCTTCACAGAACATCCAGAAGATTCTTGGCCTTGCCCCTTCACGAGCTGCCACCAAGCAGGCAGGTGGATTTCTGGGTCCTCCGCCTCCTTCTGGGAAGTTCTCTTGAAATCAAGAAGAGCCCTATAATTCCTGTCATTCTTTTTAAACATTCAAATTAGACTGCAACTATTTTGTAGCAAGAGCCATCGACAGACTTAGCACTTGGGCCACTTTCTGATTCTGAGTTATTTCTAGACTTTTTGGATATGATTCTAAAGAGAATGGCATCCACCAAACATGATAGTACTTTCAGTCACAGATAAATTAAAAAAAAAAAGTTTGTTGATTAGATAAGTTCAGGTGATGTCTACGTAATAAGAAACAAATAGCATCTTTCTTTTTGGCTTACACCAATGCTTTCCATGGAACCGACTCTCAAGTCTGTGCTGTGTGCCGTATACCGTGGAAGTTGGCTCCCCGGAGCATTTAGCGATCTGGAAGGAGAAGTTAGTTTGTATTACTCTTCATTGGAACTATTTGTTGTGCATTTTTTCCCAAGCCAAATATATGACCTAAGATCAATAAAGAGGCCAAAATGTTAGCTATTTCATCTACAAGGAGAGATCTGTTTTGTACCATATTCCTGGAGTCATGGTTTTAGTAATCTGAACGTAAACATTAGCCAGGAAGGGCTAAACTAAAACTTTTCAAATGTACTACTTTATCAGAGCCTGGAGCCTGCTTCAGATTCTGTGTGCCTAAAAAGCTCAAAACACACAACTGTCCTATCGCGGGAAGTGGAAAGCGGAAAGCGTGAGAAGGAAAGAAGTAGCTCATGAGAGTATAAAAACGAGGGTCCTCGGCAGTTCCCTTGATGCCCTTGTACGGCCTTCTGGATCCTTGGGAAGGCACTCCTCGTCCTCCCCTGGAGGCAGGGTTAGGGTTACATGTAGGCGATCTTACAGAGCTTCCTTTTGGTCACGACAGCCTTTAGTTCCTGCCATGCTCCTTCGTAAAGGAGGAGAGGGCGCTTGGACCATGGTCATCCCCTGCGCGGTCCGTGGAATCGGAAATCTTGTGTGGAGGGAGAAGTCTGGTCACTTACCGGTAGTCTCCTTAGATGCACATGCTCAACCAGTGAGAAAAGACGGGTTATTTGCAAAGTAACGACTGTTAAACCGATAGCAAACTTCACAATGGCATAAAACCCAGAAGACAGTGGGGCAGTATCTTCAAAGCTGAGGAAAATACTTATCAGCCCAGAATTTTATGTGCAACTAAACTAACAGTTGGAAGCAAAACTGGGAGGCAGTATTGTCAGAGCTACAAAATCCAAGATAATTGAATTATTAAAGGATATATTTTGGGGGCATCCGGCTGGCTCAGTCAGCGGAGCATATGACCCTTGGTCTTGCGGTCGTGAGTTCGAGCCCCACGTTGTGCGTAGAACTTGCTTATTTAACAATATATAGATATGGATACATTTCCAGGACAAAAAAGAACACCAAGAGGAAGGTGTGGGATGTAAGATACAACGGTCAACGCAGAAATTGATCAAAGATGTGGATAAACTTCAGTGTCTTATGGATTATCTAATTAAGAATTATTTCAAGACGATCCCATAAGGTAATCACTGTTCCTACCCTCATTTTTAAAAAACATTTCTTTGAGAGAGGGGGAAGGGCAGAGAGAGCGGGAAAAGAGAATCCCAAGCAGGCTCCATGCTGTCAGTACAGAGCCCAACGCGGGACCGGATCCCACAAACCGCGAGATCACGACCTGAGCCCAAATCAGGAATGGGATGCTCAACTGACCGAGCCACCCAGGTGCCCCCTTACCCTCATTTAACAGATGGAGAAATCGAGGCAGGAGAGGTTAAGTCACTTGCTCAACATTACTTAGCTAGTGAGTGGCAGAGTTGGGATTTGAACCGAGGCCGTCTGAAGCTAAGCCGGGCTCTCCGGTGCCTCCCCACAGGTTATGCTGATTCTCTCCCCTCAGCTCTTCTCTCTTCCGCTAGAGATTATGGGCGCCGAAGTTGGGGATTTTTTTGTTGTTCTTACTTTTGTTTCCTTGACGCGGGAAACAGAAAAAGCTCAAGCAGATGAAATGGAACAGAAATCTTTATTTCTAGGTTACTCTTCTCAGAAGGACTGACTGAGAAGGATAATGGCGATGATTTCTTAATGGCCAGAATGCCATGGACTGTTCTGGGAAAATGATAATTAAAAGAACGATCATGAAGATGACGATGATGATGATGATAACAATGATGACAAAAATGACTGGCTCTCTAGAATAAAGCATAAGAGGAGAAGGAGCCACACAGAAAATTCTGTCAATGCCTTTGTAAAGTGAGAGTATGTAGTCCGTCCCTACTACCCACCTCCTTAGGTTTTGATAATAGGGCTTTCTAATCAAAAAGTGTATTTCAGGGGCGCCTGGGTGGGTCAGTCGGTTAAGCAACTGACTTCGGCTCAGGCCATGGTCTCACGGTTCATGGGTTCGAGCCCCGTGTCGGGTTCTGTGCTGACAGCTCGGAGCCCGGAGCCTGCTTCGGATTCTGTGTCTCCCTCTCTCTGCCCCTCTCCCACTTGTGCTCTGTCTCTCTCTCTCAAAAATAAATAAAATGTAAGAAAAAAATTTTAAATAAAAAAGTGTATTTCAGTGAAAGAGGGTGAATAAGAAGGGTCAAAAGGAAGAAGGAGAGTAAGTTTTCTTCACCCTGTTTCTAAAAGAGCTCAGTAGATGTATTACAAATGAAATAAAGCTACCACGTAACAGGAGTGTAAATTCGAGGATATGTTAAGGGCTATGCAACCTTACAGTGTTTTTCTTTTAATTACTTGCCCTGAAAGCTTTCAAAACTACTCATCTGGATGACTAGATCCAGGCCATCACTGAATATTGGAGATGACATTGCAAGCCAGAGAAGCCTCTGATCAACTCTCAAAATGTATCATTTGGCTACTTCGCCTGTGTAGAGGATAGTTGTCCCTATTCTAGTTTAGGGAAAAACTGAGCATTCTAATGCCTGCATTTGCCTACTCAAGTTGCACTCCTAAAAGGCTGCTCAAGCAGTAAACTTTGAAAAACTGCAGGTAAATCTGAATTTGTTAACAGATAGCATTCCAAAATCTTAAGTCACTTTGGAAGCTGGAAAGCAAATGTGTGTAGGTACTCCTGTGCCCTTGACCAGACTGCGGTCCTCTTCTCCTGCAGAAGTCATCCTCTGCAGGGTCAGGGACGTACGATGGCATCATTGGGTTGATGAGCACCCAGAATTCCCTTACCTCCAAATCAAATCATTTTGCCACATTCTAGGATGTAGTGGGGCTTTTTTTTTTTTTTTTAATTTTTTTTTTTCAACGTTTATTTATTTTTGGGACAGAGAGAGACAGAGCATGAACGGGGGAGGGGCAGAGAGAGAGGGAGACACAGAATCGGAAACAGGCTCCAGGCTCTGAGCCATCAGCCCAGAGCCCGACGCGGGGCTCAAACTCACGGACCGCAAGATCGTGACCTGGCTGAAGTCGGACGCTTAACCGACTGCGCCACCCAGGCGCCCCTAGTGGGGCTTTTTTTAAGTACACTTGTACTTAATTATTTTGTGTATTTCAGTACTGCCCTCAGTGCAAGTAAAGGTGCCGTTACTTTCTTTTTTTGGATTAATTGTGCTTAAGTTATAGTCTTTTAATTTACTTTTTCCTTTGAGTTTTTAAACTTTTTAGAATGGAAAAAATCTTAAAAATAAAAGTCTTAAAAAGTAAAGAACTCTGAGATACCCATTACTCAACTTCAACAATTAACTCGTGGCCAATCTTATGTCTACCCCTGCCTGCCTCCTATGGTATTTTGAAGCAAATTCTAGGCATCCTGTCTTTTATCCATAAATATTTCAGGACTTTTAAGCATGTATGCATACACACACACACACACACACACACACACACACACACACATAAAATCTCTCAGTATCATTTTACATAGCTAAAAATTCATAATTCCTTGGTATCATAAGTTGTCTATAGATGGCAAAAATGTTGAGTCTTTTCGGAATCAAGGGCCAAATAAGATAACCGTATTGCAATTGGTTGATAAACAATGGAAATTTCTTCCAGTCTGTTGCAGCAGTTTTCCAACCAGAGTGCATCAGAACCGCCTTCAAGGTTCATTAAAACAGACTGCTGGGCTCCACCCCAGAGCTTCTGACTCTAAGTCCGAGGTGGAGCTTGAGAATTTGCACTTCGAACATGTGCCAAGGTGATGCTGATGCCGTAGGGTTTGGAGTCTACTCATGTTGTAGTTCCCTACTGTTTGCGGGGCCCCCCCCTCTTGCTGTTTATTTGTTGAAGAAACTAAGCTGTTTACCCTGTAAAGTCCCTCAGTTTGGATTTTGCTGATTGCATGCCTGTTTTACATACGGCTTGTTGTCTCTTTTTGTGATGTTAGCTTTCGATGCAGTAATTGATTAATTAGGGATTGACAATGGTGATGTTTTAATTTCTAGTATCGCTTCGTTTTATTATTAAATACCTCTATAGATAGAAGCTTCCCCTCCATCTATGGGTTAGTTACATACAGAGTAGTAAACTTTTTTAGGAAAGGCAGAAGAAAAGTTGACTGATTTTCAAAATAATGAGTTGTTCACTAGTATCCTATGGTGAACACTTTCTGTGTGTGTGCGCGTGTGTGCGTGCGTGTGTGTGTGCTTAGCAGTTCATTGACTTAAACATACTTGATTCACTTTAATCCCCTGTAATTATTTTTCTTGTGAATGCCGAGATCGTACCATTTCTAGCCAACGAAGAGGCTTTCTAAGTTGGCTCCTGGGTCCATTTAGCATGACTCTGGTTGTCATTGGTGGCTTCCTTGCTAAGTGATACGATGAGATGTTTCGGAGCCATTTTGCATTTCCTACCTGACTTGACTGCAACGCTTTCGCCAAAGAGGCCTGGTTCTTTTTACTGGGAAATGGTATTTGGAGACTGTAATCAGAGCACTAAGGTTATGCACTGAAACTGGGTTGCTCGGTTTCTAGGCTTTTTTGTTTTTTTTAATTTTTTAAATATTTATTTTTGAGAGAGACACACAGAGTGTGTGCAGGGGAAGAGCAGAGAGAGAGGGAGACACAGAATTGGAAGCAGGCTCCAGGCTCTGAGCTGTCAGCACAGAGCCCGACGCGGGGCTCAAACCCGTGAACTGCGAGATCACGACCTGAGCCGAAGTCGGATGCCCAACCGACTGAGCCACCCAGGTGCCCCGGTTTCTAGGCCTTTTTTGTGGACTAAGATGGGTAATATGTTTTGTTGTTGTCATTTTAAGATAAAATACATCATGAATTTATACCGATGCCCTCCCCCTACTTAAATTTAGGGCTTCATAGTTTTTACCTAATTTCTTTAATCTGTGTCTCTTTTACCCACATCCTAAGAATTCCAGTTTTGAGTACCAGAAATGATAGACTATCATGTCATTCGTTAGCATAATCCTATAATATCTGCCAAAAGTCTCAGAATATCAGTACTAATATCACTTCTATCAATATGATTACTGGAAATAGTTTAAGCTTTTTTTTTTTTTTTTTTTTTGTAAGGGTGGAATTCTTTCTTTTTTTCCCTTTTCAAATTTTTATTCAAATTCTAGTTGGTTGGGGCACCTGGGTGGCTCAGTCGGTTAAGCATCTGGCTTTGGCTCAGGTCATGATCTCACGGTTTGTGAGTTCAAACCCCACATCGGGCTCTGGGCTGACAGCTCAGAGCCTGGAGCCTGCTTCAGATTCTGTGTCTCCCTCTCTCTCTGCCCCTCCCCTGCTCATGCTCTGTCTGTCTCTGTCTCAAAAATAAATAAAACATTAAAAAATTAAAAAAAAAAAAAGAAAAAAAAATAAATTCTAGTTGGTTGCCACATAGCGTAACATTGTTTTCGGGGGTAGAACTTAATGATTCATCACTTATGTACAACACCCAGTGCTCATCACAAGTGCCCTCCTTAATGCCCCCGCTCCCTCGTCTGTCCCATCCCCCACCCACTTCCCTCCATCAACCCTCAGTTTATTCTCTATTGTAAAGAGTCCCTTACGGTTTATTTCGCAAGGGTGGAATCCTTTAGGATACATACCACTCTGGGTTCATAGACCACTGAGATTTCAGATTACGTGCAATAGTTTATGCCACCAACTGGATATACATTTGTATTCATTTATTTGATTGTCTTTTCAACTTTTAGGGCATGCTTTTTCATTTTACCTTATAATTGTAAAAATGGCATCTAATGTTTTAGTAGGTTTCTAGCCTCGCCCAAAAAAGCATATTTAACCTCCGTAGAGAGGGGGCACCTAACTCCCCATCTCCATTCTTCTTTTATGGCTGCAACCCCACTCATAAGCCACCACATGCATGGCAAGTGGGTAGGTAGAGAATGTTGCCAGAAACAATTGTATTTAAGCCAGCGGTGGGGATGGCAGAAACAGCAGCAGCACGTATTTTTGCTCCCTTATTTTTGCCCGCACTTGCTGGGTAAAGCGAGGAGGTGTTTTGGGAAGAGAACACCATGTGCGGACGTGGCCAGCACTGACTCCTGCAGGTTCCTATCTCTGGCCCCGGGGCCCCCCTCCCAGGGAGTCTCCTTTACCCTGGCCCGTCCATCCTCCATCATCTGGCAGTAATCTTCCTAAAATACAAATCTAATTGTGAAATTGAGAAGTTGAATTTCTCCAAGGAAAGTGGTCCGGTGGCTGTAAGTAAACTTAAACTAATTGCCACAGAACCCGCGCCCCCACCCCCCGCCCCTGGAGTCTGGGTCTCCAAGCACTCCCCACCTGATGCCCCTGGGCTCCAAACAGATTTATTTGGAAAATTCTTTATTTTTCACAATCGTTTTGGACTTTATTACCTTTGTTTTCTCTGCCTGGAATGTTCTCTCCCTACTTCTATTACCTTCTAGACTCAGCTCAAGCATTACCTCCTCGTAAGTTTTCTTTGACCTTTACATGGTTCTGTTGTTTCCCTTTGGTGTATCTCTGTTTGAGGTTTTCATGTATGAATCACTTATTAAAAATGGGCAAATGTCTGAACTTTCTAAGCCTTGGTTGCCTAATCTGGAAAATGGGGTTAATACTCCATTCAAAATTCCCTTATCCAGCGTCCTCTCGTCCAAAGCATGCTGACTGATGCCCACAGCACACCGAATGCCCTTAGCCAGGCTTATGCGTCTCAGCTCCCGCTGGCAAATTGTAGCACGTTATTTGTTTTGTTCATTTTAATCATATAAATTGACAAAATATGCAAATTAGTGAAATATGAATGCAAAAACAATTGCATCTATGAAAACAATGGTTTGGAATGACTCAATAAAAGTTGTTCAAAATAATTGCTTTGACTTATTTGTGGGTGAAATAACTGAGACTGAAAAAAGTAACAAAATTTTACAAATATTCAGTCCTTTTATACCCTTTCTTAGTGTTTCAGTTTGTATTCCACATTAAAGAAACCAAAACTGGAAATCAAAGATGATACGTTTTGGTTTTAAAACATTTTATCTTAGGCGGGGCGCCTGGGTAGCTCAGTCCGTGGAGCATCTTGATCTCAGCGCCATGAGTTCAAGCTCTGCTTTGGGTATGGAGCCTACTTAAGAACATTCTACCTGAGGAAAGCATCCACCATAAAGCTTGGGATTTTCATCATTACAAATTCTGTTTAAATTCTTCCAATTGTTAAAAACTTTGAGTTGCAAATGTTTGCTTCTATTGTATTACTGCTAAAAAAAGGTTGCATGGAAAAGAAAGATAATGAGTCTTTGAAATAAATGAGGCAGGCATGATCAAAACAAAACCAAAACAACCAAAGAAACCAAAGAAAAAACCCAATAGGATTCCAAACAATAGACTCATACTGAAGGAAAAGGCCATGGCCATACCTCAGGAATAAATGGGTACATGGGGTGTCTGGGTGGCTCAGTAGGTTGAGCGTCCTACTTCGGCTCAGGTCATGATCTCACGGTTTGTTAGTTCAAGCCCTTGTGCTGATGGCTAGGAGCCTGGATCCTGCTTTGGATTCTGGGTCTCCCTCTCTTTCTGCCCCTCCCCAGCTTGTGCTCTGTCTCTCCCCCACCCCCCACCCCCGCCCCAAACAAACAAACAAAAATTGTTAAAGAAACAAATGGGTATTTATTTGTATATTTCAAGTTAAAAAGTGCCTTAAGTATATATAATACTTTCTTTTGTGATTCCACTCCATATTTGACATTTTAGTCAAGTCAGAGCAACTCAACAGCACCATACTGGGTGCAGGGATTAATAATACATAGTATCCTCTAGAAGGATGAGCGACACTAATGATTGTGTTGTATATTGCAATGGAGGTAGCAACTCAGAGATAAAGAAACCACTGGTTGTTTTGGGGGAGGATTTGGGGTACTGGTCAGCAAAAAATTAGTCAAATAAAAACCCTTGCCTTTAAGGAGCTTGGAATATAGACAGGGCAGCAAAGTATGGTAAGTATTAGGAACATTACATGTTTTAGGAGCTTAGAGGAGGCTGGCCGACAGATCCAAGAAACGTTTCTGAAAGAGGTGACAGGAGCCAAATTGTGAAGGATTTCTTGGCGTTGGCGGAGAAAAGATTGGAAGAAAAGCACTGGAGACAGAATAATGAACAAGACAGTAAGCAGGCGAGGAACAGTAAGCAGGAAAAGACGAGCATTAGGGGCAAGTGGAGAATTGACAAGCGATGAGGCCTCTTCATGGTAAGCTAAGGGATTTAGTTTGAAATCTCCAAGAAGCCTGTGATTACAAGCAGAGAAGTAACATAAGCAGATTTACATTATACGATCACTCTGGTGGCAGGGTGGGCATAGATCAGAAAAGGCAAGCCTTTGGACGGGTTAGGAAGCCAACCACTCGTCAAATATTTACTAAGCACCTACTAAGCACCTACAAATATTTACTAAGCACGGGATACTGGGGTCACTGAAAACACACAGTCACACTTTCATGAGTTCCAGTCTGGTGAGGGAAGTACATGTCCAGCGAATTGTCAGACAAGTTACCAAAATTAATTATTCTAAGTGATCACTGTGAATCGCTGTGAATCTGGCAGTGTGACTGGAGTATATGTCTGTGGTCATTGCCCGGTATTCCTTCTTCTGATAAGTTTCCTGTAGGGAGCCATAGCTCCCCTACTCCATGTAGTGTGCCATGTCAGAAACGGTGTCCCTTGAAGATGGGCATAGAACCAAGGCCAGCCAAGTAGAGTACCCGATCCTCCTGGCCCCGGTGATTGGGCTCCAGACTGGGCATATGGGCCAAACAAAACCAATCAGGAACTACTCCGATATTTGACGGGTGGATCAAAGAAGAGAGAAGGCCTCTCACTCTTTTGGATCGCGAGCTGTAAGGGTACACGCTTGACCCGTTCCCCATCATTTCTGATGAATGTAGAGAAGCAGGGAATGAATCCAATAGACATATAGAAGTCTATTAGACATATAGAAGCCAATAGACATATAGAAGAGCAGAGGTGGGGGGAAAGGGGGACCCTGACAACATTGTTTGAGCCCTAACTCAATTGTTTAGGTCTAACCACCTAAAGCTGAAGCCACATCTGAACGTCCGACGTACACTGAAAGGAATATAGGAGGAACAGCAGCACACCTAGGGGAAAACAATGAGTCCAATTTGGGGAGAAACAGAAGCTTGTGGGATAGCTAGGTGGGAATGCCTAATGTGTCTGGATCTAGGTTTCTGGCACTCAGGAGGAAAATCAAAGATGGAATCAGGGACCTGGGAGTCATCAAAATGCCAGTGAACGTTGAAGTCATTGGTTTGGGTGTGATCTATAAGGAGAATCTATAGATTGTGGAGGAAGAAGACCAAATTCTGGGGAACATTATCATTTAAAGGAAAAACAGACACAGAGATGTCGACAAAATAAGAATAGTCAGGAGAAAGAGAGGCTCCACAAGCTGAAGATGAGGAACATTAAGATGTGGGCACCTTGGGGCGCCCGGGTGGCTCAGTCTGTTAAGTTTCTGACTTCTGCTCAGGTCACGATCTCACGGTTCGTGAGTTCAAGCCCCGCGTCGGGCTCTGCGCTGACCGCTTGGAGCCTGGAGCCCGCTGCGGATTCTGTGTCTCCCTCTCTCAATGCCCCTCCCGTGCTCACGCTGTGTCTCTCTGTCTCTCAAAAATAAATAAACATTAAAAAAATTTTACAGGATGCGGGCACCCTTGGTTCTTACACACACTCCCCACATCCAATCAAATCAGCGTATTCTCTTGGCTTTGCTTTTCTCATTTTCTCTCCCCGGACTACCACCTTGCTCCCCATCACCTCCCCCCCAGGTTATTACATTTGCATCCTAACTGGTTCATTTGATTGCACTCTTTGTAACATGGCAACAATGCGAGATTCCTTTAAAAGTCAACCAGATTGTGTAACTCTTCTGCTCAAAACTCTCCACTGGCTCCCTGTGGTCGTTTACTAGAGCTCCTGTAATAAAGTACCGCAAACTGAATGGCTTAACCAACAGCAATTAACGTTTTTAAGAGTCAGAAATCTTGGGGCGCCTGGGTGGCGCAGTCGGTTAAGCGTCCGACTTCAGCCAGGTCACGATCTCGCGGTCCGTGAGTTCGAGCCCCACGTCAGGCTCTGGGCTGATGGCTCAGAGCCTGGAGCCTGTTTCTGATTCTGTGTCTCCCTCTCTCTCTGCCCCTCCCCCGTTCATGCTCTGTCTCTCTCTGTCCCAAAAATAAGAAATAAACGTTGAAAAAAAAAAAAAAGAGTCAGAAATCTTTTCCTAGGAGATGCCTCTCCGGTGCTCACCGGCTGGACCTGGGTCACATGCCCATCCCCAGACCCACCAATGCCAAGGGGGATAAGACAACCATGGCTGGCTCAGTCTACTCATCATTTGCCCTAGTTATGTGAGCTAGACTCTGGAGCAAAATTGGGGCTCTGCAAGTCTGGAAAAAGGGAGAAATGGCCTGTGCCTAGGTTGCGAATATTAGGCAGTATGGATGCTGACGTTGAGAGGCCATTCAAGGTAGAAATGGGCTGCCTGTGCGGGGCAATCAGGTCCTCGCTGGGCTGTCAGCCTTTTTGTATCTTGCTGGTTGCTGCCACCTGGCACAGGGATATTTCTATCATGACAAATATCCACCCAGCCTTCAACTTTTGGGGCACAGGATAAAAGCAGCTTGGTGGTCAAGATTTCAAAAACGCAACAGCTATTTGAATCCGTTCGCCACATTCTTGAATTCCTTCTCTGTTATATGGGTTTGCATTTTCTTTTTTTTTAATTTTTTTTCAATGTTTATTTATTTTTGGGACAGAGAGAGACACAGCATGAACGGGGGAGGGGCAGAGAGAGAGGGAGACACAGAATCGGAAACAGGCTCCAGGCCCTGAGCCATCAGCCCAGAGCCATCAGCCCAGAGCCTGACGCGGGGCTCGAACTCCCGGACCGCGAGATCGTGACCTGGCTGAAGTCGGACGCTTAACCGACTGCGCCACCCAGGCGCCCCTGGGTTTGCATTTTCTACTTTTCTAACTTTTATGCCCGGGCCACTCAACCTCCTGCTTGTGTGCGTGCGCCACCTTGTGACGATAACGCGCTCTGCGAGCTCGTTAGGGGAAGGACTGCTTTGCTCTTGGAGCCACCTGCCCGCTGTCCGGGGCAAGGGAGGCCGTGGGAATGGACCACACACACTGAGAGGGTCGGTGGAGCATAAGACAGAGTCCTCATAGATGCACGGCAGGTATATTTTCCAATTCTAGAACCTCCCCTCAAGCCTTTCAATATCCTTCCATGAAAAAAGAAAACCCGAAAACTATAAACAGGTTTGTTCCTCCCTTGACATGACAACCAGCCTTCAAAATAGGAGAGAAAGAGAGCAGTGGACCCAGGAGGGTCCCCCCCACCCTGCTGGTCACCTCGGTGTCTTTCTTCCTGTTTACATGTCTCCATCCAGCCTAGCTCTGCCTTCTCTCTGTCACCCTCTTTCTGCTGCACGATTGTCTCCGCCGGGTCCTCTGCAGCCTTTGGTGCATCCGACAAAGGCTGTTCTTTCCCGACGCTCGACTACATCCTCAATTTTATAATAGGATGCCACTTTAACTAAATACTTCTGCGTGACAGAAATATAAATATAATTGCATACATTTCTCTGATAACACGTGGTGACGCACACCCCTCTCGAGCAGAGGCTGCCGTTTCCCTGACTCTCCTACCTGGGGACCAGGAGGCCGGGTTGACAAGCCCTTAGCTACGCATGGCCCCATCCTTCTTTTCCCAAAAAGTCTACCTTCTTTCCAGCCTTACATCATCCGTCTACAACATTTTATCTCCTTTCGGAGAAATACCAATTCAAAACGTAGAACGTGGATAAACATTTATAAAAAATAAAATGTATTTTTGTAAAAGACAAGTGTCTCATGATTTCACTTGAATACGGAATCTGAAGAACAAAACGAACACCAGCGGAAACAGATCCGTTCAGCGTAGAGAAGGCTGTGGCTGGTTGTCAGAGGGGAGAGGGGTGGGGGCTGGACAAAATGGGTGAGGGGGAACGGGAGGTACAGGCTTCCAGTTATGGAATGGAGAAGTCGACTGGGATGAAAGGCACAGCACAGGGAATACAGTCAATGGTATTGTGAGAGCATTGTGTGGTGATGGATCGTTGCTGCACTTGGCAGCCCCCAAATCAAATGTTTATAAAGATATAAAGATAGCAAAAATCTATGCTCCCCCTGATGCTGTCCTCCTATCCCTTCCTTTACTGCCTATTCCGAAATAACCGCTGTTAATACTTGTGTATCTGTGATGGTTTATTTTATGTGTCAGCTTGGCGAGGCTACGGTGCCCGGGGGTTGGGTCAAACACCAGTCTAGAAGTTGCCGTGCAGATATTTCTTAGATGTGATAAACACGTGCGATCAGTAGACTTTGAGTAAAGCAGATGATCCTTCATAGTATAAAGGGAGCAGGTGAGCACCTCATCAAAGCAGGTGAAGGCCTTAAAAGCAGACTCAGGTTTCCCAAATAAGAGGGAATATTCCTCAAGGGCACAACATAGAAATTCTTTCCCAAGCTTTCAGCTTGCTGCCCTGCAGAATTTGGATTCGAGACTTGCAACATCAACTCTTTTGTTTTTGTTTTTCAGAGAGGGCAAGTGAGTGAGGGGCACAGAGAGAGAGAGAGAGAGAGAGAGAGAGAGAGAGAGAGAACCCCACGAGGAGCAGAGAGAGACGGGAGAAAGAGAGAGAAGTGGGGCTCATGTTCACCTGAAGTGGGGCTTGAGCTCCCCCGATGAGGGACTCGAACTCAGGAGCCATGAGATCACAGACCTGAGCCAAAGTCAGATGCTTAACCAATTGAGCGGCCCAGGTGCCCTGCAACATCAACTCTTGCCTGAATTTCCAGCCTGTCAGCCTGACCTGTGACTTTCAGACTTGCCAGCCTCCAGAACTGCATAAGCCAATTCCTTAAAACCACCCCCCCCCCTTTCTGTCTCTCTCCTATTGATTCTGCTTCTCTGGGAACCCTGACTAATAGAACACCTGTGGTGGGGATGGATAGCTGTCTCCCCAAATCCACACTTTGCTCTCCTAGTTAACTATGAGCTGCAGTTCGCTGTGGCCATGCAGCTAAGTTCTCCCCACCGGTATGGAAAGAGAAGTGATATGAACCATTTCCATGCCTGATCCATCATTACACCTCCTCGCTCTTCCTCTTTTCTGGATGACTGACCGGGTGACACTGAAAGCATCCTTGGCACCCATGTGTTGAAGATGGCATCCTGCATCCTTTAATAACTGTGTGGAGCAGAGCCCCCTCCTTCCCACCCCGGCCCCACAGATCTTGAATGTTCTCACCTACGTGTCTCCAGACTGTTTGGGAAGTGGTAAATAAATTTCTACAGCTTTCAAGTTACTGCATTTTGGATGTGTTTACTAAGCTAGTTTCACATATCCTGACTAATTCAGAAGTTGGTCCCTTGGAGTGGAGTGCTGTGTAAAATAAACACCTAAAACATAGGCACTGGCTTCGTAGATGCACAGCAGAAGGTTAGGAACTGGTGTCACTGGCTGACCAGCTGGCGTATCCTCTGATGTTTGGCAAAACAGTGGTAGGACCGTTGCTGTGGTGACTTGAGCAGATATAGTTCCTATGGCACCAGGACTTTCTAGAGCAGGTGGTCGGAATGAGCCAGAATGTGTGAAGTGGTTGCCTCTTGCTGTGTTTAGCTGGGTATTACCAGAAGGAGAGGAGCTCAGACCAGAATCTACTGGTTTTGAAGCAGAAGAAGGGAGTGAAGAGTCCCGAAAGTTGGGGACCCTGTAGATATTGGAAAGCCAACTGCTTCAGTAGCATAAATGGCAAGAGGCAAGACTTGCTGGCCTGGTCTCAGAAGCATCTCATTAAGCCATCTCAGGCCAACAAAGATCTCGTTTCAGTCTTACCCAATTGTTCCAGGGGTTTTCAAGGCAGCTGCCACTAAATTGACAACAGAGGAGCTCAGGGGCCAGGAATTCCCTAAGTTATGAAACAGGTTAAAGGACTTCATCTGGAAAGGAACTCCGGGCGTGGCTCCTGACACATGGACTGGACCGAAGCAAAGTAATGCCTTGTAAGTTTCCGAAGTAAGCGTATTCCTGAAAAACCCACCGGGACCTTGGCCTAAAAAAAGTCTTTGTTAAAATAAAACAAATCTTGCGCTCCCAAACTTGCAGACATCAGGCTGTGAAAGCTGAATAGTCCTCCAAGAGGGCTACTCTTGACCACCTACTTTAGATTTCTGCCCATCACAGGTTTTTAGTATTTTGACTAAGATGTGTTTTGGTGTAGTTTTCTTAGGGTTTCTTCTGCTTGGAGCTCATTGAACTTCTTGGATTGATAAATTTATACTTTTCATGAAATTTGGAAAAATGTTGACCATTATTTCTTCGAATATTTTTCTTTCCACCCCCCCCCCCCACCAACTTCTGAGACTTCAGTTACATATATGTTAGGTCACTAGATATTGTCCCACAGCCCAGCAATGCTCTATTTATTGTGCTTTCTGGTCCTTTTCCTCTGTTTCATTTTATTTATAAAAAATTTTTTTAATGTTTATTTATTTTTGAAAGAGTGCAGGCGGGGGAGGGGCAGACAGAGAGGGAGACATAGAATCCCAAGCAGGTTCCAGGTTCTGAGCTGTCAGCACAGAGCCCAACATGGGGCTTGAACCCACGAACCGTGAGATCATGACCTGAGTCGAAGTCAGATGCTGAGATACCCAGGTGGTCCTGTGTGTTTTTCATTTTAGAGAGTTTCTACTGCTATGTCTCCAAATCCACTAATCTTTTCTTTTGAAGCATCTATTAATCTGTTAACTCCATATGGTAGATTAAAATGTTCGGATGTTTTTCTTATATCTTTTTTTAATGTTTTTTTTTTAAGTGTTTTTTTAAATTTATTTTTGAGACAGAGAGAGACAGAGCATGAACGGGGGAGGGGCAGAGAGAGAGGGAGACACAGAATTGGAAGCAGGCTCCAGGCTCCGAGCCGTCAGCCCAGAGCCCGACGCGGGGCTCGAACTCACAGACCGCGAGATCGTGACCTGAGCTGAAGCCGGACGCCCAACCGACTGAGTCACCCAGGCACCCCTCTTTTTTTTAATGTTTTATTTATTTTTGAGAGAGAGAGAGCATGTTAGGGAAGGAGGGGCAAAGAGAGAGGGAGACAGAGGATCTGAAGCGGCCTCTGAGCTGACAGTAGAGAACCCGACTCTGGGCTCCAACTCAAAAGCTGCAAGATCATGGCCTCAGCCAAAATCAACAGTCTGACGCTTAACTGGGTCACCCAGGTACCCCTGTGGATCTTTCTTTTGATTGATTTTTCTCCTGGGGGTTGGCATGCATGATAATTTTTTATTGGCTCTGGACATTCTGGATTATACTTTTTTAGATGCTAGACTTTGTTGTATTCCTTTAAATATTTGGGGGGCGGGGTTTGTTCTGGGGCACAGGTGATTTACTTGGAATTGATTAGATCCTTCTGAGGTTGGCTGTTTAGCATTGTTATGGCAGGCCCAGAGCAGCCACGAGCCTAAGGCTAATGTGACCGCACTATTGAGGCAATATGCTTCTGAGGACCCCGCACAACGCCCTGTATTATATATTTTAAATGTTTATTTATTTTTGAGAGAGAGAGTGGGAGAGGGGCAGAGAGAGATGGAGACAGAGAATCCCAAGCAGGCTGCGTGCTGTCAGCTCAGATGTGGGGCTCGAACTCACAAATCCTGAGATCATGACCTGACCGAAATGGAGAGGCGGATGCTGTACCGACTTAGCCACCCAGGCGCTCCCACGATGCCCTATATTATAAGGTCTGGCTGGAACACAAACAATCCTCAGTCCTGTAAGAGCTCAAGGGATTTTTCTGCTTATTATTTTTTGGGGGGGTTCCCTTGGTCCTGAGTAGTCTCCTCACTACTGAGTGATTACTATACACATCATTATTCAGCCTTCAAATCCAGGGCACTCCCTGCGGATCTCCGAAGCTCTCCCTTTGTATAGGTCGGTCCTTTTTAGCCGCCTTCACCCTCTTGAACTCTGCATTCTGTCTCCTCAGTTCAGGAAGGTGGCTGGGCCCCGTGTGGGTTCCCTCTCCCTGCACTGTGGCCTGGAAACTCTTTTTAGGCAGAGAGCTGGGAAACTTGAAGGGCTCGCTGCAGACCATTATTCTCCGTTGCCTGTCCTCCCCTATCTGTAAGTTGTTGTTTCCTGTATTTTGCCCAGTTTTCTAGTTGTTTAAGGCAGGAAGATAAATCTGGCTCCGTTATTCCGTCATCACTGGAAACAGGAGTCTCAACACCCACTTCAGATGAGGACCTGGAAGAGAGGGGGGTAAGAAAGTACCACAGTCAGGAACTTAACGTTCTCCGGGCTCTGCCGACCTTTTTTTTTCCCCCCTTCTTATCTTTATTGAAGTAAACTTGACAAATAAAAATTGTATATATTTAAGGGGTTTTCACATATCCCTTGATGTTTTATGTATATACATATATACTGTGACATAATCACAAGCATTTCACATGTGCATCTCACATAGTTAACATTTTCTGTGTGTGTGTGTGCAGGACACTGGTGTGTGGCCCTTCTGGCTAAGCAAGGGCCTGACCTGGTCCGCCCAGGAGCCTGCTGACCCCCAGCAAGTCTCCCAGATCCCGCTCCTCACCTGGGGTTCCGCCGGAAGGCCACCAGCTGCAGCTCGCCCCGCCTGCCCGCGGCCCCGCCCCTCCTCGGCCCACCCCCCTTTCGCCCTGCCTCCCGGCGGTCCGACCCCGCCCCTCCACCTCCCCGCGGGCCCCCCCTCTCGCCAGGCCTCCCGAGGCCCCCCCCCCCCCAGGCCGGCCCCGTCCCGTCCTGCGGCTCTTCTGGCTTCCCCGGGACCCCGCCCCTCCCCTTCCCCGAGGGCCCCGCCGCTCGACAGTCCTCCCGCGGCCCTGCCCCCGCAGGCGGCCCCGCCCCTCCCTGCCGCTCTCCCTCCTTCCCCGAGACCCCGCCCCTCCCCGCCCCTCGTCCTGCCTCTCCGCCCCGGCGCGGCCCTGAGCTTTGGTCCCCGCGCCCCGCCAGTCCCGTATGTTTTTCCGAGGGGGCCTGGTCGCCTTCTCGCCTTGTGTCCGCGCTCTTCGGCCTGGTCCTGTCGCGGCCATGAACACTGGCAGTTTCGTTGTGTCGCAGCCGCTCAATTACCGTGGCGGGGCCCGCGTGGAACCGGTGGACGCCTCCGGCACCGAGAAGGCGTTCGAGCCTGCAACCGGTAACGGAATGGAGACCGGGCGGCGGGGTCGGGGGTGTTGCGGCGGGGGGCCCGCGGGGGTCGTGGGAGGGGACCGGTGGGGGGACGCGGCGGCGGGCCCGGGGGATCGTGGCGGGGGGAGGCTGGGGGGAAGCGGTGGGGTCCCGGTGCGGGTTGGAGCCTCCCCGTCCCACTCGTGGACGGACGTGTTCTGTCCTGAATCTTCATTTAGTGCTTTTTGCAAACGTTTGCTGTGATAGATGAGTGACGGTGTGGAAAATAGAGTTGTCTGTGCAGGCAGCTAAGGACTCCGTGCAAACACGAATGCATCTGCATAGGGACCCGGGGCGGGGGGTGGGGGGTGGGGGTGGGGATAGATAGGTGTGTGAGGTTGTGCCCCTGTTTATTATTAACTTTTATTAAAACGTGTTTTAAAATGTTGAGTCATTTTTGAGAGACAGAGACAGGGCATGAGCGAGGGAGGGGCAGAGAGAGAGGGAGGCACAGAATCCAAAGCAGGCTCCAGGCTCTGAGCCGTCAGCACAGAGACCGACGCGGGGCTCGAACTCACAGACCGTGAGATCATGACCTGAGCCCAAGTTGGCGCTTAACCACCTGAGCCACCTGGGCGCCCTGAAGACTACATTTTTATTTTACTTTATATATTTTGAGAGACAGCAAATGGGGAAGGAGCAGAGAGAGAAGGAGAGAGAATCCCAAGCAGGCTCCCTGGTGTCAGCCTGGAGCCTGACATGGGGTTTGAACTCACAAACCGTGAGATTATGCCCTGAGCTGAAACCCAAGAGTTGGTGGTTTAACCAACTGAGTCACCCAGGTGCCCCTGTTTTGTTTTGTTTTTTTTTTTTTTAAGTTAGAACTACAGTAATGTCTTCAACCACGTGCACAGAAGAGGATTGGGATTTCTTGAAGGACGTTGGTGAAAACATGAGTGCTGAGAACAGAGGAGCTTGCACAGATGGCTCTAATGAGTGTGAATGAGAACTCTGTTGCCATCTCAGCCTTAAAATACTCCTGTGGGTGCATCAGACTTGGGAAAGGGAGGGATGTCTGGGTGGCTCAACTGGTTAAGCATCTGACTTCGGCTCAGGTTACGATCTGGTTGTTGGTGAGTTTGCTTTGGGCTCTGTGCTGACAGCTCAGAGCCTGGAGCCTGGTTCAGATTCTGTCTCTGTCTCCACCCCTCCCCCGATCACACTTGGTCTCTGTCTCTCTCTCTCAAAAATAAATATTCAAACAAATGAGAATTGGGAAAGGGGGCAAAAGCCCTGCTTTTATCCAGTGCTTCAAGTTGCCAAGCACAGTGCTGGGCCCTGGATTTGCTCTGAGAATTCTGAAGGTAACACAGCTAACGAGGAAGAGGTTTTGGTTTTGGTTTGTTTGTTCTGCTGGGCTGTGTGGGATATTTGTGGGGAGAAAAATGTGAATGTTTTGTGCAAACCAGAATGGCGGGTAGCCAGAGACAAAACTGGGTTGCAAAGGACTGGAGAATTTAAGATCAACTAAGGCACGAAACCACAGAGCAGCAGTTAGTCTGAGCAGGAAGGAGCCACGGGGGTCCTCAGACTCTCCTGGGGGAGACCGCCTCTCCACCCCCATCCCCATACTTACCAAGGGAAAAGAAAATTTGCTCTGTATTTTAACTGCCTACAGTGTATGTGAACTTTAGCCACTGCCTTTACCAACTAGCTATTCACGTTTTAACAGAAATTGCAGGCTTGCCAAAGGTCTCTGGACAGAGTCCCAGAGGTTCTTAGAGGGGGAGGGAGAAGGAACTGCTGATTGGTGTACTTCAAGAATTCAGTGGGAGAGGCCGTCACAACCCTTGGCCTGTGGGGTCATGTTGCATGGAAATAGGGAATGACCTTGGAGTGAGAAAAGGAGAGACGGGACTTTGCTATATTTGGGGGAAACTTTTTCTGGCGTTTAGGGTTATGTCTTCCTGATAACTGTTTGTTGATCGTATTCATCAAGCATCAGCAGGATGATAGGATTTCTACAGAACAGAGCTTTTAAATGAGAGTTCATAACCCCAGAAACCGAGTACTTGCAGCCTCGATTTCACAAGACCTCGGAGATTCTCAAGTACTGTTAAAGAGAGGTGGCAAAACCCAGCTGCAAAATAGAGGACAGAGGTTCTCAACCGGGAGGCCATGCTGTGCTTAGGGCAAGGCGCCTGGTCTCTCTGGAATTCTGTGGTGTGGTCAAGTACTTTTTCCTGGACCGTAGTTTGCAACTTTTGTTAGATTCCTAAAGGATTCAGTCACCTCTAAAGGAAAGGACTGCCTGGGGGGGTGGGGGGAGGTCATTAAATCCAACCACACTTACCAGCAAGAAGGGTCACTTACAGGGAATTTGGATACACAGTACTTTGAATGTGAAGCCACGTTGGCGTTACTGTTCTGTCCTAGGCCGAGTGATCGCTACCTTCGCGTGCTCAGGAGAGAAGGAAGTAAACTTGGCTGTCCAGGATGCAAAGGCTGCCTTTAAAATATGGAGTCAGAAATCTGGCATGGAGCGTTGTCGAGTTCTTTTGGAAGCTGCCAGGATAATAAGGGTATGTTTCATTAGTTTTTTTCTCTTTCAGAAATGTCCCCTTGTGTTGCTCTGAGGGTTCTTTGTGATGCTTTGCACTTAGACTTTGATGCTCTGTTAGGTTAGGCCTTTTTTACAAAATGGAAACACCTTTTCTTTCTCTTTCTTTTTTCTTTTCTTTCTTTCCCTTTTTTTTTCCCCCATGGAAAGAGAGGGCGCAGGTGAGAGAGCAGTGGGGCTCACCCGAAGTGGGGCTCCTACTCCCTGGAAGTGGCTTGAACTCATGAACGGTGAGACCATGACCTGAGCCGAAGCCAGATGCTTAATCAATTGAGCCACTGGAGGAGCCTGTAAAAAACATTTTCATTTGATCACCTGGGTATATATAGGACATGCTTTCTTTGATTAATTGCTTTCTGGACCTTGGCTCTCTGTGACCTCTCCCATGTCAGGTTGTTTTCTCCATCTTTGTTATAATGTATCCTTTGCAGCTTGGCAACTTTTCTTTTTAACTCTGTGCACTGGTTTCCTGTTTACTTTTTCCTCTGATGACGCCTAAGTTTTCTTTTTCAGATGCATTTTGTACCTTAATTGCTTGGGAAGATTTCATAGATTTATAGATATCCCCCCCCTTTTTTTTTTTTCCAATTTTAAGGCATGGGAAGGGGGGGGGGGTGGGGGTGGGGGGGGAGAGAGAGAGAATATCTTAAGCAGGCTCCACACTCAGAGCCCGATGTGCGGCTCAATCGCATGACCCTGAGATCATGACCTGAGCCAAAATCAAGAGGTGAACACTCAACCGAGTGAGCGTCCCAGGCACCCCTAGATATTCTGTTCTTAAAAAACAAAGTTAAACGTTTTATAGTCTTTTTAAAATAATTTTATTTATTTAAGTTATCTTTAGGCTCAACATTGGGCTCGAACTCATGACCCTGAGATCAAGCATTGCATGCTCCACTGTTTGAGCCCCTAAACTTTTCAGTCTTTAAAAGCAAAAGGACTAGGTGCTTATTACAGAAAATTAGAAAATTCAGAAGGATGTACACCAAAGTATGAATCGTGGTTATCTCTGAGCTGTAGAACTTGGGTGATTTTTATTCTCATGAGTGTGTTAAGTCAAAAGCTGCGATGTGTCTGAGAATTCCCCTACTTGCAAAGATATGTTGCATATAGGGATACAGTAAAATTTTGGTTTGCAAGCATAATTTGTTCCGGAAACATGACTGTAATCCAAAGCACTTGTACATCAAGGTGAATTTCAAGAACCGTGGGCTCAGTTGTGATCATGTGTCATGTACTACTTGAATTGCAAGACATCGCTGGTTTATCAAGTTGAAATCTTTGGAGGTGTTTACTTGTCTTGCGGAACACTCACAGAATAAGTTATTCACGATCCGAAGCTTTAATTTGTTTTAGGAAATTAAGAAGAAAAGTGTGTGTGTAGTGATGGAAGACTTGAGAGTTGCTGGGTCAGAGAAAGATACAGGTTATCACTCACAATAAAATGCAGTAGCCAGAGCGGTGCCTTAGCACTAGTTTTCTGAGCCACAGTCCCCACAGGGAAATGTGTTGAGCCAAACACCTCTCTCTTGCATGCAGTGGGTTGCCCCATAGGACGGGAACCCTTAAGTTATGAGATTCCGTTGATATAGGAGCTGCTCTCACATCAGTGCGTGTTCTTCTCTGCAGCGAGAGAGATTACTCTTTGTTAAACAGATCTCCAGGGTTAAGGGGGGAGGGGTTACTGGGTTTATTTCCTTGGAAAGTAAGCACATGTCTCCAAAAAGGGGAAGCAGAGAGCCTTCTATCTCCTCACCCCTCCAGGCACCTCTATCTTTAGGGAAACACTGTGTCTGTTTTTCAAAGGCCTTTGCTTCTCAGTCAGCTTGCCAGGGTCGTTTGCTCAGAAAGCCGGGGCCACAGAGATGTCAAAATGTTCATGGAGCATTTTCTCCCAACTGAGTATTTTCCCCTATTATTAAAAAATTAATTTTGGGGTGCCTGGGTGGCTCAGTCAGTTGAACATCTGACTCTTGATCTTGGCTCAAGTCATGATCTCCTAGTTTGTGAGGTTCAAGCCTGCGTTGGGCTCTGTGCTGACGGTGCGGAGCCTGCTTGGGATTCTGTCTGTCCCTTTCTTCTCCCCTGTCTTTCCCCTCCCCCCACTTCTCTCAAAATAAATAAATAAAAACATAAGTATTTTAAATTAGACCAAAAGCAATAAAGCAGATGATTTATTATTTTAGTTTTTCACCTTTTCTTAGCACATAAGCATTTAGGGTTGTTGTGTCCTCTCAAGAATTGACCCCTGGGGTCAAGCATTCGACTTGCTCAACCCCAGGTTAAGCATTCGACTTTGGCTTGGGTCATGATACCGTGATTTGTGGGTTCGAGCCCCATGTTGGGCTCTGTGTGGACAGCCCAGAGCCTGGAGCCTGCTTCGGATTCTGTGTCTCCCTTTCTCTCAGCCCTCCCCTACTCATGCTCTATCTCACCCTTTCTCTCAAAAATAAACAAACATTAAAAAAAAAAATTGGCCCCTTTATCATTATTAAGTGACTCTTTTTTTTTTTATCCTGAATAATATAATATTCTTTTGCTCTGAAATGGACTCTGTTTGATATTAGTTTTCTTTTCCTTTTAACCTCTCCCCCTTTCCATTAATATCTGTGTTACTGTGTTAGTCAAAAATATATTGCTATCTTTTTGTAATGCTCCTGTCTGATGCTCATGCCCTATACCTGCCTTTACCCAAAATTATCCCGTAACTGAACAGATTCCACCCTCTAATCATAACCTATAATCATAACCTTCCATTGTTTATTAGTTCTTCCCTTTTTTTTTAAGATTTTACTTTTGGGGCGTCTAGGTGGCTCAGTCGGTTGAGTGTCTGACTTCGGCTCAGGTCATGATCTCACAGCATGTGGGTTCGAGCCCCATGTCAGGCTTTGTGCTGACAGCTCGGAACCTGGAACCTGCTTCAGATTCTGTGCCTCCCTATCTCTCTCTGGCCCAACCCACTCACATTCTGTCTCTGTGTCTCTCAAAAATAAATAAACATTGGGGCGCCTGGGTGGCGCAGTCGGTTAAGCATCCGACTTCGGCCCGGTCATGATCTCGCGGTCCGTGAGTTCGAGCCCCGCGTCAGGCTCTGGGCTGATGGCTCAGAGCCTGGAGCCTGTTTCCGATTCTGTGTCTCCCTCTCTCTCTGCCCCTCCCCTGTTCATGCTCTGTCTCTCTCTCTCCCAAAAATAAATAAACGTTGAAAAAAAAAATTAAAAAAAAAATTTTTTAAGATTTTACTTTTTACTTTTTTAAAGTTTATTTATTTTGAGAGATGGAGAGCATGACTGAGGGGTTGGGGGGAGAGGCGGGCGAGAGAATCCCAAGCAGGCCCCACACTGTCAGCCACCGACGTGGGGCTCAAACTCGCAAACTGTCAGATCTTGCCCTCAGCCGAAATCGAGTCAGACGCTTAACCAACAGAGCCACGCAGGTGCCCCAAGGTAAAAATATTTTATATTTACCCACATTTTTACCATTTCCAGTGCTCTTCATTTCATTCCTTTGTGTAGGCCCAGATTTCCATCTGGTGTCATATTTTTTCTGCTTGAAGAAATTTCTTTAGCATTCCTTGTAGCACAGTTTTGCTCGTGATGTTCTTTCAGCTCTTGTGAGTCTGAAAGTCTTCATTTTGCTTTCACTTTTGAAAGAATTTTTGGTATCTAATTCTAGGTTGACAGGGGTTTTTTTTGTTTTAGTTCTTTTTTTTTAAATTTTTCTTAACGTTTTATTTATTTTTGAGAGAGGGAGAGGGACAGAGTGTGATTGGGGGAGGGGCAGAGGGAGAGGGAGACACAGAATCCGAAGCAGGCTCCAGGCTCCGAGCTGTCAGCACAGAGCCCGACGCGGGGCTCGAACTCATGAACCGTGAGATCATGACCTGAGCCGAAGCCGGATGCTCAACCAACTCAGCCACCCAGGAGCCCTTGTTGTTTTGGTTCTTTAAATTAGGAAGTTCTAACTAAATTTCTGCCCATCTCTTCTCCTCGGGGCCTCCAATTACACATAGCCTCAGTGGCTTGAAGCTTTCTCCTGGTTACTGATGCTGTTTGGGTTTTTCCTGTTTTTTTCTCTCTGTGTGTTTTAGTTTGGATTATTTTCCAGTGTTCCCAGTACTTTAATTTAAAACTTACTAACTGCAAGGGCACCTGGGTGGCTCAGTCGGTTGAGCCACTGACTTCGGCTCGGGTCATGATCTCGCGGTTCGTGAGTTCAAGCCGCACGTCGGGCTCTGTGCAGACAGCTCAGAGCCTGGAGTCTGCTTCCGATTCTGTGTCTCCCTCTTTCTCTCTCTCTGCCCCTCCCCAACTCATGCTCTGTCTCTGTCTCAAAAATAAACATAAAAAGAAAATACTAACTGCAGAAAACCTGTCTCGGTGCCCACAAATTGCAATGTCAGGCCTGCCCAGAGTATTTTCTGATCTTACTAGCATGCACTGGGTGGGACACCATAGGTAGTGGCATAGAGGTCTGCAGTATACTTTGAAAGTGTGCGGAGGAGGGAAAACACTCAGAGGGATGACCGCCGCCTGCTGGTGTTGGGCCCCGTGGAGACAGACGTCGTCTGTGTCCGAGAGCACAGGGTCTGGGCTAATTTATTTAGAACTTACCAGCTTCCTGTTTTAGAAATAGATTTTGTGAAGGCAGAGAATGGATCTCTGTATTTTTTCTTAGTAATGAAGGTAGAATGACTCAGTCAAAAGTCTTTATTTCTCATGTCTTTATAGAAATATGACACATTCAGATCTCACTGTCAGGACTTCCCTTTCCTGTGTTTCCTCTTGATTTTGATATTCCTGCTCCCTCTTCTCTGATATTTGTACTATTGACACATGGCTTGGGATTAATTTCAGTTGCCATTTCATTTGCTTCTGGTCTGGCTCACCGCTTACCCATTTTAGTAAGACAGTGCTACATCTGGTCATTTGTTTGATTCACCTTTTATGTGTGTTCACATATCACCCTCTCATGTATTTTACATCCGGTCCATGAGAGCAAATGTGTATTTCTTACATGCTCCATTCATTCGGTTCTCTCACCTTTGGGACAAAGAAAGGGGAAATTAGCTTTTCTCTTGAGGTCAGTTTCCTAAACCTTTCCAGTCGTCCCTGGACCATCTCCAGCATCTCTCAGCCACATAGGCTACAACTGGAACAGTATTTCGTAAGAGAATTGATGAGTACTGACCATTAGAAAATAATCATCTTGGGGCGCCTGGGTGGCTCAGGCGGTTAAGCGTCCGAGTTCGGCCCAGGTCATGATATCATGGTTTGTGGGTTCGAGTCCCACATCGGGCTCTGTGCCAACAGCTCAGAGCCTGGAGCCTGCTTCAGATTCTGTGTCTCCAGCGCTCTGTGCCCCTCCCTCACTCACTCCCTCTCAAAAATAAATAAACATTGAAAAAAAATTATCTTGTGATTTTCACCTGCTGCATGTCTTGGGGTGAATTAAAGCTGTGCGTGTAATATAACTTCTCACCTGCCAGTTGTGTGTGTAGCCATCGTGTGTCATTGGCTGTCTCACACTATACGTGCAGACGCATATGTGTGCACATATACGTACTTATACATGTATACACATATGATGCTCGCTTCTCAAACCATACCTTTTCTAATTGATCTGGAAAGGGGGTATTGGTCTTAAATCTGTGACGATTAACTTGAGGGTGGCACAGGGCTGCTGTTGAGTGGTAAGCTTTCTCTCCCAGATGTTGCAGTGCCACTCCTTCTAAAGCGCGAGCTGTTTCTGTTTTTGGAAATTGGGCAGCATGTTCTGAGTGTTGAATCTGTTGGGGCGTATGATAAGAAGTCTTTAGTCTTCCTTTTTACCCAAAGGAACGGAGGGATGAAATCGCCACCGTGGAGACCATCAACAATGGAAAGTCCATCTTTGAGGCCCGCTGGGACGTTGACACCTCCTGGCAGTGCCTGGAGTACTACGCGGGCTTGGCTGGATCCATGGCTGGTAAGCCCCAGCTGGGCCTTTCGGGAGCCACTGACCGGGAGGCAGAAATAGATCCTAGTGGCGAAGGGGAGACATTTGGGGCTTGAGACAGACGTGGCTTAAAATCCTGGGTTTAGCCACTCTCTGCATGGGTGACCCCGAGAATTACTTTACCTTTCCTTGTTGAAACTGGAGATGATAATCCCTGTTTTCTTGGGTTATCACAAGGGTTAAATGAGAAAATATATGGAAGGCACTGAGCATGGTGTCTGAGCCTCCGGCCAAGTTGTTGAAAAACCAAGAGTCAGTCAGTGTTCTCAACATTTACTAGTTCTACCTAGTTAGCAAAAAAGATTTTCTCGATTCTTTGTGAAGGTTACAGTAGTGGGTGTTGGATGGCTTCACAGGACCCAGGAGGGCTGTGGGGAGCCAGAAGTCTGACATGTGGGTCCTGCTCTGGAGGCTCCCCTTATTTCCATCATTAAAAAAAAAAGGTTTTTTTTAATGTTTATTTATTTTTGAGAGAGACGAGTGCGAGTGGGGGAGGGAGAGGCTGAGAGAGAGGGAGACACAGAATCGGAAGCGGGCTCCAGGCCCCGAGCTGTCAGCACAGAGCCCGACGTGGGGCTTGAACCCATGAACAGTGAGATCGTGACCTGAGCCGAAGTCGGACGCTCAACCGACTGAGCCACCCAGGCGCCCCCCCATCTCACTTCTTCAAGTTACTATCTGTTAGGTCTTCTCCGGTTTTAGAGAATTATATGAAGTTGAGTGAACACGGGTTTGGAGGATGGAAAGGATTCTTCACTGGAGTGACTATGCAGAGGCAGCATCCGCCCGGCGAGAATGAACAGAAGAGCGGAGACGGGGAGGAGGCCGGCGCAGTGGAGCACGGCTGAGCACGGCTGTTGGCGGAGTCTTGGGAAAAGCGGTCCTGCATTCTCCGTGACGCCTCTGTTTTCCCCTCAGGTGAACACATCCAGCTCCCAGGCGGATCCTTTGGTTATACCAGAAGAGAACCACTTGGCGTATGCGTGGGAATAGGCGCCTGGAACTACCCCTTCCAGATCGCCTGCTGGAAGTCTGCTCCCGCGTTAGCGTGTGGTAAGAGCGAACAGTTCTTCCACCCGTGAGCTGTCCGTTCTGTCCCTCACCTTTTCGTGTGCGCGTGCACACACACTCCTTTGCACACTCACGCTCCACATCATAAGGGGCCTGCTTTGGGGCACCCGAGGCCCCAAGGACCTGTGTCTGCTCCCGCCCGGCCTCGTCGGGGCTTCTAGTGTATGTTATGCGTGTGGATTACATCCATATTATTCCCACTTTTGTTTTTATTTTGTTTTTTAAATTTTTTTTAATCTTTCTTTCTTTCTTTCTTTCTTTCTTTCTTTATTTTTAATTTTTTTTTTCAACATTTATTTATTTTTGGGACAGAGAGAGACAGAGCATTAACGGGGGAGGGGCAGAGAGAGAGGGAGACACAGAATCGGAAACAGGCTCCAGGCTCCGAGCCATCAGCCCAGAGGCTGACGCAGGGCTCAAACTCACGGACCGCGAGATCGTGACCTGGCTGAAGTCGGACACTTAACCGACTGCGCCACCCAGGCGCCCCAAATCTTTATTTATTTTTGAGAGAGAGAGAGACAGAGTGCGAGCAGAGGAGGACAGAGAGAGAGACACACACAGAATCAGAAGCAGGCTCCAGGCTCCGAGCAGCCAGCACAGAGCCCGACGCGGGGCTCGAACCCACAAACCATGAGATCATGACCTGAGCCAAAGTTGGATGCTCAATTGACTGAGCCACCCAGGCGCCCCTATTCCCACTTTTATTTATCTTATTTTTGTTATGGAAAGGAAGGGTGTTCATTTTGGTCCTGGAAGTCTTCTATTTTACTGTGGAATTGATTTTGATTTGTGCTACTTGTAAGCTCTCTTCCTTTCTGGACAAGGATTGTGAAATGAACCTTTGTGTAGGAAGAGGCACTCGGGGGGCGCCTGGGGGGCGCCTGGGTGGCTCAGTCGGTTAAGCGTCCGACTTCAGCCAGGTCACGATCTCGCAGTCCGTGAGTTCGAGCCCAGCGTCGGGCTCTGGGCTGATGACTCAGAGCCTGGAGCCTGTTTCCGATTCTGTGTCTCCCTCTCTCTCTGCCCCTCCCCTGTTCATGCTCTGTCTCTCTCTGTCCCAAAAATAAATAAACGTTGAAAAAAAAAAAATTAAAAAAAAACAAAAAACCTTTTGTTCTTGTGTCTTGGGTTTGTGCAGGTAACGCCATGATCTTCAAACCCTCTCCCTTCACGCCGGTGTCTGTGCTGCTGCTGGCTGAAATCTACACGGAGGCCGGCGTGCCCCCTGGGCTCTTCAACGTGGTGCAAGGAGGGGCCGCCACTGGCCAGTTTCTGTGTCTGCATCGTGATGTGGCCAAAGTCTCCTTCACTGGGAGTGTGCCCACTGGCTCGAAGGTGAAGATAAAACCAGCATCGGTACACACACACACACACACACACACACACACACACACACAAACACACACACACACACACACACACACGGCAGTGCCCAGCCGGCGTGGAGTAGATGTCAGAGGCTCGTCTTCTGATCTGACCTGGCTTGAACTGGGAGGGGGCTGCCGCAGAGATTGGGGGCAGAGATCTGAAGTGTGTTCCGAAGGTGTGAAGCAGGGAGGGAAGTACAGTGGGACGATGAGGACCGCCGACCAGAGGGGGCCCCGCGGGGACGGAAGCCCTCACCTCCCGCCCGCGTCTGAGAGCGCAGGGTCTGGGCCGCCGCTGTGTCTTTGGTGTCTTAACTCATCAGTAGCAGCCACCTCAGAAGGAGGGGTAGCTGCTCAGTTTATTTCAGATGTGTTGTTTTGACCTTAATTGATTGTTAGCCTTGAACATAGTAACAGCATTAGGAGTTTCTACCCATGGCATGCAAATGAACAGTATTTTTAAAAAAAAATGTTTATGTTTATTTTATCTTTGAAAGAGAGAGAGACAGAGCGTGAGCAGGGGAGGGGCAGAGAGAGAGAGAGAGAGAGAGGGAGACACAGAATCCGAAGCAGGCTCCAGGCTGAGCTGTCAGCACAGAGCCGCATGTGGGACCCGAACCCACAAACCATGAGATCATGACCTGAGCTGAAGTTGGACGCCCAACAGACTGAGCCACCCAGGCCCCCCCGAATGAACAGTATTTTTAAAATGAATTCCCTCTTCAGAATGTCAGCTGCAGTCCTATGGTTCTTTTCAGGTGTTCTGGAAAAGACTGTTCTAAACGGGTGAAGGTCAGAGTCATCGACCGGAACAAGGCTGCAGGTCCCGTGTAGTTGTCCCGGAGGCTCAGCTTCTGGTGGGCTTAGCCTGCAGTTTTATCTGAATGTGTTTGTTCTTGTTAAGATCATGGAGATGGCAGCTAAAGGAATCAAACCCATTACCTTGGAGCTGGGAGGCAAATCTCCCCTGATCATCTTCTCCGATTGTGACCTGGAGAACGCCGTGAAGGGAGCGCTGATGGCCAACTTCCTCACGCAAGGCGAGGTGAGCACTTGTCCCCAGCCGAGGGGTGAAAGGAATCTCTTTCCTTTGTCTAGCAGCATGTTTTGAAGCTGTCTGTTTCGAAATAATTGCAGATTGACAGACACGTTGCACAGAGTGCAAAGAATTCCCAGGCACCCCTGACCCACGTTTCTCAGATGTTAACATTTTATCACATTTCCTTTATCATTGTGTTTACCTCTGTACACCCGTAGGCTTGTTATTTTTTCCTCTTTCCTGAACGGTTTGAAAGTTTGCAGACGCAAGACTCATAAGTTCTGTGGGCCTCTGTGCATTTCCTAGAAACAAGTGTGCTCTCTTCCGCAAGCACAGTGCACTCAGTAACCTCACATAGACGGTCTTCAGTCCACAGCCCCTCATCAGATGTTGTCATTTGTTTGCCGGGAGTCCTTTTAGCGAAGAAACAGACCCCACACAACCTCTTCTCTGGTCCAAGACCTAATTCAGGAAGGTGTGTTGCATTTAGTTGTTGTGTTTCCATAATCTTTAGTCTGGAACAGTTAGCTCTTTGGTTATTCTCCTCTTTCCAGGACCTTAACATTTTTGGGGAGTATGAGCTGTTTATTGTGTAGAATGTCCCTCTTGATGGTGGGGAGTCCGTCTGGTGTTTCCTTTTGAGTAGATTTAGGTTATGCATTTTGGGCAGAAGCCACCACAAAAAGTGATGTTGGGTCCTCTTCGAAGGGCGGTTGACTTTGCCGAAGGCGTGTCTTCCTGGGAAGTTGCCGTGTCCTCCTCTGTGGTTCAGTCGAATCACACAGGAGACGGTGGCAGAGGCCTCTGTGCCTTCCCAAGCTGTCCCCCACTCATCTTAGCACCCTTTGGTGATTTTTCCTGGAAGCAGTTTCTATTATGGTGGTCCCCAAATGGGGATTTTCCAATTCTGTTGTTGTTTCTACATTTATTAGTTCCAAGTCTCTACCGTAAGAGGGAACTTTTCCTTCTCTTGTGTTTTTCTTTTTTTCTTTCCCACTCATTTATCATTATGGACCATGGATTCTTTCTTCTGTGGATTACAGTCCATTCCTGTCATTATTTATTTTGATGCTCAAATGACTGTAGATCTGGCTTGTGGCAGCCCATTTCTGTGACCTTTTTTCATTATTCCGTGAGCATGAGTGCTTGGTGTATTTTTGGACATCAGGATCTACGGTTCTGATGGAGTTGGAAGAGTATTCATGCTCATCTTTACAGGAGGGTCTAAATAGTCAGAATTGATTTGTGATTTTAGAGCCAGACGTTGACTGTGAAATTCTTCAGGTTTTTATTAGGCTCATGCCTTTAGTTCTTGGTCTGTTTTCACTCTTCCTCCCCTTCTGCTCTTAAAATACGTGGCCCCATTCAGCCACTGACAGGAGGCCGTAGGAGAAGTTACGTGGCTCATGGCACTATGAATGGCATTGAGGAAATGTAGACAGACAAAAGGACCTGACTTTCACCTCAAAGCGCAGGCAGGTTTTTTGCTGCTAGGGGGGTATATGTGTGGTCTTGTTCAGTATGGGGATAATTTTTAGAGATGGAACTAACCTTTTGAAAAGGTCTCCTGTCTCCTTTTAAGTTTAAAACTGCCGGATTCTTCCCCCTTTTCCTTTTTCTTTCCTTAACACACATACAAATTCATGTCTGTCTTTTAGGTTTGTTGTAATGGCACAAGAGTATTTGTACAAAAGGAAATTCTCGAGAAATTTACAAAGGAAGTGGTGAAACGGACGCAGGGGATAAAAATTGGAGATCCCCTTCTGGAAGGTACAAGGATGGGCCCCCTCATCAACCGCCCACACCTGGAGCGAGTCCTTGGGTTTATTAAGGTGGCAAAAGAGCAGGTGAGGAGCAAGCGGAGATGGCATGGGCAGGGGGAGGGGAATTAGTCCGAGCTGCACGTTATGTGTGTCGCTTTCCTGCTGGCTCGCGAGGCCTCAGCAGTGCTGTGCTCAGTACCTGCAGTGGCGTGACCGTGCGTCTGTTCAGGACACACGTACCACTTCAGGACTGCTTGTCAGGGTTGTAAGTTTAACATGAAATGTGGGGCGCCTGGGGGGCTCAGTCGGTTAGCGTCAGACTTCAGCTTGGGTCATGATCTCACGGCTCGTGGGTTCGAGCCCTGCCTTGGGCTCTGTGCTGACAGCTCGGAGCCCGGAGCCTGCTTCGGATTCTGGGTCTCCCTCTCCCTCTGCCCTTCCCATGCTCCTTCTCTGTTTCTCTGTCTTTCAATAATAAATAAACGTTAAAAAAAAAAACACCGTGAAATGTGCATTCTTTTTTCTTCTCCGGCAGGGTGCTAAAGTGCTGTGCGGTGGAGACGTCTATGTACCTGAAGATCCCAAGTTAAAGGATGGTTATTACATGAGACCTTGCGTGTTGAGTATGTCCTTTTCTTGTTGGCTTTTAAACAGTTTGAATTAAATATCAGCTAGAAAAGGAGATTTATAAAATACGTGTGTGGTGTAAAGCAGGCATTGGCAAACCGTGTCCCCGCTGCTCAGATTTAAGGAGTAGAAGTTCTCCGTTACCTCCCGTGTGCCCTCCCTCTTGGACAGTTGTGTGCGTTGCTTTACCTGAGACTCAACTGGGTCTGAACCTGTTGTTCTGGAAGCAAGAAGCTCAAAGAGAACACGTAAAAAAAAAAAGGGAAGTGCATGTTTGATAAAAAACTAATGAGTTTCATTTTCTCAAGAAAGTTGAAGAATAGGTTTTTCTTTAACTATATGTGTCATTAACAAGCCCAGTTTGTCAGTATGGCAATATTTTAAAATTAATGCGATTTAATAATTTTTAGCATCTCCTTTCAGTCTTAAACATCTCGTGGCGTGGACAGTCGATTGTAGGGTCATCCCGCTGTCCTCAAATCCACTTATTTCTTCCCACCTCAGAGGTGACCACTGCCCTGGGTACCGCTGTTCTCATACCTTCTTCTGTCCTTTTACAGTATACGTTAGGATCCACGAATAAATGCCAGTATGTAAAAACAGTGGTAGTATAATAGGCTTTAAAAAACTATATTCGGGGGCGCCTGGGTGGCTCAGTCGGTTAAGCGTCCGACTTCAGCTCAGGTCATGATCTCGCGGTCCGTGAGTTCGAGCCCCGCGTCAGGCTCTGGGCTGATGGCTCAGAGCCTGGAGCCTGCTTCCGATTCTGTGTCTCCCTCTCTCTCTGCCCCTGCCCCGTTCATGCTCTGTCTCTCTCTGTCTCAAAAATAAATAAAACGTTAAAAAAAATTAAAAAAAAAACAAACTATATTCAGGTTGAATTACATTGTGTGATTTCTTACATCTTGTCTAGAAGATAGATTCAGCTTCCTATTGCCCTAAGGTAGACAGTGGGGTCATTTTTCAGCACTCAATCGATGGATTTTAAACCTTGAGCCCTTGCTAAAAAAAGAACCACTGAGGTTTGAAAGCTGTGAACCTAACATCTATAACATGGATTAGCTGGTAGTTATTAAGTGAACGGGAAAAGCTTACAATATATTCTTAACCATCAAGGTTTAGGATATTGTTTCCAGTTGTAGCTGTTGTAAGTAAAACTGTTAAACGATACTATGTGTGGGATTAACCCAAATGTATTAAGTATGCACTTCAGAAAAAGAAGGAACAGAGTATGCATCAAACTATAAGTAGTACAAATAGTGTAGTATAACATAGTATAAATATTTATAAATAGTATAAGTATTTCTCTGGTTGCTGGGATTAAAGATGATTTTTATTATAGTTTGTACATTTCTGAATACTACAGACTTTTCCACAGAGAACATGTATTTGACAATTAGGCAAAAAATAATTGGTTTAAAGGTTATTTTAAGAGAGAGAGAAAGAGTGTGAAGGGGGGAGGGCCAGGGAGACAATCCCGTGCTGACAGCACGGAGCCTGACAGGGGGTTTGATCTCACAAACTGTGAGCCAAAATCAAGAGTCCGGCACTTAAGTGACTTAACCGCCCAGGTGCCCTTGGGACAAAATTACTCTTTTCTTTTTTTTTTAATTTTTTTATGTTTATTTATTTTAGAGAGAGAGAGAGAGAGAGACCGAGCATGAGTGGGGGAGGGGCAGAGAGCGAGGGAGACACAGAATCCGAAGCAGGCTCCAGGCTCTGAGCTGTCAGCACAGAGCCCGACGCGGGGCCCAAACTCACGAACTGCAAGATCGTGACCTGAGCCTAAGTCGGACGCTCAACCCACTGAGCCACCCAGGGGCCCCAGGGACAAAATTATTCTTAAACAGGCTGTGAACCTAGGCAAAGAACAGGGAGCTGACCATACTGAACTTTATTCTAGTGATTGCCAAAAGCCTGGTTTGTGGTCCATGATGTCGGTGCCACTTGGAAAACTTGTTAAAGAGGCAGATTTCCTGGCTCCTGCTCTAGACCGCTGAATGCAACTCTCAGGGATGGGGCCTCGTGATCTGCTTTTCAATGAGCCCCTGATTCATTTTTACTCACATTAAAGTTTGAGAGTGAGTCCAGAGTCTAGATTAACTTAAGGTTTGGGAGTTAAAATCTGGTAAGTGTTGTGTTTCAGGCAGGAACCTTGCCTTTCCTGTATGTCAGTTATCACTTCATCTTTGCATCTCCTTTGACTTTCCAACATAGAATTCACTGCAAACAGAGACCTATGGGGTTCTCAACTTGCAGGAGATAAGAAAATATTTTCTGGGACTGCTGGGTGATGCATTGTCCTGAGTCCTTTTCTGGCTAACGGTTTCCCTAAAAATTGTACGCGGATTACTAGTCTTCAAGGAATTAAGACGTAGTGAACCATCCTTACACACGGTGCTAAGAATTATTTAATACATCCTTGAAGATAGTTCGGGTGTCCCCAAAGTACCGTGTGTCCAGAGTGCTTTCCCTCCTTTGTTATACACAAGCTCTAAACCAGCTCTTAAGAGATTGTAGACTTGTCCTCTTTGCACATGTGTGAGGAGCTGGTTTTCACACTTCGGCTAATACAAAGCTGATGTTCACAGTAGGGTTCTCGAGCTGTCCTTACTGCCGTGTATTCGAGCATAATCACCCGCGCCCCCCCCCCCCCCACCACTGACGTTGGCTTTATCACCCTGTTTGCAGCCGATTGCAGAGACGATATGACCTGTGTGAGAGAAGAGATCTTTGGACCAGTTATGTCCATTTTATCATTTGACACCGAAGCTGAGGTTCTGGAAAGAGCCAACAATACCACTTTTGGCCTGGCGGCTGGTGTCTTTACCAGGTATGTGGGGAAGCCACCTCCGGCAGCATTGCAGGAACAGGGCCCGCTCGGTCTGCTCAGAGACCGTTACTCGCATTTCCTCCCTGGAGTGCACGTTGTCGTCAGCATTTTCTGTTTGCTTCAGGTGGAGTCAGAAGGTGCCAGAGTAGCATTTTGTAGTTGGTCCTGAAGGGCCAGAGAACTGCTGCCGTTGGGTTTAAAGTGAGGGACAAACATTGTTGATGAAAATTCCATCCCATGTCATTCATTTCACCGGACGGATATGTAAGGTTCCGATCTATGTGTCGATATGTGTCTATGTAAAGCATCGGGTCGGGTACCTGTTGAAAATGTACACGTCAGGGAATGTAGAAGCCCATAAGCATTTAAACGCTGGGCAGGAGTCTTCAAAAACGTGATTTTTAGCCGCTTTATAGTAGTTCGTAATCAGAATGCATTGTAAAATAGGTAGGCATTTTTTTGGTTGTTGCGTATTTAGGATATTGTTTCCAGTTGTCGCTGTTGTAAGTAAAATTGTGATTAATCTCTCTGTACGTAAACTGTAACCACGATAACAAAAGTAAGAAGTGATTTGGGAGCAGAATCTCCTTCAAAATGATGGCAGGTTGCTCGATTACATACAAACTTTGATTAGTCTTTGGTAGCAGTAGGAAGTTTTCTAAGACTACTTTTACACTTGGAATTACGCTGTTTCTTTGGTGACAGTTGAGGTTAAGTGTTCTTTGTTGCTTCGTGGCGAGCAACCTGGGGAGGAAGACCGAGGTCCCCCCTTGAGGACCTGATGGGATAGCTTCTCTGTGAGCTCTGAAGAAAAGATCGAGGGGCTGCTGCTTTCTCGTGTGCCTGGTTTTGGGTAGGCTTTATTTTTTAGAGTAATTTTAGGGTCACTGCAAAGCTGAGTGGAAGGCACGGAGGTTTCCCATGCACCCCCTCCCCCCAGCCGCCTCCACTATCAGCGTCCCCCCCTCCAGAGCAGCCCGCTGGTTGTAACTGGTAAACCTACTTGGATAGGTCGTGATCACCCAAAGACCACAGTCACCCTAGGGTTCACGGTTGGAGTGGTGCATTCTGTGGGTTTGGACGATGGATCCGCTGTTACAGCATCACACGGAGTAGTTTCACTGCCCTGTAAACCCCCTCTGCGGACCTGCTTTTCGTGGTGTGAGGAGTGAGTGGGTTAAGTCACCCCAGCACAGAGCGAGGCAGTCATGAGGGGGGCGACTCCAGTGTGCTGCCACTTCCCTCACAGCCTCGCAGGTCGGTTCACGCACCATGCAGCATATCCGCCTAAAGCGTACGATTCAGTGGTTTTTAGTGTATTTGTAGAGTCGCACAACCGTCGCCGTAATCTGATTTTAGAACTATGAACCTCCCAGGAACACAGGGAATGTTCCCCGGCAACCACTAATCAACCTCCTTGTTATCTGTGTAGATTTGCTTACTTTGAATATTTTCTATAAATATGGCATCATACAGCACGTGACCTTCTGTGACTGGCTTCTTTGACTTGGAATAATGTTTTCAAGGTTCCTTTATGTCGTGGCAGCTGTCAGTACTTGGTGATGAATGGTCCATGGTGTGGATTCATTTTGTTCATCCGTTCACCTGTTGATGGACATTGGGATTGTTTCTACTTTTCTCCTACTATGAATGTCTCCGCGAACACTCCTATCTTTGTGTGGAAATGTGCGATTTGTGCCGGGTGTATACCTAGAGGAGGGATGGCTGGGTGATTCTGCTCAACTCCGAGGCACCGCTAAACTGGTTCCCATGTGGGGGCACCATCTGGCCCACCGGCCACGCGGGAAGGTTCCAGTTTCTCCACATCCTGGGCAGCCCTTGTTACTGTCTGTCCTTTTTTTTTTTTTTAAATGTTTGTTTTTTACTGAGAAACAGAGAGAGAGAGAGCATGAGCAGGGGAGGGACAGAGAGAGAGAGAGAGACGGAGACCCAGCATCCGAAGCAGGCTCCAGCCTCCGAGCTGTCAGCACACAGCCCGACGCCGGGCTCGAACTCACGAACCGAGAGATCGTGACCTGAGCCGAAGTCCGGATGCTTAAACCACTGAGCCACCCAGGCACCCCACTGTCTGTCCTTTTGACTTCAGCCGTCCTGGTGGGTGGGAAATGGTGCCTCACTGTGGTTTTGATTTGGGTTTCTGGCAGCTGGGTTTTCCACTTTCTTGATACTCTCCTTTACAGCACAAAAATTTTAAACTTTGACAAAGCCTGATGCTTTTATCTTTTTGTCTGTTACTTTTGGTATCCTGTCTGAGAGGGCTTTGTCAGACCCAAGATTATGAAGATTTATTCCTGTTTTCTTTGAAAAGTTTTATGGTTTTTGCTCTGATGTTTCAGGCCTGTGATCCATGTGAGTTAATTTCTATATATAGTGTAAGAAAGGGATCTCCCTTCATTCTTTGTGGAAATGTGGGTAGCCTGTTGTTCTAGCCCTGTTTGTGACAGTGTCCCTTCTCCCCATTTGAACTTGCTGCTGCTACGTGTTTTATAGATGCTTTTGGATGAGCCCGTGAAACTCAAATCCTCGTGTCTATTTTTGCCTGGATGACGCAAGATTTAAAACACATCTTGAAGAATAAAGAATCCGGCAGGATCTCAAAACCTTCAGACCCGGCAGTCTACCTTTTCCGTGGAAGTCGCAGAATGAACTGCTTCGCGATAATATAATACACTGTGTCTTCACAGGGACATCCAGCGTGCCCACAGGGTGGTGGCCGGGCTGCAGGCAGGGATGTGCTTCATTAACAACTACAACGTCAGCCCGGTGGAGCTGCCCTTCGGTGGATACAAGAAGTCAGGTGAGGAGCCGGGAAGTGTGGATGCAAACCCGGCCTGTAGGGACACGGGTTGTAATTCAGAACGCACTGACCCGGTTTCTGAACGTTCGTGTCTCAGAATCACCTGGGAAAGTATACAGATTCTGGTCCTCCCCCGGCCTGCTGCAGTGACCTCTGGGAATGGGAACCAGGCGTCTTCTTACTTTCCTTTCCTTTCCCCCAAAGCTCTCCAGAAGGTTCTAATGTGTATGTAGCCTGGCTTGTGAACTCCTAGGAGGCATCTCAGAAGGGTTTCTCTTGTGGGTGGAATTCCTCTTTCCTCACGGGCTCTGGTAGCTGGTGGCATAAAACCGTTCCTGGAGGCTCCAGACTTGGGACATTTGTTGTCGTCCACTGTGGGGGGTTTTTAGGCGGAAAGTGTCTCTGAGCACCTCAGAAAGCATACGTTAATTTGTTTTCTTTATTCTGCCAAATCACTAAAGAGCCCTCAGTCTAACATTGAACAGTCCGTTGTGGCTATCCTGGTTGTCCCGGACCCTGCACAGGGATGTCCCCCCCCCCCCTGCCCCCGCTGCCACTTGCCCAGTGTTCCCGGTGACGCAGTCAGTCTGGCCCCCCTGACGGTGACACGGTGACCGTGCAAGTCCGGTGTGTGGAGGGGGTGTGGGGGCCAGGACAGGCTCTCTGGAGCTTGTCGCCTGTAAATATTCGCGGGCTGCCCTTCCCTTTCTCTGGAAAGTGGTGTGGACGTTGCGGGGGCACCAGTCTGGGCGCCCGCCCCCAGCCCCTGGGCAGGTGTGTGTGTGGCCGTCCCAGCAGACACGTGAACCCCGATGGGCGCTCGTGAGACGGCGGGTGTTCGCTCGACCGTCTATTTGGCACCTGGCTTGGAAGTGCCCCGGCACGCCCAGGACCTGCCCCCTGACCGGCCTTGTCCCTGCACGGGCGCCACTGCGGCCTGGGAGTCCGGCCGCTGCTCTGCCAGTACGTGCTCTCGGCCGGCTCCCCCCTTGGATCGGAACCTCTGGGTCGGTGCCCTCCGGCTTGTCTCCCTGGGGTGAGGCGAGAAGCAAAGGGGGCACACACACCCACCTAGCTCTGCGCTCAGAGGATAAGGGAGGGAGCCAGAGACAGAGTGAGGCCTTGCCAGGGCCGAGCACCTTTTCTTTTGAAGAGCGCCCCCCCCCCAGAGACGTGTATTCTGGGGGACCGGGCCTTGCCCTTTGGGGGCAGAGCCTCCCGAAGTCAGAGGCAGGGGAAGGCCAAGCACAGGATGCCGTCCTTTGAACGGGTGACCTCGTAACAGGGCAGGACTGGGGCTCTGAGCTGCCGAGCCGCCTGAAGAGGCCCCCGCCCCCGTGAGTCGGCAGGGTGTAAACAGCAAGCTGCTCTTAACAGATTTCACAAAAGGAGGGGTTAAGAGGCCTGTTGTGTAGAGTTCGGTTCTCAGCGAGCACCAACTATCGGTTGTCGTAGAGACTTTCACACTCGATAGGAAGGTCCGAGCGCTTTCACATCCCAACCCGGAGTAGTCGGTGCCTAAAATAAAGTTCTGTTGTAGGACCAAGATGCGGGTATTTCCCTGTCCCCGTCCCCATCCCCGAAGGCCAGTGGGTCACTTCTCCCGTGCGTAGCTGTACAGCTGATGACGTGAACTTGGGGACTTTGTCCCAAACCTTGTCAGTGCTGTGTTCTTCCCCTGAGGGGGTGACTGACTTTGGAGGTCCCCGTGACTTTTCAGGCCACCACGGTGGTGGCTCTTCCTCAGCCTTCTCTTCCTTCCAGGGTTCGGCAGGGAGAATGGCCGCGTGACAATTGAGTACTACTCACAGCTGAAGACCGTGTGTGTGGAAATGGGTGACGTGGAATCTGCCTTTTGAACATACACGGCGAGCCCCGTCCGCGTGGCCACGCGTGGAACGGCCGCTGGATCTCCAGGGGGCCACACGGCTGCCTCGGTTTCACACCCAGAATTGTGTCCCTCGGGATAAGAGAACGGCTCGGTGTTCTTCCTTCCTCACCTCTCAGTTCCCTTCCTGATGGAAAATTTGCCCAAGCGCCTTTAAGACAATCAAGAAAGTGGCGATTTTCTCAAAGCAAATTTCTGCAAAATCTTTAACACGCTTCTGGAGAACAGGGAGAGGGACCAGGATTATACTTGGTCCACAGGTTTGACCCGACAGTGCTCCTCCTCCGGCTTGCTTCAAAGTAGAGCTCGTTTCTTGCTCCCTGACAGTTTTGAGCTCTGGCCCCGTCATGGATTGCATTGCGAGAGCTGACAGTCGGGATGGAGATAATAGCCAGGGTCACGTTCTGTGTGATGGTTCACTTGCCAAAGTAAGCCCTTTGTTTCCACTCAGTGCTGGTGTCCAGTCCTTGAACTACAGCTTTCTCCCTTGATAAATACAAAATAGCTGGAGGCTCCTGGGGCACACTGCAGTTAAATAAATCACACCGCGAATCCTTTCAGCTTTGGGGCGCCTGGGTGGCTCAGTCGGTTAAGTATCTGACTCTGGCTCAGGTCATGATCTTGCAGTTCCTGGGTTTGGGTCCCACCTAGGGCTCTGTGCCCACAGCTCAGAGCCTGGAGTCTGGTTTGGATTCTGTGTCTCCCTGTTTCTCTGTGCCCTCCACCCCCACCCCCTTCTCGCACTCTGTCTCTTTCTCAAAAATAAACATTGAAAAAACCCCTTTCAGCTTCATGTTTTAAAACCAAGCACATCTCAGGGTGATAGTAGTTCACAGGATAGGGGCCAAGGTTCAGTGTGTAAGGCAGGGGCTTTGTCCTTTGCACTGAGTTCGCAACGCCGGGCTGTACTTGCTGTAACGAAGGTTGGCGGCCTGTGGGAGCTTTTAGGCTCCATGTTCTTTGCACCCTGACGAGCAGAGGCTTGCGGAGCTTCTGACCACGGTGACTTCTCCCCCTGCCCCTTTCTCTTCCTTTGAGGGAAATAGTTGAAGTCTGATAGCTGCATTAGTCAGGGTTGTCCGGGAAAAGAGTCACCGTAGAATAGAATAACGGGACAGATAGGCATATGGAAGGGAAGATTCAGTCTGAGAATCGGCTCATGTGACTGTGGAGGCTGAGAAGGTGCGCGGTCTGCCGTCGGCAAGGTGGAGACCCAGGGACGCCGGTGATGTGATCCGGTCCGAGTCTGAGGGCCTGAGAACCAGGGAGCAGAGGGTGTCCGTCTGAGTCCCAAGGCCCGAGAACCAGGACGGCTCGTGTCCGAGGGCAGGAGGAGACGGACGTCTCAGCTCGAGCAGAGACGGGATTCACCTTCTCTCTCCATCTTTTTGTTCCGTTCGGGCCCTGAACGGATTGGGTGTTGCCCACCCGCGTTGGGGAGAGCCATCTGCTTTACTCAGTTCACCAGTGCAGTTGCCAAAAACTTCTGGACAGATCCTCCCAGGGACACCTGGAAATAATGTTCTGCCAGCCGTCTGGGAGTCCCTCGGCCCAGTCACGCTGCCGCGTAAAGGAGCCATCACGGTGGCCACTTTGGCGGAGCGAAGGGGTGGTGTTCCTCGCCAAACCCGCGTCCGACTGTGTGTTGTGATGGGGAAGTGCCGTCGTCGTCTTGCAGGGTGAGGACAACTGATCAGCCTCTCGGCGGTTATTTGCAGAGACGGCATGTCCGGGATACGGGCCAGGCCGCGTGAGCTCATGTCCTGACGGCCTTTCCGCAGTAGGAGCTGCCCGGGCGAAGACGGTTTCCTCTGTTCCTCGACGGCGAAAACAGCAGGTTAGGGGGAACTGGTATCTGAATCCTCGCTGTGTTCCTGCTGCCACGCCCTTCTCACTTAGCTACCAGCCCTGATGTTCCGATGAAGAAACCGAACTGGAGAAGCCTTGGTGGTCACCACCAGGTTGAGGAGCAGGACTCTGAGCCAGGTGGGTGGGAGTTCAATTCTTGGGGTTCCCGCTAACCTTCCCCGAGTCGTGGGACATACGTCCCGTGACAGATCACCACTGACTTTGAGACTTGGAGTCCCACGTGGTGTTGCTGAGGAACCAAGGTGTTGGCAGGGGCCGCACCTCCCTCCGGAGGCCGCAGGAGAGAATCCTTCACCTCACCTCTTCCACGGCGTTCCTTGCTTGGCATGGCCCTAGTCCCTTCCTCCCTCCCAGGCCAACAGCTTAGCAACCCTCTACCTCCCTCTGCTTGCTTCTTACAAGGTCACGTGCGACAGCCTTCAGAGCCCATGGAGCGTCCGGGGTCCTCACTCAGCTCAGGCGCCTTACCTCAGTCACCTCTGCAGAGTCTTCCGGCCTCAGAAGGGAATGTTCACAGGTTTCAGGAATTAGGACCGGGGGGAGCCTTACTCCGCTGCTGCACACCCTGCACCGTCCCAGGCGTGTTCCAGGATGTTCCCCAGCTACGGTAGTTGCCACAGTTGCCAGAACAGTAACAATATGTACAGAACACACTTCAGGTAACATGAAACCAGGAGGCCAGGCCTTCCTCTGGTTTGGAAGAAGTCTCTTCCTCTAGTTAAAGTCCCCTGGACTCGTCTGTTTTCTCTATTATTTTTTTTTTCCAACGTTTATTTATTTTTGGGACAGAGAGAGACAGAGCATGAACGGGGGAGGGGCAGAGAGAGAGGGAGACACAGAATCGGAAACAGGCTCCAGGCTCTGAGCCATCAGCCCAGAGCCCGACGCGGGGCTCGAACTCACGGACCGCGAGATCGTGACCTGGCTGAAGTCGGACGCTTAACCGACTGCACCACCCAGGCGCCCCATATTTATTCTTGAGACAGCGTGAACAGGGGAGGGGCAGAGAGAGGGAGACACAGAATCTGAAACAGGCTCCAGGCTCTGAGCTGTCAGCACAGAGCCCGATGCGGGGCTTGAACTCACGGACCGTGAGATCATGACCTGAGCTGAAGCCGGACACTTAACTGACTGAGCCACCCAGGCGCCCCTCTCCTAGGATTTTCTTAAAGGGGGTAACAGCAGACTAATCCTGTGTCCGCACGACCCTCTGAGCTGTCTGCTGCTTGCGACACGGCTGCAGCTTCTCGCCCAGTGCAGGGGTCCTGCCCAGTCCAGGAGGTCGTCAGCTACTGGTTTTACATTGGAGAGTGGAGCTTTTCCCAAAACGCGACCTCTCCTATCCAGAAGTTGTCTACAATTCCATAGACGTGAACTCTCAGAGCCCGAACTGTCACACCACCGAGCTCTTGGGAGGGACTGTTTGCGTAAGTGACCGGATCAGCAGGGCCGGGTTCACCTTTGCTGCTTAGTGCGGCCCAGGGACCAGCAGGGTCTGCTCCTTAGACCCGAGAATCTCTGTCCCCCTCTCAGACCTAAGCGTCAGAATCTGCATTTGAACGAGGCCCCCAGGGGATCCTTACGCAGGGTAGTTGGCCAGCTGCTGCTCTGAGAGCAGTGGTTCTCCACTTCTGCACGTTAGAAGCGCCCCGAGAAAGCTTGAAGCCATCTGGGGTGCGGCCTGGCCATCTAGATTCTCCGAGGTCCCTGCCAAGGTGAATTCAGCAGACAGCTTGAGAACCACTGCTTTGCTGTTGTGCGGTGTGAGTACAGTAGCCCCTGGCCACGTGTGGTGACTTAACATTTTTGTTTTAATTAAAAAATTTTTTTAAGTTTATTTATTTTGAGAGCAAGACAGAGTGAGCAGGGGACGGGCAGAGCGAGAGGGAGAGAGAGAATCCCGAGCAGGCTCCAAACTGTCAGCACAGAGCCCGACGTGGGGCTTGAACTCACCGCGAGACCATGATCTGAGCTTGAACCAAGAGTCAGAGACGCTTAACCGACTGAGCCACCCAGTGCCCCTACTTAAGTTTCATTAAATAAAAATTCAGTTTGTTAGCTGCTTTAGCCACATCGCGAGGACTTAATGCCACGCACGGTAGTGGATGCCGTACCCGACGCGATGCAGGTGTGGGGTCTCTCCTTGGTGTCAGAAAGTTCTGTCGGACGGCGCTGCTTACGAGGGAAGGAACCGAGACACCGTTCAGTGTTCGAGTGAGTTAGGAGACCACCTGTGGGGGCAGGTGCCGTGAGGGATGAAGAGAGAAACAGGGCAAACACCAGAGCGGGGACTCCTCAGATCCACTCCCTAGAACTCGGGGCAGGTAACCTGGTTGCTGCCCTGATGAATGAAGCTTCACCAGCAGGTGGCTCCCTTGCTTCCCACACCTTGTGCAGCAGCGTGCGGAGCACCGGCTCCTAACTGTCCTCAGACCCTCAAGGACGTTATGTGGTTAAGTGTCCTTTTTTTTTTTTTTTTTTAATTTTTTTTTTTCAACGTTTATTTTTGGGACAGAGAGAGACAGAGCATGAACGGGGGAGGGGCAGAGAGAGAGGGAGACACAGAATCGGAAACAGGCTCCAGGCTCGGAGCCATCAGCCCAGAGCCTGACGCGGGGCTCGAACTCCCGGACCGCGAGATCGTGACCTGGCTGAAGTCGGACGCTTAACCGACTGCGCCACCCAGGCGCCCCTGGTTAAGTGTTCTTATCCCCAACTTAGAGCTGGGAGAGCTGAGGCTCAGGGAGGCCAATAAAGCTGCCCAAGGGCACACGGCCACCCGCGGCGGGGACACTGAGGTGCAGCGTGGAGAATCAGGCGTGGCTGTCTAGTTTCCATCTACCACAGAGCCCAGAGTGTGTTGTCTGCAGAAATACACCAACTCTTGGGGCCCTGGGGGGCTCAGTCGGTTGAGCGTTGGACTCTTGATCGCAGCTCAGGTCTTGATCCGAGGGTTGTGAGTTCAAGCCCCATGTTGGGCTCTGTAGAGTAGGAGTACAGGCTACTTCAAAAAACAAAAAAAACCAAAAAACAGACTTTGCAGCAGTGAGTGGCAGTACTCAGACCAGATTTTCTTTTCGCCACAAGACAAAGGAAGTTTACAGAAAGTAGCTTGCCAGACATGGTCATTCAGTCGCTCTCTTTTAAAATATAATTTATTGTCTAATTGGCTAACATACAGTGTGTAAAGTGTGCTCTTGGTTTTCGAGGTAGATTCCTGTGGTTCATCACTTACAACACCCAGTGCTCATCCCAACAAGTGCCCTTCTCAATGCCCATCACCCATTTTCCCCTTCCCTCCCCCCGCCATCAATCCTCAGATTGTTCTCTGTGTTTGAGAGAACAATGGTTTGCCTTCCTCCCTCTCTGTTTGTAACTGTTTTTCCCCTTCCCCTCCCCCATGGCCACCTGTTAAGTTTCTCAAGATCCACAGATGAGTGAAAACATGATATCCTTCTCTGACTGACTTACTTCACTCAGCATAATACCTTCCAGTTCCATCCACATTGCTGCAAATGGCATGATTTCATTCTCATTGCCAAGTAGTATTCCATTGTATATATAAACCACATCTTCTTTATCCATTCATCGGTTGATGGACATTTAGGCTCTTTCCATACTTTGGCTATTGTTGAAAGTGCTGCTATAAACGTTGGGGTACATGTGCCCCTATGAATCCGCACTCCTGTATCCTTTGGATAAATTCCTAGTAGTGCTATTAACGGGTCATAGGATAGTTCTATCTTTAATTTTTTGGGGAACCTCCACACTGTTTTCCAGAGTGGCTCAACCAGTTTGCATTGCCACCAACAGGGCATGAAGGTTCCCATTTCTCCACATCCTCTCCAGCATCTATGGTCTCCTGATTTGTTCACTTTAGCCACTCTGACTGGCGTGAGGTGGTATCTGAGTGTGGTTTTGGTTTGTATTTCCCTGATGATGAGTGATGTTGAGCATCTTTCCATGTGTCTGGTAGCCATTTGGATGTCTTCTTTGGAAAAGTGCCTATTCATGTCTTCTGCCCATTTCTTCACCTGAGTATTTGTTTTTCGGGTGTTGAGTTTGGTAAGTAACAGATTTTGGATACTAACCCTTTATCTGATAAGACATGGTCATTCTCCAGGGCAGTGATCTATAGGCTGGATTCTGCCAAACCCTAGGTGCTGTTGGTGGGGGGCCTGGGGAAAGGGAAAGGCAGAGCTGTGGGCCCCCTACTCAATCACGGCACCATTTTACGTGGTGGGTTCCTTCTAAAACTTCATTGAGCCCATTCAAAGGCAGCAAAATGACTGAGATGGACCACATGATTTGAAAAGCCTCCCCTGTGCAGACTTCAAACAAAGGTGAAAATGCCACGTCGCCCCCAGGTCTCCCCTGCGCTGCTTCCCTGGCACCTGGACTCGGTGACGAGAAAGGAAACCACCACGAGTTCTCCAAGCTGAGGTGCATCTTATTTAAAAACCAGAAAACAAAACCAAACAAAAAACCAGAGTAGCCTATTCTAAATTCTTAATGCGTTATTTTTTTCCAAGTCAGGACCGAAAAAGAAACTCTGCCGCTCATCATCGTCATCATCATTTTCTAAATGACGTTTTAATGTAAAAACACAAGTTTCAGCTTTGTGAAAACAGTCCTCATTTTCTTTATTTTGCTCCATGCTGGGGCAATCGTCTCATGAACTATGGTGGGCTATATGCCGTGATGGCCCAGTCTCCTCACCAGATGGCCAGATGGCCCCGGGGCGGGGCATGTGGCCATGGCTGACCAGAGCATTCCAGCCTGAAGGGACGCAGGAGTGCAATGGAAGAAGCATGGATCTTAGAGCCGGGCCTGGGTTCAGATCCCATCTCTGATCCTCGTGGGCTATGGAGCGCTTGAAATGTGGCGAGAGCAACTACAGAACTGAGTTTTGTTTTATTTAAAGTTTATTAATTTGAGGGGCACCTGGGTGGCTCAGCTGGGCATCCAACTCTTGATCTTGGCTCAGGCGATAGCTCACGGTTTGTGGGTTCGAGCCCCACATCAGGCTCTGCACAGACCGTACAGAGCATGCTTGGGATTCTCTCTCTCTGCCCCTCGCTCTCGCTCTCTCTCAAACGTTTTTAAAAAAAGTATTAATTTGAATGTAAGTAGCCATGTCGCTCACAGCTACTATACTGAACAGCACAGGTGGAGACATCGTCCTTCTGTTAGTGGCGTTCACGGCCATGTTCGCTCAGGGGAAACCCTCTCATTCTACCAACCGGCATCCCTCTCCAAGTCAACTAAACCTTCGAATTTTCCCCATTTTGTTGTAAGGTGTCTTTCTGCCTTTGGACCTATACAATCAGACCTTATATTAAGTTTTACACTCTTAGTCGTAAATAGCTTCTCAGCAATAGAAGCAATATTTAATAGAAATTTTAAAAAATCCTTGTTCCCATACATATTAGCAAGTGATAAGATAATCTTACGTCCTTAGGCTAGAAGACTTCCTTCCTTGAGCCCCAGCTTTTCACGGCTGTGGCAGGATTATGAACGTATTACCACAAGCAGACGTTTTCCCAACTTCACATAAACAAACCCCCTCTGGGGGCGTGAGGAGGGGCGCTTACTATCCGTCACCTCTCGTCTAGTCGGAACGGGCTACTTCTTTTAGATAAAGACTCAAAAGGAAGCGATGGAGTCAGGTTTAGGTATGAGGCTAATGCCAGGTAGGTTTTTATTATATTTAGAAAAAAAAAAAAGTAACTGAAAATAAAAGTCACTCAAAATGAACGAGAGTTTTTAAACAGCCTATGATTCTTCAATGGCAGCATTTGGACCCCCCGCCCAAGCCGGTTTTAACCCAACCGAGATGCTGGAAGGCAGAACACACGGTTGTGCCCAGCAGGCCAAGGAGGGCTATGGAGCCGACGGCGCCCCGACTCCGCTTGCTGGGTTCTGTAACAGAAGAAAGGGAAGTGACTGGGGGTGTCCCCGAAAGGACAGTGCTTCCAATATCCACACGCCACCCTACCTGAGGCCTCTCGGGTTGTACCTCAACTGTCTGGTCTCACGAGGTCAACCAACCTCTGGCCGAAAGCTGTCAGGATGTCAGATACTACACGCAAAGAAACATGCCACGACTGGGGCACCTGGGTGGCTCGGTCGGTGAAGCCTCCGACTTCGGCTCAGGTCATGATCTCACGGTTCGTGGGTTCGAGCCCCGCGTCGGGCTCTGTGCTGACAGCTCGGAGCCTGGAGCTGCTTCAGATTCTGTGTCTCCCTCTCTCTCTGCCCCTCCTCCTCCCCCCACTCACGCGCTCTCTCAAAAATAAATAGAAACATTTAAAAAAATGTCACGGTAGTATTGTTTGGACCTTAAAAAAACGATGGGATAATAATCAGAGCAACTTTGCTTCAGGACCTTTGGGAGTGTTCCCTCTCTTTCAGAAGCACAGCCAAAGGAATCTTCCCCCCCCTTCTCTCTCGGGCACACTACTGACAGTAGGGAATTAGGAGCGGGGGCTCTGGAGTCAGGCTGCCTGGGTGTGAATCTGGCTAACTAGTGGACACTGGTAAGCGCTGAGCCTCAGTTTCCCCATCTATACAACAGGATAATATCATCTATATCCTAGAATTGCCATAAGGTTCGACACCATACGCAAAGGTCTTAGAGCAGCAAGTGACACAGAAAACGCTCAGTAAAAACAAGTTTTGTTACTCTTGAAAACTTAGCAGAAAGAAGATACCAGACCTTTCACCTAAATGTCAAGTTACTTCCCCTTTTCTTAAAGCCCTGCTAAGAAGAAAACTAGAGTCGCATAAGACTTGAAATTTGTTTCCCTGGCAGACGTCCGTGCGCACTTACCTCCTGTGTAATAACCATACGCGTAGAGAACTCGTCCCACGATCCAGGCCAAGCCCAAGCCGGAAGCTACACGCTAAAATAGAAGGGCCGTGTTAGGATCGGCATTCAAGAAACAGCCACATGTTCTTTAACATCTCGGGTTTTGATGGCACAGTGTGTTAAGAAAATAGTACTTTCCCGGTTATGGGAAGATACCAAACTTCGCGTGAGAGGGATGTTATCTGTCTCGGGAACATCAGAGATTTGTGATCCCTCTACGAACCCCTCACGGACAGGGGAGAGGAGTGCCGGCCTCGATGGAAAGAGCCCCCCCCCCCCAGCCCTGGCTTGCCCTGGGGCACACACGTGCTGGAGCACAAGAGAGGGAGAGGCAGGCCTGGGGCTCGAAGAGTGAACCCCAAGCCCGGTCGTCTCCCATGGGGCTGTGAACAGGAGGCAGCCTGGGACCCCTGTCCCCGCATTGCTCTGTGAGGCTCCCCGCCGGGGTCAGGGGGTTGGTAGGGGGCTGTGCTGCGGCCGCACAGGGGCGAGGGCCTCCGCTAGAAAAGGTGGACGTGACGTGTGGTGCTGTCACCCCAGCACAGGAGGTGTTGGGAGGGGGAGGTCTTCCCCTTCCCATTACGCCTGAGAGAGTACAACTCCTGCAAGATGAACAGTCCTACTGGGCACCATCCTGGGGTGACCATTAGGTCAGAAGGAGTCTGGAGAAAAAGGGAGGCTGTGCGGGAACGTGCAACATCGCTCGTCATGGTCTCCAAGTGCATCACTGAGGGCAAGGTTAGTAGCTCAGGACTTTGTTTAGTTGATTTGGGGTAAAGTTCACGATCAGGTGCGTGAAACCACTAAAAACACAAACCCCAGGCCCGTAAGTCACCACGTGCAAGCTGGTCTCTGCCAGGCCGTGCCAGACTGTAAGGCTGCAGAGTTACCATCAACCTCGGACCCACGTACTCGTCGTCCTAGCAGTTCTCAGAGTATTTTAAAGACCGAAGCACAGGGAATGGCGTCTAGGGAAGAGGGACGGGAAAGGGGATGCGGGTGACAGCGGGTGACGCCTAGCTGGAAAGACCAACTAGTCTATTTAGACGGGCTCGTCCAGCCACGTGCACGGATTGGGGCCCCTTAGAGGCACAGGAAGAAGTGTCTTCTCTAAGACAGCAGACGTGTCTCTGAAAACAATATGAACTTCAAGGCCATGGGCTACAGGTGTGCCATTCTGGGAGCTTCTAACAAAAGCACAAGGCCCTTCAGGTACTGACCAGAGGCCCACGGAAGGCTGAGGACCAGAAACGCAAAGTGTCAGCATTCTGGTCAGATTTAAGGGGAAACTAGGGGCGCCCGGGTGGCTCAGTCTGTTGAGTGTCTGACTTCAGCTCAGGTCACGATCTCACGGCTCGTGGGTTCGAGCCCCACCTTGGGCTCTGTGCTGACAGCTCAGAGCCTGGAGCCTGCTTCGGATTCTGGGTCTCCCTCTCTCTCTGCCCCTCCCCTGCTCACTTGCACGCTCTCTCTCTCTCTCTCTCAAAAATAAACATTAAAAAAAAAAAAAAAAAGAATTCGGCGGAAATTGGTCCCTGAAAGGGAACCTCGTTCTGTCCAGGGCAAGACCCACTGGCACCTAATTGGGCATAGACACACCTGCTTTATTTAGGTTAAGGTGAAGTGCAGAACATTTCTCTGGCCGACAAGGCTCCGCTCGCCCCTCAGGCCACCTGCCCTTCTCCCTGTTCACCAGACAGACCAGGTGGGCTCCTGCCTCAGGGCCTCGCCCTCGCTCTTTGTCTGGAAGGTATCTAAACACGTGCAGCACCTACTCCCTCACCTTCTTAACGTTTTGCTTGACTCTCACTTCCTTTGCTTAAATGTCACCTCCGCACGCAGCACGATCCTCACGTGACTACCCCGCTGACAGGTGTCTCCCGTCAGCATCACCTTCTAGCCTAATCACATGCTGTACCCATTTGATTTCTGTCTGTGACCCCAACTAACACTAAACCAGGGACCTTTGCCTGTTTTGTTCACTGTTGTAACCCCAGGGGACCAGTAAATGCTTGTGGCCAATAACAACTACGGACACGAACCCTCCAGAATCAGACAGACCTGGGTTCAAATTCTGATTCTTCTATTCTGCAGGTAGCTCTTTGCCCCGTGACAGTTACACAGTCCCCAAGAGGTTTCTCCTCACCTGTCAAAAGTGGGGAAAATTCGCCCTACTTTAAAGATTAGCTTTGTAAGAAGCAGCTGAATGCAATTCTTTTAAATAGATGTCGGTGATGTTCAGTACGTGTTCCTTTCCTGCCGTCTCTTCCTTAAATAGCGCAGCGAACTAAATCCAAACAGATGAAACCCCCCCCTGGAAAAACTTACCGGGTGGTAAACACCTCCAACAGCTAGGAAAAATAAGAAAGGAGGATACACTTCCAACCTGGAATAGACAGAGAACTTTTTTAGAAAGGGCCCCACCGACTTACGTCCTGTAAAACGAAGAGCCCCTTACTAACTTGCCAAGTTAGAAACCTGAGCGTAATACTGAACATGGAGGAGAGAGAGCAGCCCCACCACCAGGATCTACCCTCTCTTCTCTGCGTGGGAGTAAGGGTAACTCAGAACACACTGGGCAAAAGCCCTGGCTCTAACACGCCCACGAGGAAGGTCTTGGAGAATTTCAGTAGATTTCCTTCCCAAGCCCACAGCTGCCCCCTCCCCAGGGCTGGGAGATTCAAGCTCATCTCAGGACAGCTTCCAAATGCTCTAGATGGACGATGTGATGCAAAAGACATTTTTGAAAAGATCATCCAGAACCTCGCTATGCTAACAACTCACAATATTTCATCTGCTCACATACATATTTTTACGACTCTAATAGTTTTTATTTTTTTAATTTAGTTATTTTGGGGGGCGGAGGCAGAGAGAGAGAATCCCAAGCAGGGATTCTCCATGGTGTCAGCTTGGAGCCCCATGTGAGGGCTCAAACTCACAAACTGTGAGATCATGACCAGAGCTGAGATCGAGAGTCGGATGCTTAACTAAACCACCCAGGTGCCCCTTTTTACGACACTTGCAGCGAGGTGCCTTGCTATGATCGTTCTCACAGCTGCTACTCAGCACACAGTGGTAAAGGCCGAGGTGCTGGGCAGAAAGCACGTACTCTACAGACACCCCCCCAGCACCTGGCAGGGCCAGCACTCACGTGTTCTGGTGGGCGCGCTGAATGCAGTTGAAAAGGTGCCCGTTTTCAGGGTCCGTGCTGTACATGGTCGGATACTGTGAAGACAAAGTCCGTGTGGATCAAATGGTCAAGAGTAGCACTCGGTGTTGAGTTACAATCAACCCTAAAAGATAACCTATCCTCAAGCAGCTTCTATTATGCCCTTGACAGCTGATCGCTTTCTGCTTAAATATCTGCAGGGAGAAGGGTCTCAACTCCCAGAAGCAGATCCGATGCATTTCTGTTAATACCCGGTGCGAGGAATGTAGGTCTGTGCCATAGTTGCACAAGGGACGGAGGTAGCGCGTGTTGCAAACTCCAAGCTCTTGACATGGTGCCATCACGGGTGAGTTTCCAGTACCTCACAAAGACACCACAGGGAAATAGCTCCTTCCCCAGAGTGATCCAACGCCACAAGCTTTTAAGAGTTTCCTTAATGGGGGAACAGTAAGTGTGTGAGAATTTTCATGGACATGTCCATTAAAAAAACAAACGAAAATCAATATATGGAAACTTTAAAAGAAGCTCTAGTCAGAGAGTCTAATTATAAGTTGCTAAACAGAAATAGACGTTTAAATGTGATCACCAGGGACAACCTCGGTAATTATCCCTTTTAGATCATCTGGAACTACATAAAGGGAGCATTTAATAGAGCTCCTTTTTATGTCCAATGTCTGAGCTCAGGCTAACCTCAGCAACACATGCTTCTTCACTATTTGGGAAACAAAATCACCTTAAGACATCACTTTTATTTATTTTATTTAAAAAAAAAATTTTTTTTTATGTTTTTATTTATTTATTTATTTTTTCAATGTTTATTTATTTTTGGGACAGAGAGAGACAGAGCATGAACGGGGGAGGGGCAGAGAGAGAGGGAGACACAGAATCGGAAACAGGCTCCAGGCTCTGAGCCATCAGCCCAGAGCCCGACGTGGGGCTCGAACTCACGGACCGCGAGATCGTGACCTGGCTGAAGTCGGACGCTTAACCGACTGCGCCACCCAGGCGCCCCCCCAAAAATTTTTTTTTAATGTGTATTTATTATTGAGAAACAGAGACAGAGCATGAGCCATGGGAGGGGCAGAGAGAAGGGGAGACACAGAATTGGAAGCAGGCTCCAGGCTCTGGGCTGTCAGCACAGAGCCTGACGTGGGGCTCAAACCTACAAACCGTGAGATCATGACCCGAGCTGAAGTCAGACGCTTAACCAACTGAGCCACCCAGGCGCCCCAAGACATCACTTTTAAAGTGGCACACCAGGAAATACTGTTGCCACTCAGCCCTCTCTAGCTTATTTTATTATTTATGTAAAAAAAAAAACCCCAGGTATAATGGACATACCTTATATTAGTTTCAGGTATATAATGTAACGATTTGATGTATGTATGTATTGTGAAACGATCACCATAGTAAGTCTAGTTACTGTCACCCCACAGAGTTGCAGATTTGTTTTTCTTTTGATGAGAACACTTAAGAGTCGCTTTCTTTGCGACTTTCAAACATGCGGTATAGAAAAATTAATTATAGCCACCATGCTGTACATTTTAGCTTTTTTTAGGTTCCATATGTGAGATCATACAGTGTTTATCTTTCATTTATTTCACGTAGCATAATGCTCTCAACGTCCATCCATGTCACAAATGGCAAGATCTCATTCTTTTTTACGCCTGAGTGGTCCACTGTGTATATATACCACATCGTCTTTACCCACACATCCACCGATGGACACTTGGGTTACTTCTGTATCTTGGCTATTAGAGATAGTGCTGCAGTGAGCATGGGGGTGCACATATCTTTTCGAGTTCATGTTTTCACTTTCTCTGGATAAATACCCAGAATGGAATAGCTGGATCATATGGCAGTTCTATTTTTAATTTTTTTGCGGACCCCCCATACTGTTTTCCATAGTGGCTGAGCCAATTTACGTTCTCACCGACGGTGCGTTCCCTTTTCTCCCCATCTTCACCAGCTTTGGTCATTTCTTGTCTTTTTGAACACAGCCATTCCAACAGGTGTGAGGTGACAGCTCCTTGTGGTTTTGATTTGCATCTCCCTGATGATTAGTGATGATGTCGGGTACCCTTTGATGTACCTATTGGCCATTGGTGTATTTTCTTTAGACAAATGTTTGTTCAGGTCTGCTGCCCGATTTTAAATTGTGTTGCTTGGTTTTTTCGCTATTGACTTGTGTGAATTATGTATCTTGGAAATTAACCCCTTATGGGATGTATGATTTGCAAATAGTTCCTCTCATTTAGTAGGTCGCCTTTTCAGCTTGTTGGCGGTTTCCTTTCCTGCACCGAAGCTTTTTGTTTTGATGAAGTCCCCCCTTGTTGAACCCTCTTTAGAAAATAACTCTTCCCAGCACCTAGCTCCAGCCAAAAGCATCCTGTTCTTGTCCCAGCACACCTGGTCTTTCAACAGAAAAGACAAAGCACAAACAAGATGGAAATTGCTCCCCAGCAGGGCCCCTCAGTTCCCCGCCTTCCTCCTGCCGGAAAGGGGCAGCGTTTCCAGAGGGTGTAGTTCAACTGCCACTGCTGACGGCTGGCGTCGCCCCTCTCCCTCCACAACTGAAAACAAGCTCTAGCCCCAGGCAAGTCTACGTTCCCACTCACCTCCACTTTGTACTTCTTTCGGGCCTTGGAAACGTTGATGGCTAGATGAGCTACCATGATAAAGCTGGCGGCACCGGTTAGAACCACAAAACCATACTCCTTAGAGAGGACGGCCATGTTGGCTCTGTGGAAGGAAGAAGACATTAGGATACCAGCCGGCACGGCAGACCCCCACAGAGAGAGGCCTGAGCCGTGTGCGCGTCATTACCTGCAAAGGTATACCTAGACCACAAAGGTGTGAGTAAACAAGATGTTCCTAAGAGGCAGATGGAGACGTTCCTGTGTATCACACAACAGAATTTACAAGTTATTCAGGTCTGGGGTGTCTGGGTGGCTCAGTCAATGAAGCGTCCAGCTCTTGATTTCAGCTCAGGCCACGATCTCACGATTCCTGAAAGTCCGGCCACCCCCCTCTGCCACGGGGCTCCGTCCTGATAGCTGGGAGCCTTCTTGGGATTCTCTCTCTCTCTCTCTCTCTCTCTCTCTCTCTCTGCCCCTCCACCCCAAGATAAATAAACAGACTTAAAAAGTATCCGATCATAACATGTTCTCTTCTGATGAACGTTACATTTACGAGATGTAGCTATACCTCTGCGGTAGTCATTGCTATAGAAAGATATAGCTGCTAAAAATTATGTTTTTGAAAAAAAAGCTTAACATGGCAAAATCCTAAAGGATATATTCAACTGTAGAGAGGGGGTATGGAGGGAGGGAGGAGCAGAGGGGGAGAGAGGGGGAAGGAGGGAGACGGAAGCAGGATATGAAGCAGTAAGTTTACCACGATTCCAAGTTAATTGTTTGTATGTCTGTTGGCATGGGGGACACTGTGAGGGCAGGGGGTCGGACTCCCTTTGATCCTGGGGCACACTCTGGTATAGCAGCGGAGGCATCACAGGTAGGAGACCCAGATCTAGTGCGTTGAAAGCAGAGCATGGCTTTGGAGCCTGTCACGCTGCGAAGAGACCCAGCTCTGGGAGGCTCAGGGGAGCCCAGGCTGGCTGTTCATCGAATCCTCACTCCAAGACTAGCCCGTGACATGTTCTGCTGCCTGCAACTCCTCTTGAAATGCATCAAGAAATGACAATATAAACCAACAGAGCCAAATGTTAACACCCCCAAAAGCCGTCTGCATGACTCAGCATAGGAAGGGCCTCCTGGCCACCATGTCCCCACCATCAGGTATGGCAACAGCAAGCAGTCAGGCTGCCCTCCACTTCCCTGCTCTCATTCTCTTGTAAATTAGTTGCTTCCGAAATTCAGAGTCAGCTTGCGGAGGAAGCTTCTGTACTAGTTATTAAAATAAAAACACAGGGCGAATTCCGAACGCCTCTTTGAAGATAAAAATGACCGAGCCTTCCAATCTATCTGATGTCCGTTGAGTTCAACACACTGGGGCCAAACGGGTCACTGAAAATGAAGCTGTCACTCGCTCTGTCAGAAGCCACCTGTTTAAGGACAATGAAGGAAGCACACTTGGCTTAGGTCACAGTTTGCCAGTTGAGAGGCCTGGACCGAGAACCCCATCTCCAGAGCCTTGCCTTTTCACTTGGCAGAAAAGGAAATCGAGGTTCAGGTGGATGAGAAGAGAACGAAGACCAGAGCAGGTTTTAGAATTCTTCTCCGAATGCTCAGGCACAGGCAAAACCGTAGAATTTCATGGCTTAGTCCCTGACCTTGGAGTTTCTGGTTTGCAAGGGCTTGGGATACAAGCGGCTGAGTGGCAGGACAGATAAGCACCTCTTGGCTGAATGTTTCTGTGGCAAAGCAATGAACACTCAGGCGAATGCTCAAAAGTTCACAATTAGGAATTAATATTTACTACTGAGCTCCTCTTGCAAAGGATACATGCAATCTGGGAGTTTAAACCTCGTAGGCTTTCACACTCTAGTGAAAGTTACCTTCCCCCCACCTTGCTACGCTGACTGTGGTATTAGGGAAAAGGGGGCAGGCAGAGCCGGGAACACAAAGTACCTCTGAAGGGCAGAGAACATACAGGAAGGGGGACCCAGAGTCCAATGCTAGAGTGGGTGGCTCGCAAAAGACCACATGATCAGCTGTGGGACAGTGAGTGTGTCAGACGGGAGGAAAGTGCCTCCCCTCCCTGAGCCTCTCCCTGCAGGAGCCCTGGACACACCTGCAAAGGTGCAAGAGCAAAGTCCAGGAAGCCGCCTGTGGGAGGGGCCCTCCTGACACCCCCTCACGCCCCCACCGAGTGAGGACCCCCGCTTCATACAGCCTGGCAGTCAGCACTTCCAGCACCAGCTGGTGTGATCGGGGCTAGACCAGACAGCGGCCAGTTACAAGCTCCCACGCGGGGTGACTGTGTTTGTCTGGCCTCTCCACGCCGGGCACAGCCTGTGACTATTGACACCTGCAGAATAAACAAAGCAAGCCGCAACTCCAGGTGGCTTTCGGGAATCATGCCTCCAACTCACATAATGCTCGTCACCTAGCACAGAGCCAGGCATCAAGTAGGCGCTTAAGCAATTCAAGTTTCCTTCTGTTCCCCTCACAAGTATCTACTGAAACCTCTGAAGCAGAGAAAGAGGAGGTCAGAACACAGAAAAAGGCTCTGTCCCCACTGCGGTTTGAAAACAGAAATCCAGTAGGGACTGGAAAATGGGTAAGGCTTGTCCTTTAAGGAGAGAATCAGCTTAATTCACTTAGGGTTCAAAAAAAAAAAAAAAAACAACCCCGATCTTTTGCTCAATCGTTCTATTCGGAGGACTCGAGGGCAGAGACGGACGTTCCCACCCCTTAAAGATTGGCCTCTGTGGGCTCAGGTGCAGGTGTGCGCACTGGTGAAGTGGAGGCAGCTCAGTTCACAGTGGCCACACCCCAGGCAGCGGCAGCCACGCCTGAGGCTGTCCCAGCCTGGAGCCAGCAGATAGCCCCAGGGCAGTGGCTTCGTTGGAACATTCAACATTTTGTTGATTACATGCCTGCTCTGTGTCACCAGCAACCCTTCTATTGAGGCAAGAAGATGAGGTTGTCTTGGGGCTGGGAGCTCTGCCCTAGATTTGGGTCTTTGTGGCACTAGATACACGGCACGTGGTGCCCAACCACCAAAGCAGGTATGGGTTCCTTTGCAACCCACTTAGCTGTGTAATGGCATTTGTTAATTGTCACCCTCCAGCTGAATACATTAGAAGTTATGATTTGTATAAAAAGAAATTTACTTAAGTACGTATTTAAAGGTACCTAGTTTGCACTATTACACAGAGGGGGAAGTGTAAAATAGAACCATCTGGAGAGCAGCCTAACAACGGGGACGTTCTTGACATCGTTTGTGCCTTTTGATTCATGAACTCCACTGGGAACGTAGCTGGAGGTGACAATCAGAAACTCAGACAGATTTGGTTCAAAGGCATTCACTTGAACAGTATTTATAACAGCAGCGACAGAAATGGCACAATGACCAAGCAGAGAGGACTAATTAATGCACCCATAATATAGAATATTGTAGAACCATTAAAAACGGTGCACATACAAGTAAAGATGTTGAAACAGGCTTAACATACAGCATGTTACGTTAAAAAAAAAAACCAAAAAACCTCAGAAAGTGTATACAGGAGCGCCTGGGTGGCTCAGTTGGTTATGTGTCTGATTTTGGCTCAGGTCATAATCTCAGGGTTTGTGAGTTTGAGCCCCGCATTGGGCTCTGCGCTGGCAGTACGGAGCCCCCCCTGGGATTCTCTCTCTCTCTGTCTCAAAATAAAGGGGTAAACTTAAAAAAAATTATTCAAAAGAAGTGTATGTAGTATATAATCTTAGTTTTTTCAATAACAGAAAATATCAAAATCATAAGCATAATTATTTCTAGATGCGTAAATTACAGATTTCCCTTTGTACTTTTCTATCATTTCCAAAATGAGCAGACATGTACCAAAAAAATTCTACAGAAAGTGGCCTGACAATAAGGAATTGAGAAAGCAGAGGAACAGGCAATATGTTATGAATCCCATCATACCGTCCTATGTGACTTCTAGGCTGACCCTTGTCACTTACCTGCTCTGCGCAATGCACGGGACAGGGCTGCAGTTGTGGAGGGACACTGAACTCAACCTGATTCTCACTTTCCTAGCTGTTGTGTCCTTGGGAACATTCCTCCCTGCACTTCAGCAACCTGGGCTTCCTTCTTCCTTAGAGGGAGACAAGGGTGGTGCCCACCCACCCCTGTGGGTGTCTCCAGGAGGAAATGGGGAAGCCATTAACGCTCAGCAGGATGCCTGACACGTGGTAAACTCTCAAGAAGTGTTCCGCATCGGGTTATATCACATGTGTTAATGTTAATTTTGCCCTGATTCAGTTATGAAAGGGGATGCTTAACTAAGTGGCAATATATGTTTAAGAGTTTATAATTTAGGGCTGCTATTTTAAAACAGCAAACTACACTTAAAACGATATACGTTCACTTCTTGTTCTGAGCTCTTAGACAGCTGTGTTAAAGTCTCGGAAAAGCAGGAGGTATTCAGGAGGAAGCAGGTTTACAGCGCTGACCCACCGTGGAAATCAGCAAACCGTAGTCATGGAAACCCTCATCGCAGCAGCGGGAGAGGCTCATCCCTGTGTGGGTGTGAGCGGGCACTCACTTATTCAAGTTTACCACTCACAGGTCCAGTGCTGGCGATGAAGAGATGAACACACCAGACTTTGTTCCCTGCCCTCATGAGGCTCCTGTCCTACTGGGGGAAAAGGCAAATATAACACGTACCCAATTCCAGATTCCCCCCTTCCTAGCAGTGATCGGAAACTGGGGACGAAGGGGCTCCTGGGTGGCTCAGTCAGTTAAGCGGCTGACTTCGGCTCAGGTCATGATCAACACCGCTCGTGAGTCCGAGCCCCTTGTCGGGCTCTGTGCTGACAGCTCGGAGCCTGGAGCCTGCTTTCGATTCTGTCTCCCTCGCTCTCTGCCCCTCCCCCACTCGCGCTCTGTCTCTGTCTCTGTCTCAAAAATAAACATTAAAAAAAATTAAAACAAAAAAAAGAAACCGGGTACAAAAATACCCTTCAAAATGAAAGTGAACGTCTTGGAGAAAGGCAGAAATAGGTCAGAAGCGTTTCTGTTCTTCCCTCCCTTATGAGTGTTTCAGAGGTGTAAGCTTTCAGTTAACTGTTTCCGGAGAGTTCTGGAGATGAGTCAAAAGAGTTTTTGAAAGAATATCAACTTGAAGGCTTAAAAGAAACCAGATTTTATTTTTAATGTAATTACTTATCACTCATGTAAAAGCAGAGATCCTTTCGGAACTTTACTCCTAACAGACTGTTTTCTGATTTGTCTGTTCCTATGGGAAAATCCACAGGAGCAGAGACAGCAGGAATTCTGGAGTCAGATGGATGTGTGTTCAGACACTGGCTCTGCGAGCTTGGGAATGTTATCTAATTTCTCTACAAAACGGAATACTAACTACGTACTTCACAGGATGGTTTGAGGAATTAACTGAAATGAACTAGGTAAGCATCTGGTATGAGCATTTAATAAACGTGGGTCCAAATACGAAGGCATCTTGTAAACACTGATAACTGTGCATGTCTGCCCACATAAGTAATACTTCCTAAATAAGGAGATACTGATTTTTCTACAAATCAGTTAAGGTACTCTGACTTAGAAACTAGTGCTGGGTCGCCTGGGGGGCTCAGTCGGTTAAGCGTCCGACTTCGGCTCAGGTCATGATCTCACGGTGTGAGTTTGAGCCCCGCGTCGGGCTCTGTGCTGACAGCTCAGAGCCTCGAGCTTGCTTTGGATTCTGTGTCTCCCTCTCTCTCTGCCGCCCCCCACTCATGCTCTGCCTCTCTCTCTCTGTCTCTCTCTCTCTCAGAAATAAAAATAAACCTTAAAAAAAATTAAAAAAAAAATTAGTTCTGAGACCATTTGAAATAGATTCGAATTTGGCAAAAGGCTGTTCTCTGTAGATTCCCAGTGTGGACAGCATAATGTGTCTAAGAACACTTAATTCACTTACTCAGTCACAACATGGAAAGCACTCACTATATGCCAGCACTGCAGAAGTGTGGGGGACACAGCAGTGGACAAGATGGGGTCCCCCTCTCCTTTAAGGAACCGACATTCTAAGGAGGACAGAAGACTGACCAGAAACATGCCAAGGGATCAATAAATATTTGAGACATTTAAACTTACACAATCTCATATGTCAATTATATCTCAGTTAAGACCAGGAAGACCTCCTTGCTAGGGCAACATTTGCAGTGATGCAGGAATGAGGAAGAAACACCAACAGGACATTTCGGGGGGGGGGGGGGGGGGGGGGGGG